>NC_140969.1:96539947-96632447 GCF_056783735.1 Eptatretus burgeri
CCATATACGGACATCAGGAGGCCAGAAAGAAACTCCGTCCAGCGCATCCCACCTTCCTACGATGTTTTGGAACAGCTTGTGAAGAGAACAGTCTTCCAGGGTGGCTCTGTCTGGGGGCAGGTCTTGGTCCCTCAACCCGTACTTCCATCATCAACAAGCTGGGGCTGGCGGCAAATAGAGGATGGGTCCTACGAACCGCTCTGGACCACACTCCCTGAGGCTTCAAAAAGCTGCTTCGAGCTGGTGTCGTGCGGCTGCAAAAAAGGCTGTAGAAACCGCTGCAAATGCAAGAAGGCTAATCTGCAATGCACTGGACTGTGTGCTTGTGAAGGAGAATGTCAGTAGACAGATGCAGTAGACACAGACTGAGATATTGGCCAAGCTTAGAATCAGCAAATGCAAAGTCGCATTGCTTGTAAAAGTGTTGACTTCTTGATCCAGAGCCAGTACACTTGAGCTCAGAAACCCAGATTGTACTAGACTGATGTATGCGTGTACCATGTGTCCTGGTTGAATGGTAGTAGACAGTAAACCGTAGCTGCTTCAAAGTGAAGTGTGCAATAATTTGACTACATTTCCTGAGTTTGTCATTATCATGATCATCAGTTCCCTTTTCAAAATAGAGTAAAGTATGTAATCTACAATGCAATTTTTTGTTGATTCCAAACCCATTGAATGTGACGAATATCATTTTGACTCTTGTTCTCCAGGCAATAATGTGTACTTTCAGCGAAACGTTTCAGAAGAACAGCCATTTACAAATCAAATAATGGCTTTTTTACCTTAAAGACTGGCTCATAATATTTGAACGCCTTTTCATGGTCAATTTACTGAATTTTACACTTTCCTTTTATCTACCACAAATACAATAAGAAAATAAGCGCATATAGCCAATTTCCCTAAAGTAGAATGGCCGCCATTTTGGAAAATGGTCGCCAAAGCTGACCAAGGCACAATCTTGGGTGGTTCCATATCTAGAATTGTTTGGAATACATTATTCGACATGTGTACTAATTTTGGTGCTTTTATGCAAATTTGAACAATTGATCTAAAATATTAGACTACGCTGCTGGACTGCAGGTATTGAGAGGTCGTTAATTCTCAACTGTTTTATCTCAATGGGCTATCTCTACTTTTCGTGTGTGTGTGTGTGTGTGTGTGTGTGTGTGTGTGTGTGTGTGTGTGTGTGTGTGTGTGTGTGTGTGTGTGTGTGTGTGTGTGTGTGTGTGTGTGTGTGTGTGTGTGTGTGTGTGTGTGTGTGTGTGTGTGTGTGTGTGTGTGTGTGTACCTGTCATAGCAGAAGCTGAGACTGCACTGTCTTCTTTTGTAAATATTGTTTGCCTTTTGCCGCACTCCACACATTCCTTGCTTTCCCTGCTATACATTTGCAATAAATCCATTACCGTGCCATATAAGTTTCTTCGCTCCTGGTTTAAATAAATTTGTTTGCTGGAAATGTTCCCAGCTCGTTTTTGTCTTTTCCTCCATTCGTCTAGCATGGCCTGCACCCCAGCTTAGCCGGGACGTTATTCCCCAAAATCTGTTAAATAGCCAGTGTGTACTTCGCACTTCCGCTTGGCTGCACCTGATCCGGAAAGTAACTTAAGTAATGCAAGTACGTACCGAGGGCATGATTCCTCGATAAGGAGATCACGTGTTCTTTGGTAAATGATTCTCAGAGGACCCAAGGTCAAGTGGTCAAGTTATTGGTGTTTGTGGTCGATTAGCGACCTGTTGCAACATGAAGTTATTCATCGGCGATGGCCTGCGATTCCAGGTGAGTCCAGAGAGGAACCCGAGACAGCCCCTCCCTCATGGTTCCCCCACGACACTGGGCCTGTGACAATATATATATATATATATATATATATATATATATATATATATATATATATATATGTATATTTATACCACTGGTGCTGTCTGTGAAGATTTAATGTGGTGTTGATGTTGTGTAGGCTTGATTGGCTAAATGGCATCCTCCTGCATCAAAGTTCTTTGTGTATCCTTGTGGTTCAAGATGAATACTATGGCAAAGCTGCAACTCCATATGTGAGTTTGGTGTTCTTTATACCAGTTGCTGTAAGCTTGGTAAGAGTGCTTTGCAACAAAACAGTGTTTCCTTGCGAGCCATGTGCAACACACAGTGGTGATAAACCTCTGGTGCTGGTCCATGGAGATGTGATGATAATAATTTTTTGGGAAGAGTACTTTGCAATAAAACAGTGTTTCCTTGCAAGCCATGTGCAACACACAGTAGTGAAAAACCTCTGGTGCTGGTCCATGGATATGTGATAATTTATTTTTTATATTGCACCTTTTACCAATGTGATTGTGATGGAGTGGCTGAAGACAGAAAGGCACAAATTTTTCATTCCGGATAATTCCTTCAAGAAAAGTTCCTTCGGAATAGTCCTCCAGACCGTGCGTGTGGTTTGGACCCTGTACTGCATTCTACAAGATCAGGATGTTTCATAAGTCCAGAACCATGGGAAAGATTTTCAATTAATCTAATTTATTTATTTTATCATTTTTAATGAAAAAAAATTGTGTAATAAATATCTGTGTGATAACACACTTGAAATCCTGGAAATTGATTGTCCAGTAGAAATAATTTTGTGTTGAGATTTGAAAAAATCTTTGAAAGAAGAAATTGAGAGTGTGAGAGAGTGTGAGAGAGTTTGAGTGTGAGTGTGAGAGAGCGTGAGAGAGTGATAAAGTGTTGGAGTGAGAGTGTGAGAGAGTGTTGGAGTGAGAGTGTGAGAGTGAGAGTGGAAGTGTCAGAGAGAGTGTGAGAGAGAGATTGAGAGAGTGCGAGAGTGTGAGAGTGTGAATGAGAATGAGTGAGTTTGAGAGTGAGAACGTGTGAGAGTGAGAGTGTTGGAGTGAGAGTGAGAGAGAGATTTTGAGTGTGAGAGAGCGTGAGAGAGAGATTGAGAGATTGAGTGAGCGTGAGAGAGCTTGAATTAGAGAGAGTGAGAGTGTGAGTGAGAGAGTGTGTGAGTGAGATATTTTGAGAGTGAGAGAGTGTTGGAGTGAGAGTGAAGGAGTGAGAGTGTGAGAGAGTGTTGGAGTGAGAGAGTGAGAGAGATATTTTCAGAGTGCGAGAGTGAGAGAGTGTTGGAGTGAGAGTGAGAGATCGTGAGAGTTTGGAGTGAGAGTGAGAGATCGTGTTGGAGTGAGAGTGTGAGAGAGTGTTGGAGTGAGAGTGTGAGAGAGTGTTGGAGTGAGAGTGTGAGAGAGTGTGTGAGTGAGTGTGAGAAAACGTGAGAGAGATTTTGAGAGATTGAGTGAGTGTGAGTGAGCGTGAGAGAGCGTGAGTGAGAGTGAGAGAACGTGAGAGAGTATGAGTGTGAGAATGAGAGAGTTTGAGATTGAGAGAGTGTGAGAGTTTGAAAGTGTGAGGAAGCGTGAGAGAGTGTGTGAGAGTGAGAGAGTGAGAGAGTGATAGAGAGATTTTGAGAGTGTGAGAGAGCGTGAGAGAGTGAGAGAGTTGGAGTGAGAGAGTGTTGTAGTGAGAGAGTGAGAGTGTTGGAGTGAGTGTGAGAGAGATATTTTGAGAGTGTGAGAGTGAGAGAGTGATGGAGTGAGAGTGTTGGAGTGAGAGAGTGAGAGAGTGTGAGAGTGTGAGAGTTTGTGCGTGAGAGTGGAAGTGTCAGAGAGAGTGTGAGAGAGAGATTGAGAGAGTAAGAGAGTGTGAGAGAGTGTGTGAATGAGAATGAGTGAGTTTGAGAGTGAGAACGTGTGTGAGTGAGAGAGTGTTGGAGTGAGAGTGTGAGAGTGTTGGAGTGAGTGTGAGAGAGATATTTTGAGAGTGTGAGAGTGAGAGAGTGATGGAGTGAGAGAGTGAGAGAGTGTTGGAGTGAGAGAGTGTTGGAGTGAGAGAGTGTTGGAGTGAGAGAGTGTTGGAGTGAGAGAGTGTTGGAGTGAGAGTGTTGGAGTGAGAGAGTGTTGGAGTGAGAGTGTTGGAGTGAGAGTGTTGGAGTGAGAGTGTGAGAGAGTGTTGGAGTGAGAGTGTGAGAGAGTGTTGGAGTGAGAGTGTGAGAGAGTGTTGGAGTGAGAGTGTGAGAGAGTGTTGGAGTGAGAGTGTGAGAGAGTGTGAATGAGAATGAGTGAGTTTGAGAGTGAGAACGTGTGAGAGTGAGGGAGTGAGTGTGAGAGAGATATTTTGAGAGTGTGAGAGTGAGAGAGTGAAGGAGTGAGAGTGTGAGAGAGTGTTGGAGTGAGAGTGTGAGAGTGAGAGAGTGTTGGAGTGAGAGAGTGTGAGAGTGAGAGAGTGTGAGAGAGATTTTGAGTGAGAGAGCGTGAGAGAGAGAGAGCGTGAGAGAGAGAGAGAGCGTGAGAGAGAGAGAGCGTGAGAGAGAGAGAGCGTGAGAGAGAGAGAGCGTGAGAGAGAGAGAGAGAGAGAGAGAGAGAGAGAGAGAGAGAGAGAGAGAGAGAGAGAGAGAGAGAGAGAGAGAGAGAGAGAGAGAGAGAGAGAGAGAGAGAGAGAGAGAGACAGAGAGAGAGAGAGAGAGAGAGAGAGAGAGACAGAGAGAGCGAGAGAGAGAGAGAGAGAGCGAGAGAGAGAGAGAGAGAGAGAGAGAGAGAGAGAGAGAATTAGAGATAGAGTGTGAGAGAGAGTGTGAATGAGAATGAGAGAGTGAGAGAGTTTGAGAGTGTGAGAGAGTGTTGGAGTGAGAGTGTGAGAGAGTGTTGGAGTGAGAGTGTGAGAGAGTGTTGGAGTGAGAGAGTGTGAGAGAGAATGTGAATAAGAATGAGAGAGTTTGAGTGTGAGAGAGTGTGAGAGTGTGTGAGAGAATGTGAATGAGAATGAGAGAGTTTGAGTGTGAGAGTGAGAGAGTTTGAGCGTGAGAGAGCGTGAGAGAGCGTGAGAGAGCGTGAGAGTGAGAGAGTGTGAGAGAGATTTTGAGTGAGAGAGCGTGAGAGAGATTGAGTGAGTGTGAGAGAGCGTGAGAGGGAGAGAGAGCGTGAGAGAGAGAGAGAGCGAGAGAGAGTGTGAATTAGAGAGAGAGTGAGATAGAGTGTGAGAGAGAGTGTGAATGAGAATGAGAGAGTGAGAGAGTTTGAGAGTGTGAGAGAGTGTTGGAGTGAGAGTGTGAGAGAGTGTTGGAGTGAGAGTGTGAGAGAGTGTTGGAGTGAGAGAGTGTGAGAGAGAATGTGAATAAGAATGAGAGAGTTTGAGTGTGAGAGAGTGTGAGAGTGTGTGAGAGAATGTGAATGAGAATGAGAGAGTTTGAGTGTGAGAGCGTGAGAGAGCGTGAGAGAGAGTTTGAAAGTGTGAGCGAGCATGAGAGAGTGTGAGAGAGAGTGAGAAATTGAGAGAGTGAGAGTGTGAGAGACAGAGAGTGAGAGTGTGAGACTGAGAGAGAGAGTTTGAGAGTGTGAGTGAGTGTGAGAGAGTGTGAGAGAGAGAATAAGAGAGTTTGAGAGTGAGTGTGTGAGTGTGAGAGAGTGTGAGAGTGAGAGTGTTGGAGTGAGAGAGAGAGAGAGCGTGAGAGCGTGAGAGATTGTGAAAGTGTGAGAAATTGAGTGTGTGAGAGAAAGAGTGAGAGAGTGTGAAAGGGAGAGTTTGAGAGTGTGAGCGAGCATGAGAGAGAGTGAGAGCGAGTGGGAGTGAGAGAGTGTTGGAGTGAGAGAGTGTTGGAGTGAGAGAGAGAGTGTTCAAGAGCGCGAGAGAGTTTGAGAGATATTTTGAGAGTGTGAAAGAGTGTGAGTGTGAGAGAGAGTGTGTATTAGAGAGAGAGTGAGACAGTGTTGGAGTGAGAGAGTGAGATTGAGAGAGAGATTTTGAGTGTGAGAGTGTGAGAGAGAGAGAGAGAGAGTTTGAGAGAGCGTTAGAGTGAGAGAGCGTTGGAGTGAGAGAGCGTTGGAGTGAGAGAGTGTTGGAGTGAGAGAGTGTTGGAGTGAGAGAGTGTTGGAGTGAGAGAGTGTTGGAGTGAGAGAGTGTTGGAGTGAGAGAGTGTTGGAGTGAGAGAGTGTTGGAGTGAGAGAGTGTTGGAGTGAGAGAGAGATTTTGAGTGTGAGAGAGTGTGAGAGAGAGAGATTTTGAGTGTGAGCATGAGAGAGCATGTGAGCGAGAGCGTGAGTGAGTGTGAGGGTGTATGAGAGTGTGAGAGAGTGTTGGAGTGAGAGTGTGAGAGAGTGTGAGAGAGTGTTGGAGTGAGAGTGTGAGAGAGTGTTGGAGTGAGAGTGTGAGAGAGTGTTGAAGTGAGAGTGTGAGAGAGTGTTGGAGTGAGAGTGTGAGAGGGTTGGAGTGAGAGTGTGAGAGAGTGTTGGAGTGAGAGTGTGAGAGAGTGTTGGAGTGAGAGTGTGAGAGAGTGTTGGAGTGAGAGTGTGAGAGAGTGTTGGAGTGAGAGTGTGAGAGAGTGTTGGAGTGAGAGTGTGAGAGAGTGTTGGAGTGAGAGTGTGAGAGAGTGTTGGAGTGAGAGTGTGAGAGAGTGTTGGAGTGAGAGTGTGAGAGAGTGTTGGAGTGAGAGTGTGAGAGAGTGTTGGAGTGAGAGTGTGAGAGAGTGTTGGAGTGAGAGTGTGAGAGAGTGTTGGAGTGAGAGTGTGAGAGAGTGTTGGAGTGAGAGTGTGAGAGAGTGTTGGAGTGAGAGTGTGAGAGAGTGTTGGAGTGAGAGTGTGAGAGAGTGTTGGAGTGAGAGTGTGAGTGAGCATGAGAGTCTGAGTGAGCATGAGAGAGAGAGAGAGTGTGAGAGTGTGTGAGTGAGCATGAGAGTCTGAGTGAGCATGAGAGAGAGAGAGTGTGAGAGTGTGAGAGTGTGAGAGTGTGAGAGTGTGAGCAAGAGTGAGAGAGAGAGAGTGTGAGAGCGTTGGAGTGAGAGAGTGAGAGAGTGTTGCAGTGAGAGTGTGAGTGAGAGAGTGTGAGAGTTCGAGAGTTCGAGAGAGTGTGAGAGAGAGTGTGAGAGAGAGATTGAGAGAGTGAGAGAGTGCGAGAGAGAGTGTGAATTAGAGAGTGTTGGAGTGAGAGTGAGAGAGTGTTGAAGTGAGAGTGAGAGAGTGAGAGAGTGTGAGTGAGAGAGTGTGAGTGAGAGAGTGTGAGTGAGAGAGCGTGAGAGAGCGTGAGAGAGAGAGAGAGAGTTTGAAAGTGTGAGCGAGCATGAGAGAGTGTGAGAGAGAGTGAGAAATTGAGAGAGTGAGAGTGTGAGAGACAGAGAGTGAGAGAGTGTGAGAGTGAGAGAGAGAGTTTGAGAGTGTGAGAGAGAGAATAAGAGAGTTTGAGAGTGAGTGTGTGAGAGTGAGAGAGTGTGAGAGTGATAGAGAGATTTTGAGAGTGTGAGTGAGTGTGAGTGAGTGTGAGAGAGCGTGAGAGAGCGTGAGAGAGAGTGAGAGAGAGTGAGAGAGTTGGAGTGAGAGAGAGAGCATGAGAGCGTGAGAGATTGTGAAAGTGTGAGAAATTGAGAGTGTGAGAGAAAGAGTGAGAGAGAGTGTTGGAGTGAGAGAGTGTTGGAGTGAGAGAGTGTGAGATTGAGAGAGTGTGGGATTGAGAGAGAGATTTTGAGTGTGAGAGAGCGTGTGTGAGAGAGCGTGAGAGAGAGTTTGAGAGATCGTTAGAGTGAGAGAGTGTTGGAGTGAGAGAGAGATTTTGAGTGTGAGAGTGAGAGTGTGAGAGTGAGAGAGAGAGATTTTGAGTGTGACAGAGTGTGAGAGAGAGAGAGATTTTGAGAGTGTGAGCATGAGAGAGCGTGAGTGAGTGTGAGGGTGTGTGAGAGTGAGAGAGAGTGAGAGTGTGAGAGAGTGTTGGAGTGAGAGTGTGAGAGAGTGTTGGAGTGAGAGTGTGAGAGAGTGTTGGAGTGAGAGTGTGAGAGAGTGTTGGAGTGAGAGTGTGAGAGAGTGTTGGAGTGAGAGTGTGAGAGAGTGTTGGAGTGAGTGTTGGAGTGAGAGTGTGAGAGAGTGTTGGAGTGAGAGTGTGAGAGAGTGTTGGAGTGAGAGTGTGAGAGAGTGTTGGAGTGAGAGTGTGAGAGAGTGTTGGAGTGAGAGTGTGAGAGAGTGTTGGAGTGAGAGTGTGAGAGAGTGTTGGAGTGAGAGTGTGAGAGAGTGTTGGAGTGAGAGTGTGAGAGAGTGTTGGAGTGAGAGTGTGAGAGTGTTGGAGTGAGAGTGTGAGAGAGTGTGAGAGTGAGAGAGAGAGAGTTTGAGAGTCTGAGTGAGCGTGAGAGAGAGAGAGTGTGTGAGCGTGAGAGAGAGAGAGTGTGAGAGCGTGTGAGAGTGAGAGAGAGAGTTTGAGAGTGTGAGCAAGAGAGAGAGTTTGAGAGTGTGAGAGAGCGTTGGGTGAGAGAGTGAGAGCGTTGGAGTGAGAGTGTGAGAGAGTGTTGGAGTGAGAGTGTGAGAGAGTGTTGGAGTGAGAGTGTGAGAGAGTGTTGGAGTGAGAGTGTGAGAGTGTTGGAGTGAGAGTGTGAGAGAGTGTTGGAGTGAGAGTGTGAGAGAGTGTTGGAGTGAGAGTGTGAGAGTGTTGGAGTGAGAGTGTGAGAGAGTGTGAGAGTGAGAGAGAGAGAGTTTGAGAGTCTGAGTGAGCGTGAGAGAGAGAGAGTGTGTGAGCGTGAGAGAGAGAGAGTGTGAGAGCGTGTGAGAGTGAGAGAGAGAGTTTGAGAGTGTGAGCAAGAGAGAGAGTTTGAGAGTGTGAGAGAGCGTTGGGTGAGAGAGTGAGAGCGTTGGAGTGAGAGTGTGAGAGAGTGTTGGAGTGAGAGTGTGAGAGAGTGTTGGAGTGAGAGTGTGAGAGAGTGTTGGAGTGAGAATGTGTGAGTGAGAGTGAGAGTGAGATTTTGAGAGTGTGAGAGAGTGAGAGTGTGAGAGACTTTTGTCATAAAAGTATCAAAACACACCAGAAAAAGCACACTCCATAAAAACAAATCCAAACAATTTTACATTAAAAAAAATAAATTCAACAAAAGCAATTCAAACAAGGGTGTCTGTTCATGTCAAAACCACCACAGAATAATACATATATGCAAAAAGTAAGTGTAAGTACTTTACACTTTTACAAACAGATTCCTCACGAAAAGAAAATCAAAACCTTATCTAATCAGTGTACCACTGATCACCCACAATATCCAGGCTCAAAAGAAAAGCCTGCTCCATTTTTACTCGTGCCGAAACCATACCTTGAAAGCACAAAAGCACATTTGCATTTTTCCCCTTCAATTTTGCTTTCATTGTTTTATAAATCGCCAGTTTCACAATGTCCAACAAAAAAGACAAAAATGAGAGGACTGGTTTACTTTTATAATTCCCCCCCGATTCCATAAATAAAGACTGGAAAGGAAAAAACAAAATTAAATTTTGAGAAAAGCTGTTGAAGGAAGAGAAAGAGGGGTACCAATCTCTTACATTCAATAAAAACGTGGGAAACATTTTCAATCAAATCACAAAAAGGACAAAAAATTGGAACAGAAGAATTAAACTTATGGAGTAATGTCTGTGTGACCAGGGCTTGATGTGCTGGTCTCCAATTCAGGTCTCCAGTTCACCCAAGAGTTGGAGAACTATACATTTTGTTCCACACTGGAGTTAAAAAAGCTCCAGCAGGTAAGGTCTCATTCCACCGATTTTTCAACAGTTTTGTAAGACCAGGTATACATGCTTCCAGACATATGTTGTAGATAGCCGTTTTCCCCATGACGTGAAACACACCAATTTCCTCTAAGTTTGAGGAGAACACACCCTCTTGTTTTTTTGAGGCAATTTGAAGTTCAGGGAAATAGAGACGTGAGTCTACCACGTTTAGTGGTACCAATGTTTAGTGTATGAAAGGGTTGAATTATTGCTTTCAAGACATTGTCCAAAATACGAGCAGAACGAACAGCAGTTTTTAATGAAAGTGAGCTTACAGGTCGCCAGGCATTCAAGGATGGATGCAACAGGTCTCGCACTCTGTTTATTCCAACACTGGTGAAACAATGCATAAACGACCAGGAGGTTGACATTCTGGAGAATGAAGGATTCCGAACTAATGGCTCATGTACAAACTTTTGGGCATCGTATGATACCTCTAAACGTTGCACTGCGAGGACTTGCCAAGCATTCAAAAGGCTCTGATGAAAACTGGGGAGCTGAGACATGTCAACGTGTTGCAGGTCGATGAGGAAAAGTTCACGGTCATATTTCAGACCTTCCACTTTCTGCAAACAGGCGTTTGTGAGAGCTCACCAAGGAACACACTCACTGTACAGTAGGTGCTTAATCGTGGAAATTCGGAATGCCATTATCCGACTTTGGATATGCATCAGATTTTGACAACCCCCATTTCGGGGTCTGCAGACCACGTCTGGGCCCAGCCAATGGTGGCCACCCCAGAAAAAAAAAAATCAGTCAGAACCCTCTGAATGCCTGTGACCAAGTATCACGGAGGTTCAAGTGGGATAACTATGCCAAATAAATGGAACCACCAAGTTGTTTGTGATTGACACCCATGTCTTAAGCAAGAGAAGTTGGTGCAATCTTCTCCACCTTGCCAGTTTTAATTAAATTTTTTCCAGGAAGTTTTCCCAATTTTTTTGTTCATACGCTTCAATTCCTAGAAATAAGCCTAAATATTTGAACCCCTCACTACTCCACTGTATTCCTCCTGGTAAAACAGGCAGGGACGAGGAAGGCGATCTGGGGCCCACCCAAAAAGCTACACGTTTTTTCCAATTTACCCTTGCAGTTGAAGCAAGCTCAAGCTGGGTAAGACAACAAGAGACCTCAGAAACATATTTTTGATTTGAAACAGCAACACAAATATCATCAGCATAAGCTGAAACAACGACTTTGGAGTTTTGTGAAAGAGAGACTCCTAACAGGGAGTTCTGAAGTAAAACTCAAAGGTTCAACGGATAAATTGTAGAGCATGCCTGATAGCGCACAGCCCTGACGGATGCCTCGCTGAAAGGGGAAAAGGTAGCAAAGACTATTATTAACCTTCAGCAGACAAGATGCATTTTTGTACAATAACTTAACATAAGCAATACATTTTTCCCCAAACCCTGTTCTCCTTCGTACATCAAACAAAAAAGAATGGTTAACACTGTCAAAAGCATTTTCTTGATCTAAAAGTAATAAACCAAAACCAGGAGATGTAGTTCGACCGAGACTGATCAAGTCTCTCACCAAAAAAATATTATCGTATATGGAACGTTCTGGAACAAAGTATGATTGATCAGTGCCAATCAAGAAAGAGATGATTTCCTTTAGACGGGTTGCAAATGCTTTTGACAATATTTTATAGTCCGTGTTGAGGAGTGACAAAGGCCGCCAATTTGCGGTCTCATGCAGGTTTCCTTTCTCCGGAAGGAGACACAAAACTGCCCTCCGGCAGCTCAATGGCAATTCACCTTGTTCAACACTCTCCTGAAAGACCTCAAGAAGAGTAGGGCCTAGAATGTCCCAGAAAGCCTTGTAAAATTCAGTCGGAAGGCCGTCTAGTCCAGGGGCTTTCCCATCCTTGCTATCCTTGAGCGCAGCAGTTTCTCCAAGAGAAATGTCAGGCTCAAGCATTTTTGTTGGTCTTCAGACAGAGAAGGGAGCTGTTCAAGAATCGCATTCCTGTTCTCCTTATTCACAGCTCTTTTTGCGAAGAGTTTAGAAAAATAGTCTTGTAGTTCATGCTTGATATCACTCTGGGAGGTCAACAAATCACCACCAAAAGAGCGCAAAGCATGGATTTGTTGAGAGGTCTTGACCGTTTTTTCCAAATTGAAGAACCCTTTGTTTGGTGTGTCAAGTTGGATTTTTTTGTTCCGCATTCGGACGAATGCACTGGCCACCCGGTCTTTCACCATTTCAGCCAAAAGGGTCCTTTTCTCCGACAACTGCTGGACATTCACGCTCAACAATCAAGCTTTCTTCTCACAGATAAGTATATCGTTTTTTAAAGCAGATGTCACACCAAAAGCGTTTTTTGTGCTGTAAGAGCAGTATTTTCGCAAAAACATTTGATTTGGGACTTTGTGCAGTCCCACCATTGTCTTAAGTTCAAATATGAACCTTTTCTGACTCGCATTTTCCCATATGTATCATTTTAAAAGCTTCTATAAAATGTGTACTTTGTAAGAGTTTCAAATTAAAAGTCCAATATGCACTTCCACAGACATGATGAGGAAAGCCACACACCATAACAATCATGTGATGATCGGAAAAACCAGACGGCCTGATATACGAGTTCTTAACAATGTTTTCCATTTCATGATTAACATAAAATCTGTCTCGGCGAGCCATCGTCAAAACATTTCTTGATGCACAAACCCATGTACGCTGACGGATATTACGGTTTTGCACCCGCCACACATCCACCAGATTAAACTTTTTGACTCGCTGTGCCAAAGGCCTTGCACTCAGTGTGACCACTCCTCATTTTCATGAATGCCAAGGTGAGCCAATGAAAAAAGCCAAGAATTCACAAGGTTTCGGAAAAGCGATGATAATAGAAAACCTATACGCCAAGAAAACCTAGAGAAAACCAAGATGCCAAGGTGAACAATGAATAGCCAAGATCTTGTGAAAAAAAGCCAAGGAGTGGTCACACTGCTTGCATCGAGTGGATGAGGCTCACAAGTGTTCCGATCAAATTGTGGGTTGAGGGTGCAGTTGTCGTCACCCCCCAGACACAACAACATGGCTAAGTCAATGGTGCTTTCAAACTCTGCCAACTTGTACAGAAAGGCACCTCTTTCAGAGTTAGCACTCGGACAGTAAACATTTGTCATGCAAATCTTTAGGTTACTACTGCCAAATTGCACAGACAGCAAGTAACCTTTGCAAATTTCCTTACAAGTTATCTCCGAGGCTGGAGTCGAGGATGCAACACTAATGCCACACCAGCCTAGGCGTCAACAGGCGCACTCGAGAAAAAAAAGACAACCTTTCAAGATATAATACCACTCATCCTCAGAAGACCGATTTGCATGCGCCTCCTGTAGCATAAGCACATCAATTTTTTTTCATTTTGGAAGAGCTGAAATACCTGGAGGCAATGCACACAACTGCAGCCTCCATTGATGTTCAGGGATGCTACTTTTATCTCCATTCAGTTAGTTATTCTTGAAGCTCTTTACCAGCCCAAGTAACACATTTCCTTAACCTTTAGAATTGAGGATCTGACATGTTAACCTGATAAGGATCACAAATCATACGCCTTGCAGTTTTAATGAAATCGTGTAAATTCGGGAAGTAGTCTTTGATTTTTACGTATCTTTTCCTGAATGAATCATCCAGGAATTTAATCACATTTTCTTGAGACACTAAGGTTGTGTCGTTTTCCCCTTCATCCTCTTGAGAGCTGAAAGCACTAAAATGTGGGGTAGAAGAGGTGTCATCTGAATCAAGTGCTTCATCGATGGCCTCTCCTATTACTTGTGGAACACTTACTTTTGGCTCAACAGAAAGTTCTGCTCTGTTTATGGACCCCTCCAAATTTTTCTTGTCCATGTCCTTCCCCTCTGCAACCCTTCCATCATCATCTGTGAGGGAGGGGTTGACATTTAACTCACAGGGATTTTCCCCTTTATCTATTTCTCCATCACTGTCAGACATAGCTGTGAACTCACCTGAACAAGTTTGGCTAACAGGACAAACACTTAAAACATCCTGAGATACCTCACTGTTCTCTGTGTCCCACTCGGAGTCAGCCAGTGGAGCAAGCGAAGTCTCCACATCTGCACACGACTCCGGTACCACCAAGGGGTTTCCAATGTGACACGTACCTTGGAGGTCCACCGAGCCTGACACGATCTGGACCTTATTCTGCTCCTTAGCATCAACATTCGACCGTTTTTGGCCTTTTTTCCTGGTATCCGTAACAGATACCTCCATATCATCCACACTGTCCTGTACAGTGGATGGTAAAGGAGAGGAAGCAACCACTTTCACTTCCTAGTTTGGTGGTGGTAGATTGATTACATCACGATTACACACCCTCTCTCCAACGCCGGTCAGGGTGGACGAGTCCAAATCGAACACCTCAGCTGGTGGGGGTGAGGGGGGGGGCTGAGCTCCCGATTCACCTTCTCCCCATTAGTTTGTAGTGAGGAAGAATCATTCCTGACCAAACCTTCACTTTTTTGTGGTGTCACCGCATTGCAACAAACACTCTCCACATGCCCGTGAGCTCCACACCCAAAACACGTCATAACCACTGAGGAGGCAAACATTTTATATTTAAACCCATCGATTTTTCCACTGAGTTCAACATTCAGTGTTTTTCCATTTTCAGGTAGTATAAAAAAAAAACACTCTTTTAAAGGACATGACGTGTTTAAATTTATCACTAACATGACGCATCGGCACCATCGAGATGCTCGACACAACCTTACCGAACTTGTTTAACTAGTTACACTAGTCCTGATTCCTTATAAATGGTGGAATATTATTAATGTTAACTTTAACTGTTGGGGCCTGCAAAGCGAATACAGAGAGGTAAATGTTCGGTTCGATGAACAGGCCATGCTCAACCACCGTGGCGACCATGTGTTCCTCCAACACAAACACCACAAACTTGTTATTCATGCGAGAAGCAGCTCGAATATTATGTAAACCAACAATGTTACCAATGGCGGAAAGCACATCGTTAAGTTCCACCTCACTGGGAGGGAAGCAAAAAAGTGTTTTTACGAGTTAGTGACTCGAACATCTCGACACGGAAACGTTCACCCGCCATTCTAACTCAAGAAAACAAGTTAATAAACTTTATCAGGAGAAATAAGGCGTTTTCACAAACACCAAGAAATCAACGATTAAAGTTGAGAATTAACAAAGAACACGGTCGCAGTGAACGAGAAAAACCTCCCCCGGCGGCCATGACAGGCCTTCGGCCTACGATTTTCTCGAGACGAGACCGTGTTCGGACTCTGTCTCTGTCTCTCTTCTCCAGACAGGAAGGAAGGAAAAAAAAAAACACGGGAAAGTCCACAAGTAGAAAACGAAAAATGGGGAAAGTGGAAACACCAAACAGCACGGCAGAGGAGGGGTACTCACGACACGAAGCAAGGAGCAGCCATGACAGTACACACAACGTACCAACAGCCAGCAGGGGGTGAGAAAGAGAGAGAGAGAGAGAGAGAGAGAGAGAGAGAGAGAGAGAGAGAGAGAGAGAGAGAGAGAGAGAGAGAGAGAGAGAGAGAGAGAGAGAGAGAGAGAGAGAGAGAGAGAGAGAGAGAGAGAGAGAGAGAGAGAGAGAGAGAGAGAGAGAGAGAGAGAGAGAGAGAGAGAGAGAGAGAGAGAGAGAGAGAGAGAGAGAGAGAGAGAGAGAGAGAGAGAGAGAGAGAGAGAGAGAGAGAGAGAGAGAGAGAGAGAGAGAGAGAGAGAGAGAGAGAGAGAGAGAGAGAGAGAGAGAGAGAGAGACGGGGAGAGAGAGAGAGAGAGAGAGAGAGAGAGAGAGAGAGAGAGAGAGAGAGAGAGAGAGAGAGAGAGAGAGAGAGAGAGAGAGAGAGAGAGAGAGAGAGAGAGAGAGAGAGAGAGAGAGAGAGAGAGAGAGAGAGAGAGAGAGAGAGAGAGAGAGAGAGAGAGAGAGAGAGAGAGAGAGAGAGAGAGAGAGAGAGAGAGAGAGAGAGAGAGAGAGAGAGAGAGAGAGAGAGAGAGAGAGAGAGAGAGAGAGAGACAGAGACAGAGACAGAGACAGAGACAGAGACAGAGACAGAGACAGAGACAGAGACAGAGACAGAGAGACAGAGAGACCTTTGTATGCTTTTATTATAAAAGTATCAAAACACACCAGAAAAAGCACACTCCGTAAAAACAATTCCAAACAATTTTACAGCAAAAATAAATTCAACAAAAGCAATAGAAACAAGGGTGTCTGTTCATGTCAACAACACCACAGAATAATACATAGGCAAAAAAAAGTTTAAGTACTTCAAACTTTTACAAAGAGAAACTCAAAACCTTATCCAATCAGTGTACCACTGATCACCCACAATATCCAGGCTCAAAAGAAAAGCCTGCTCCATTTTTACTCGTGCCGAAACCATACCTTGAAAGCACAAAAGCACATTGACATTTTTCACCTTCAATTTTGCTTTCCTTGTTTTATAAATTGCCAGTTTAGCAATGCCCAACAGAAAAGACAAAAACGAGAGGACTGGTTTACTTTTATAATTCCACCCGATTCCATAAATAAAGACTGGAAAGGAAAAAACAAAATTAAATTTATAGAAAAGCTGTTGAAGGAAGAGAAAGAGGGGTACCAATCTCTTACATTCAATGAAAATGTGGGAAACATTTTCAATCAAATCACAAAAAGGACAAAAAATTGGAACAGAAGAATTAAACTTATGGAGTAATGTCTGTGTGACCAGGGCTTGATGTGCTGGTCTCCAATTCAGGTCTCCAGTTCGCCCAAGAGTTGGAGAACTATACATTTTGTTCCACACTGGAGTTAAAAAAGCTCCAGCGGGTAAGGTCTCATTCCACCGATTTTCAACAGTTTTGTAAAACCAGGCGTACATGCTTCCAGACATATGTTGTCGATAGTCGTTTTCCCCATGACATGAAACACACCAATTTCCTCTAAACACCAAAGAGCAAATAAACAGGCAACTTACAAAAGGGAACACAGAGCAGACTTAACGCGAAATTAATAACAATAATAATAACGTTCTTCTACAGTCCTATTTAGGCAGACAGGCACCAGGACACACACATACGCACACACACAGACACAGAAAACCCGATGAAGAGGGAGTTGAGAACCAGGAATTGGGCACCGTAAAGGAGGAGCTCGAGTTGAGAAGGGGCGGAGTCCAGAGTGCGAGGACGGAGTAGTAGGCGGGACCAGGTAGGCACGTGGGGTCGACGTCGTGTGGGCGGAGATGATGAGGCGGAGTCCGAGCAGCAGGAGGCGGGTCGTGGCGACCCGACCCCGATTGGCCCCGACCCTTCACGTGGCCCACCAGCTTGGGCCGGAAACTGCCTCACTTTTTTTTTCCGGCAAGGCCATCCCAGACAGCGAACATATTTCGCTCCAACCCCACGACAATGACACAAATCGCCCACACAGAAATTGGCACGCGAATCATCCTGCAAAAACCCCTGGGCCGTGCCCGACGACCGGTCGAGGGTCCCGCATGCCCGCTTGGGCGTTCGACCAGCGTCGATCAACGCGCTCGCTGCGCGTGCGCCAACGTGGCCCGCACTGTACGTTCCCCGGCTCGATCGCAGCTTCGCTGGACATAGAGACGAGAAGACGCCCACCATCCGCGGAGAACCCGCTGCTGCCAGCGAGGGCCGAGGGTACATCGCCATGGATAAATCCATGCACGTTTCACGAGCGATGTACGTGTCTGCTTTCGAGCACATTCCATACAGTGCGCGCGGTTCAGCCATTACACACGTGGCCCGCGCTCACGTTCACACGACTCCGCCAGCGTGTGCGCGGGGCGAACATCAATATGTGTCGGATGTTGAGGTTAAAAAGGAACAAGCCGCTTCTGCTCGCACACTCGTATCCTGCCAAACATGGCGTGGAGTCGTCTTTATCGGCCTCCGTACGCGTTTCGTGCAGCGTGGGCGTCGTGCTGACCGTGTTTCCCGTGCCGTGAAAAACACCATTCGTGACGTGCAGCCTCTTAAGCGGTATCCAATTCGCATGCCTTTTCACTGCAACCGGCAATCCTCCCCAGATCATCGGAAGCTCGAGTCGATAATCCCGCACCGACAAGCACACCACATGACTTGGCGCCGCACGTGCTGGCCTCCACGAGGCCCCACCTGACAGCGAAGGCGCACGTGGCTGATTTACCTCAGGAATAATCAGAAAAGAAGAAGAAGTGTGGATGAAATGAAGGAGAAAATGATTTAAGCAATCCTTTATATTAGATCATCGCAACGCACTCCCTTGTTGTCCCGCTACACAAAAGGAAAGGGACTATCTACACGTATAATAATGGAATAACTGTCTTGGGACACTATCTGTTGTATGCATGCGTTTCCCAGAACCGTAACAAAATCTTATCATCAACATGCACCATATTCTGCATATCCTCAGCCTCATCTCTCAGACTCTTCTGTAGGCGGCTCTTCCAGTGGTTACGAAGTGGTGAGGAAAACAACACACTCGGAACTAGTGGGCAGGAGTTTAAGTCTGTTTCTCATTGTCTTTTTCTCCGCATGCCGTTGGAGACTTGTCCGGTGAAAACACAGCCGACGTGTGAGAGTCGGTTGCTGTCACTTGTACAACCTCGACAACAGTCATGAAGATGTGTTTGGAAGATATGCAGTTACGGACTAGGCAAAGGATGTTTGACATCTACAAACATTCCCATTATGGTTTGGAAAAATAACACAAGATTCCACAACACCATGCAAAGATCTGGGTTGTCACTGTCCCCCTTCAGAAAGTTCCTCGGTCTCGAAACTCTTGACACCTCAGCTTATAAGCCAATCAGAAGGCAATCACCTCGTTCAGCATTCCACGTGTTTATCCAGCAACTGCTGACAACGTTTAAAAACAGCCCGAGCAAGAATTACCAGCTGCTGCTCCAGCTGGTTTTTGCTCCCCAAAGAAAAGGCCAAAGAGACGGAGGTGCTGGGAGCTAGCCTCTGGCCTGCCCTTTCATCCTCAGGGTCTTCAGAGCAGGGGATGAAAGCCACAGGGCATGCAACCCCTTCCCCCACCCGTATAGTAGTACAGAGGCCCTGTTTGCAAGTTCGTGCTTTGGTGGTTCTCTGAGTGCTTGTAGGTTCCAATTGACAGCTGTTTGGTAAAGAGCTCCATTCTGGATACCCTCCAGTGAAAGGGATTCCTTTCCTCTTGTTGCTCAGATACCACGATGTTGTCACATGTACATACAGGCACCAGCAGCAAGAAAATTCCTTTGTGCATCACAGGATTCTAACTTCATGGTGTCGTATCTCATGGTTTGGAGAACTACAAGATATTATTTTGTGATACCCAGGATAGTTGTGTTGTGGCTGCTTTTTATACAAACCGATTTTAATTAATGTTTGTCGGACTAGTGATTGATATATCTCCACTCTAAACAGCTCAACTCTGTCCTTGGGCCTGTTCCTTAATCTCATCTGGCTTTCTACCCTGCTCGTTGTATCGCTTTCCACTTCCTGCTCTCAAGTGTCATCTTGATAACAGTTCTCACTACATTGTGCATACCTTTTTGTGATCTGTTCTTATCCCCCAACTGGGCGTCAGCCCACTGCAAGCTTACATTTTGGGTCTTGTCCATCTGGAGAATCGACTCCGATATAAGTGGGCACATTTGTTTCATTTCTAACACGAGTATGCAATAACGTCTGGGCATGAGGCGTTTAAAATTCTTTTTCATGGGACACAGGATTTTATTTCCACATTTTGGGAATTCAAAAAAACATTTAAGAAAGAGCAGTGTCCAGGATCGTATGCTCTTTTGGGCAATTCCATGCAACTATAGACATGGAGCTTAAATTTCAAGCATTACTGAAAGATATTTTTCGGTTGGAATCATGAAGTTAACACATCAAGAGTAACATGTCAATCGTTTCACTTGGATAGAGCCCTCTCCATCCATCCATCCATCCATCCATCCATCCATCCATGGGGACCATACTCTGTGCAGAGCGTAGGTGCTGCCAAAGCAGTCTCCTGGGCTATTGAGCACAATCCTGGACAGGTCACCACTCTGAGCTTCATTTTGCCAATCTCAGAAGAATGACAGGCTGTCAACCCCACTTGGTATTAATTTAACGGCCAAGCGGGATTTGAACTCAGGACCCTCGGATCCAAATCCCACCACCCGCACTATTAAGCCAACACCAGGCATATATTACATGGTGATGAGGATAAACATCTATACTATCACTTCATTTGGCCATATCGATTAATTTGTCCCGGGGGGGGGGGGGGGGACGTGAAAGGGAGATTTCGACACAACACATGCCAAGTTCGAGGTTGGTTGGAATCAAAAGCGGTTTTATTTTAATTATATATTTTTCCTAAACGTGGTTAAAAACCCTGCGAAAATTCCTCTGAGAGGAGAGAGGGGAATGGGTGGGAGGGATGAGGCGAGGGATCCAGTATTGCCCGGCAGTGCCGGGTACCCATGCTTGTATAATTATGTAGATATATCAAGAACTTTTGAGACTTCCTATGTATTGATGGCATGGACACTCCATCGGTTTAATGCAACAAAAATCTACCAAGATAGACACTTATAAACCTATAAAGAACTTACCAATCTTTTTGGAGGATTTCACATCAAACTATAATGGCACTCGATAGAGTGTGTACCTCCACCAGGCTGAACAGTTTACATTTTGTATCCCACTTGATAGGCCAGTTCCACATCCACACATTAACCAAAATCGAATCGGCTTGTTCTTGTCCACTACCCAACTCGACCACCAAGTTTCCTCCGAATCTGTGCTTAACTTTTTGAGATATCGTGCTGGACAGTACAGTGCTGTCATACCCTATTTGCAGGGGATATGTTCCTGAAAAATTCCACAAATGAGAGGTCTGTGAATGTCAAGGCATTGTTTAAAGAATTTTTTTTTCTTTTAAGATGGTCTGTCAAGGCTCATGGAAGAACAATGACAGAAGAAATCAGGACACAACATAACAAAGGTAAGAGCAGGAGAAAGTGGAAACAACAACAGCAGGTCGGAGGGAGAAAGTAGTCAGAGATGGACAAACAAGGGATGCAGGTAACGATGAGGGGAAAGGGAGAATGCAAAGGGTGGACATCTCTGAATGTGACTGTTTATACATCTGAATTATTCCATTCTTGTATAATATCCTCATTACAAAGAGGAAATAATAATCATGTCTTCTTGTTCTGGACCAACTATGTGAAAGCGGCTGTCTGCATGTCCACCTTGTGCCTCTCTTTTCCTCTGAATCAATCTATCTCTTCACACTCGATCGGACAGCAAGGCCAAAACTTGCTGAACAGTGTGTCATACCGTCGGTCTCTACAAAAAAAGGATTCGTATCACCATAACACTTATCAACGTGTTTATTTCATTTCTTTTTCTACAATCAGCAATGGCATACTTTCAATTAAAAATCTTTATTAAATATTCATTTTTAAAATCTGCACAAAAGAATAGCACCAAAATCAGTGAAAAAAAACAAAACACATTAATGTTCCCTGAACACAGCAATACTGAATGATTGCATATGGCAAAATGTAACACAGATAAAAGAAAAACCGCAAACAGCTTAAACACATTGAACACAGCGAAGGAAGAAGGCAGGAAGAGGGTTTATAGGGAATATCATTGGCCGTATTGAATCCCATCTGCTTTTATTCAAGTGAAGACCGTTAAACATCCCAACGGTACATTTCAAAACGAGTGGGCCCTGGCATTCTGGTACCCTGCACAAATTAAAAAACCTTGTTCTAATCAACAAGGGTGGTGTACCCCCATCTCAGTTCCAACACAGCAAACTGAATCAATAATTAAATCCCAGTCGAACATGCATTCGACTGATAAATTGGTAAAGGTATCTGGGCCTACCTGGCTGCTCATTCTGTCATTTGGGATCATAGCAGGAAAGATTGTTTTGGAGAAAGTCACGTAACGTAGAAATCGCTGCGATTGGGGACTATTTACAGGAAGGAAAATTAACCGGGGTGGGGGGGAGTTTAGGGTGTTTCGTTGTGCAAACAGCACACTGCACCTAGAACGTCCAGCACAGCTGAGATGCTCCTTTACTTTACATCAATCTAAGGCTCACCGGCACTTGTGAGAATATCATTTGTCCAAATAGCACCATAGGTAAAGATACAATTTTAAACGTTTGGTAAAACAAAAATTGAAAATGGCAAAACAAAAAAAACCCAGACATTGTCAAAGCTTTTCGTCTTGCAGCTCGTCAGGACGCACGTAAGAATACCGGCTATGCAGACACAAAATGAAACAATTTATTTGTTCAGATAGTTGGGGATTGATTACTGACACGAACATACACATCGTGGCCTCGAGGCACTGAGGGAACCCGTGATCTCCAACTTTTCTATGGATCCAGGTCAGAACAGATGCAGTGTTTGCACATACTCTTTTTGTTTGCAAAGAACAGGAGCTCATGTGTGTATAAATGTGGCTTCAGTACACGCACGTGTCACAATCTGGAACCGTTCAGCGTGATAGTCCTGGACACATTCGGGATTGTTCAGGAGGTGCTGACCAATGGCAGAATTGCTTTGATGAGGCATTCTTGTTGGGTTCTTACATGTACGGGATGGTTGTGTACGACCAGTTTCCAAGTTGTTCCGGACTGCCAATGGGACGTGCTGCCTAATCCGATCCTCCAGTCTGAGTGATGTGCGACCTACGTACCTGGCATCACACCAGCACTGAAATTCGTAAATAACATTGTTCAGTGTTTTGGTAGGGAGCACATCTTTCTGTACTGAGGGGAGCAGTTTGTGGGTTGTAAAAATCACTCTCATTGCAACATAGTTGTAATATAGTGAAACTGACCGTATCACCAGTTGTTCAAACTTTTGAGAGATTTTACCTCTCCATGGCAGCTTGAGATAAACCGGATATATTTCTGGTCCAAATACAGTGTCCTCAGATCGAATGGCAGTTTTGCACTGTATGAACTCACAGATGAGTCGCTCAGGGTAGCCATTGTACCGGAGAATGGTTTTAATGTGCTCAATTTCAGCAGCAAGTCGACAAGGTGAACATATGGCCCACACTCTATTAACAAGGGGTATTCATCAACTTCAAATGATGCCAGGTACGTAGGTCGCACATCACTCAGACTGGAGGATCGGATCAATCAGCACGTCCCATTGGCAGTCCGGAACAACTTGGAGACTGGTCGTACACAACCATCCCGTACATGTAAGAACCCAACAAGAATGCCTGATCAAAGCAATTCTGCTATTGGTCAGCATCTCCTGAACAATCCCGAATGTGTCCAGGACTATCACGCTGAACGGTTCCAGATTGTAGCATGTGCGTGCACTGAAGCCACATTTATACACACACGAGCTCCTGTTCTTTGCAAACAAAAAGAGTATGTGCAAACACTGCATCTGTTCTGACCTGGATCCATCGAAAAATGGGAAGTCACAGGTTCCCTCAGTGCCTTGAGGTCACGATGTGTATGTTTGTGTCAGTAACGGTCCAAAGAACCAATCACCAACGGTCTGAACAAATTAATTGTTTCATTTTGTGTCTGCATGTATTCTTGCGTGTGTCCTGACGAGCTACAAGACGAAAAGCTTTGACAATGTCTGTTCTTTTTTCTGCTATTTTCAAAGATACATTTATGAAAACGAGGAAGATCGTTGACACTGGTAAAGAAGTGGCGATGGTTGATGCGATTGTGTGTTACGATGAGATCTTCAGAGTCATTAAAGCTTCCTTACCACGATGTGTATAAAGGTGCAGGAAATTATACGATTTGAGAATCACCTTTCAGTTATTCATATTGGTTTAAAAAGTCATTACTTTGTTTAACACAGAGAGAGGAATAGGTGTGGAGATTACAGCATACACATCTTAAGAAACCTTTTCACCACCTCGGTCGTGAGAGAGGCGTCCAGTCTGTTGACAGGTCTGGCAGCACTGTACTTGCACTGAAGGTAGTCCGCAGCGACCAAGTAAGCTTAGTGTACGACAGAGGGCAAAACTTAGTCTGTCTTCCTTACAACGTGGACCTGTACAACAACCAAAGGAAAAAGAGAGAGGGACACACAAAGAGTGTGTACATGTTAGAAAGAGAAATACAAACTGAGAAAAGGTGTCTACCTGAAATCATAGCACACAAAAAAGACAAGGTGTTATTAAAAATCAGAACTGAATTGCAAAATGGGGGTTAAAAAAACGTTTCTTTGGGATTTTTTTTAATTAAAAGCATCACATTTCCTGTAGCCAGTACTTTAGGCAAGTATTGTAGAACCTGCTTAAGAAGTTTTGCAAAGCCAACAAGTCAAAGTGAACGAATCTCGAAAAGTGGAACAGTCTCTCGTTCATTTGGTGGTGGGAAAATGAACTTTGAATGTGCAGAAAATTTCGATGAACTAATTAAGCAGATGTTGCATCATAAAGTTAGAAAGTATATCATTTAGGTATGCTATGTGCCCTATTATTAGAAGTGATTATATTTTCAAATATCATTTTTAGGTCTCACTATCAGCCATGATCTTTCTTGGGCAGACAATATTTCCAAGATGGCCTCCAAAGCCAGCCAACGACTCGGCATCCTCCGTTGTGAAAAGTCCTTCCTTGGCACAACTGACCTCTAATCCACCTACAAGGGCTTCGTCTGTAGTTTCCCCTCTGGGCTGGCACTCCTGCCCTCTCACTTTGCTCAGCTTGATGCCGTGCAAACCGAGGCCTTCAAAATTAATGAAATATACCCCCACCCCCCTCTCCCCTCCCTAGGAGTTTATGCATAGTGCACATGGTCCACCATCAACCACCCTCTTCTGGTGAAACTCCTAAAATCCCAGATCACTGCTCACATCCACTCATTTGTTCCACTCCCCCCCCCCCACCTGTGGAACGAACTTCCACACTCTCTTCAATCTCATTTTTCCCTCAAGGGCTTCAAAGACAGCTATTCAACACCATCTCAGGCCACTCCCAATCCAAAAATATGATCTTTTCTACCCCCATGAACCAACTTCCACATCCTCCCCTCACCCCCAAGCCCATCTCTTTCCAGGTTCCCAATTTTTCCATCCTCAGAGTTTGCTTCTGTATCCATCTTTTTCACACAGTGTGCTCCCCTTACCCTCATTCTTCACCACATCCTTTTATTTATCCAAGTCAGGTCAGGTATGGGAGCATGTGCCAGAGCAGCGCGTCGCTGCATCCACTTTCCGTCGGTACTCCAGGGGTCTCCGGCTGGCCACCCCCCAGGCAGGTGCCTGGCCCATCCCCATCTCCTTGAGATTCTGATCAACCTGCTGCAACCACGAGGCACGTAGTCGGCCCATTGGCCTCCTCCACTCACGAGACTCCCTCGCTGAGAGAATCTGGTGAGCAGGATCAGCGTCAGGAAAACGAGCTACATGTCCATACAGCCGCAGCTGATGCTCACAAACTATGCAGGTAACAAATCTCATTTGAGTCTCTCTCAACAACCGCTCGTTGGACACAAAGTCTGACCAGCGATAGCCAAGGATTCTCCGAAGAGACCTGGTACCAAAGGAATTAAGTCTGTCTCAGATCCTTGGTCAGAGTCGAAGTCTCACATCCATAGAGCAAGACTGGAAGCATCAAGGACCTGAAGACTCGGACTTTCGTCCTCCTCTACAGGTACCCGCAGCGCCACACCCCATTTTCCAGTGAATCCTTGACTCCCCAGGCCTGACCCAGACATCTATTGACCTTTGACTCACAGTCAGCAGAGGCATGAATATCACTGCCAAGGTAAGTGAATCTCTCCACGACCTAAACATCCTCACCACAAACAGGCACAGACAAGTCTCCCTCAAGTCTTCTCCAAGTCTCCCTCAATTTTGTAGCTCAGCCCTGCTGTCTGTGCACCCTCCCCCCTTCTACTGCTATTTTACTTCCAGATCCATTCTGTGTTATAGCACGTCCATGAGCCTCAACGCTGTATTAAAAAAACTGCACCCGTGTCCGAAGGAAATGGTTCAGTTTCGCATTTTTAATGTGAAATAGGCAAATCCTAGAAATGAACGAAACCCATTATAATTACCCTTTAGAACCCATTAAAACTCTTTAGAACTCTTTAGAATCTCGAAAAGCGGATGGAATAATGGAGAAGTGGAGGACATACCCAGTGTTTAGAATTACCCTTTGGAATCCTTTAAAATCACCCTTTTGAATAACCCTTTAATGCCTGGTGTTGGCTTAGTGGTTAGTGTGGCAGCTTGGGATCCTAGGGTCCTGAGTTCAAGCCCCATTGGCCACTGAATTAATATACACCAGGAGGTTGACTCAGCCTGTCATCCTTCTGAGGTCGGCAAAATGAGTACCAGTGTACTGGTAAGGGGGACACTGCATCAGCGGCATAGCTGCGTTGCAACCAGCAGCCACAGGGGGGGGGGGGAGAGAGAGAGAGAGAGAGAGACAGAGACAGACACAGAGACAGAGACAGAGACAGATTACCCTTTAGAATAACCTTTTATAATTACCCTTTAGAATAACCTTTAATAATCACACTTTAGAACTACCTTTTTAGGTCATCTCTTCGAGCATGACCTAATAATATGGGTGTCGATATCCTTCGATCCGTCCGTCCGTCCACAATGTAGTTAAAGCGGGAGATCTGGTCATAAGTGATCCTGATAGAGGTTGATGAGACATACACGATGGTATGACTTTCAAGGTCACCGAAGGTCAAGGTCAAGGTCACGAGGCCTTTGAAGTTGCGAAAATGATGATTTTGAAATTCTATCTCCGCCATTTCTCAAGCGATCTTGAATTTGATTGTAGCATATGAATCTATGGGACAATATCTAAATTTGGTCAGGCCGGATTTTCGATATTCGCTTTCGTTTTCGTGTCGCGTGACTTCAAAGTTGGAAAAAAATGCGAAAATGACGATTTTCAAAATCTATTTCCTCCTACATTTCTCATGCGATCTTGAATTTGATTGTGGCATATGAATGTATGGGACAATATCTAAATTTGGTCGGGACGGATTTTCGAATTTCGCTTTCGTTTTCGCGTCACGTGACTTCAAAGTTTGCAAAAACTGCCCTACCTTCAGGAGGCTATATATTCTCTACTGGGCATGGTAAAAGTTAGTGAATGGTGTCATTGCATAGCAGCTGACCTTGTACATTTATACATTTTCCGCCGAAGGTGCAAAAGTTTCAAAACCGGAAATGTAAACGTCGGCATTTATTTTCAAAATATAATTTCGTGCGCACACGCCAAAATGCCGAGTCGTCTTTAACCAAACTACGCAGTTCGAGCTGTGCAGTTGTAGTCTTCGGTCATAACTGAATATTGAGAACTTGTGGTATTATAGAGATGACCGCCATGCCCACATGGGGGTAATTTTGGAATTACCCTTTAGAATAACCTTTTAAAATTACCCTTTAGAATTACACTTTAGAATTACCTTTTATAATTACACTTTAGAATAACCTTTTAGAATTACCCTTAGAATAACCTTTTAGAATTACCTTTTAGAATTACCCTTTAGAATAACCTTTTATAATTACACTTTAGAATTACCTTTTATAATACACTTTAGAATAACCTTTTAGAATTACACTTTAGAATTACCTTTTAGAATTACTTTTTATAATTACACTTTGGAACTACCCTTTGGAATTACCCTTTAGAATAACCCTTTAGAATAACCTTTTATAATTACTTTAGAAATACCTCTTATAATTACTTTAGAATTACCCTTTAGAATTACCTTTTATGATTACACTTTAGAATTACACTTTAGAATTACCTTTTAGAATTACCCTTTAGAATTACCCTTTAGAATTACCTTTTATAATTACACTTTAGAATTACCTTTTATAATTACACTTTGGAATAACTTTTTAGAATTACCCTTGAGAATTACCCTTTTGAATTACACTTTAGAATTACCTTTTAGAATTACCTTTTAGAACTACCCTTTAGAATTACCGTTAAGAATAACCTTTTAGAATTACCCTTTGGAAGTACCCTTTAGAATTACCCTTTAGAACAACCTTTTATAATTACACTTTAGAACTACCCTTGAGAATTAACCTCTAGAATTACCCTTTAAATTTTAGAATAACCTTTTATAATAACACTTTAGAATTACCTTTTAGAATTACACTTCAGAATAACCTTTTATAATTACCCTTTGGAAGCCTGGTGTTGGCTTAGTGGTTGGGGTGGTGGCCTGGGATCCCAGGGTCCTGAGTTCAAGTCCCGTTGGCTGCTGAATTAACACCAGGGGGTTGACTCAGCCTGTCATTCTTCTGAGGTCGATAAAATGAGTACCAGTGTACTGGTCCTAGTGTATGCCCTGGTTAGAATAGATATACCATATCCCTGTGTGTCGTAAGAGGCGACCAGGGTTGGCGTCAGGAAGGGCATCCGGCCACAAAACATTGCCTCAAGAAAAAGTCCAACCCCCTGCACAGCAGGGAAAAATGGCTGTAAAAACGGTCATTTTATTTAATTTAGTTACCCTTTGGAACCCTTTAGAATAACACTTTATAATTACCCTTTGGAACCCTTTAAAATTACCCTTTCGAATAACCTTTTAGAATTATCCTTTAGAATTATACTTTAGAATAACCTTTTAGAATTATCCTTTAGAATTATCCTTTAGAATTACCCTTTAGAATTATCCATTAGAATAACCTTTCAGAATTACCCTTTGGAAACCTTTCGAACAGTTTTGAACCTTTTCCTTCCTTCCTTCCTTCCCGATAAGTGCTGCTTCATCTGCATGAAGATTACCGCACTGCTGTTGCAGGCATGGACAGCACTGATATAACCATTATACCAGTACACTGGTACTCATTTCATCGACCTCAAAAGGATGACAGTCTGAGTAAACCTCATCTCGTGTTAATTCAGTGGCCAATGGGGTTCAAACTCGGGACCATAATATCCCAAGCCAGCCAGCCTAACCACTGCCAACACCAGGCTTTTAGAGCTACCCTTTAGAATCCTCTAGAATTACACTTCAGAACACTTTGGAATTAAGCACAGTGAGTTATAAAGGTTCTTCTTCATTTTTGACAGACGGATGGAAGGAAGGACATACCCAGTACGTATCTCCGGACGTGTCCAGATGGTTTTTATGTCTGGGGCGGTGCTTGACTCCTTGGGTGTTCCGTTTACAATATAGCATCAAAAGGAAGTCACTTGCAAACAAACCATATCCCAAGGGCGTGTTCCTTTTCAATGAATAGCAAGGCATTTAGAGTTGGCCATTAAAGCACGCTAATTGCTTTGCTGATGGACGGATAGGTGATACATCAACTGATAAAGTTTTGACTTCCCTTCCCTTTTCTTCACACTGTCTTCGCTTCCCCTCACGCTGCCTTCCCTTCCCCTCACGCTGCCTTCCCTTCTCCTCAGGCTGCCTTCCCTTCCCCTCACCCTGCCTTGCCTTTTCCTGACGCTGCGTTCCCTTTTCCTCACGCTGTCTTCCCTTCCCCTCATGCTGCCTTCCCTTTCCGTCACGCTGCCTTCCCTTTCCCTCACACTGTCTTCCGTTCCCCTCATGCTGCCTTCCCTTTCCCTCACACTGCCTTCCCTTCCCCTCACGCTGCCTTCCTTTTCCCTCACGCTGCCTTCCCTTCCCCTCACGTTGCCTTCCCTTCCCCTCACGCTGCCTTCCGTTCCCCTCACGCTTCCTCCCCTTTCCTTCCCCTCAAACCGTCTTCCCTACCCCCACCATTCCTCACTCCCCCCTACTTGCTCCCCCACCCTTCATCACTCTTTCACCCCCCCTCTCTCTCCATCCCCCCCTCTCTTCGTATTCCTGTCAGCAAAGTGAAGGGTAGTATTTGTTTGTGAGTGAATAAATGTATGTTCAGATTTTAAGCTCCCACTTCTGCCTCAAATAACCCCATTCCCAAGCACTCCCATTTTTCCAGGCTATTGTGATCCCCTCCCCTCCCCTTCCATTTTTTTCGTTTGTTAGTTGTCGCTTGGTTTGATCCTTTTCTGTTTCATCCCCGCTTTCCCCATTCCTCTTCTTGCTGTAATTCATTCAGCTTGTTCACCCCCCATGTGTCCTTCTCCCCTTCCCTTGATCTGAATCTCACTTCTATTCTGCCGTTTGTGATTCCCCTTTAGATTTTGTTCCTTTCGATGCTGCTCTAGCTCTTCCAAGTGCCTTGACCATGCATCCAAAAGAAACTTTGTGTGGAAAGTCAAAAAAAAATTGTGAGTGTGTTGCACTTGTACTCTTATAATAACCAACGTAACAAGGTAAAAACAACCAAGGTAACAACTTGTAAGCCGTCCAGTAGTGCCATCCCTCCACCTTGATGGAGGATATAATTCACTGCAACAACTCACTGCGCAAGTCCAGTAGTCTCTGAGGATTGTCCATTTCACCAACTAGTTCACTCAACCCAAACCAAACCATATGAAGAAGAAGACTACATATTAACACACAATATTGACAAATAAATTGGAGGCACACAGAGAGATGTTAGGATGGTACGCGCATTCGCCTCTGAGTTGCCCATCCTGGATTTGAACCCCGACACAGCTATAAACTGTTATCCTGGTATTTCACAGGTAGGGTGATTCATCAATGTGTGTGCCTTCCCTCGGATGGATGTTAAACTGAACGTCCCGTCTTCCAGCACCGGTCATTGGTGGACGTTAAAGATCCCACAGTGCTCTTCACAGAGTAGGTGAGTTATCGCCGGGACCCCAAACAAATTCCAAATTATTGCCAGTGGAACATTAGGCCTGGACACAGCCAGTTCCAGTCAGACGAGGCGCAGAATCGTTGTCCACAGCCGATTCCAAAAGGTTGGGAATGATTGGAGCCGTTAAACAAGAGGAAGAAAATCAAAGTTAATGAAAGATCTCGTTGTGTTGAAGTTTTATACCTGGTATAAACTCGCAAAAGCAGCTCTATCTATCTCGTAAAGGAATACCTGACCAAGATCGCACTGCATGTGATGAAATGCCACGATGATAGTTTATACCTGGGTGAGGATTCAAACCCAGGCGACACAGGTCAGAGGCGAGTGCGCGTACCTCTGAGTCGAGGGTAATATTACGACTTTCTCTTTGGTTCACCACAATCTTAGATTCAGTTTACGTGATATTAAAAAGGATATTGAAGATGCATGGAACATTCCGAAGAGTCGAGCATCTAAATTTTCCAAAAGTACATTGGACACTCCATGTTTGAAAGGCAAACAGCAGAAGTCCATTTGGTATTCCCATCTGAGCACAGCTCTGAAGAAAATTCCAAGTTCAAATCCCAATGCATTGGTTTGTCCGTCGTTGACTAATGTCCTTGTAATTCATGTAAAAGCACACTTACGTCTCCTAACGTCACCATCCTGAATGCAATATAGGATATGCACAAGCTCCACCAGATTTTAATAATTGCACGCCAAGTACGGAACAATGTTGCGGAATCTCGAGCACTCATCGATGGTGTTTCACATGATGGGAGACAAAGTACAGGGACAAGGCACCCTCACACTCTACTGCACAAACTACAAGGAGATTGTGATGGAATTTTGATGACATCTACCAGTCCCTCACCCTGTTTTCCAAATAACCCGATGGTCTCAAGCGGTCGTTTGTTTGGAATCGAATTCCAACCACATTCAGAGGCCTTGTCACTGTTTTTTTTTTTTTTTTACTTTGTGTTTTTGGATCGCAGTGCAGTTGTGAGGCTGCCTCTTCCTTGGGGCTTTGTTGCAGGCGTCGACGGAGGCAGGGATTGTGTTCTTTGTAAAGTGAGACCTGTTGCATTCCCAATCTGTAAGGGGGGAAAAATTGAAGGGTTTCCCAGTTGTGCTGTCTTTACGTCATGGACCCTGAAAAAAGTGAAGCATCAACGGATACAGAACGGCGTAATGAATTCCAAGTCGTCTACGGAGTGGAACTGATAAAATTGGAAAAACAAAGTAAGAACGTAAATGTGAGTTTGGATGCGGTGATGGCGTAAAAGGGTTCAACACGACCACGATCAGGAACACCTCAATGCGAGTTTCCCATTCAGGCAGCAACAAGCCACTTGTACAACAAACTGCGATATCAGGCCATGTGTGTTTATTTGTGCTGGAGAAACACGTGCCAAATGCTTTCACAAGAAGCTAATTCATTCCTTTCAGCGTGTTGGGGTCTGCCAGAAAGCATTGGCCTGCTTGTACGAGGGGATAAAAAAAGCAAATTCCTTGCCTCACAAAATGCCATCGGGAGCTACAAGGAAATTATAAAATAGCAATAAACAAAGCTCACTGTTCAATATGTTCAGATTCGCTTGTGGACACTCGTGGCCATTGTGTGTCAGTGCCTGACCAAATTACAAACTCTTGCCTTGGTTGAGACCTGCTTTGCGAGCACGCTGTGATGGATGAACATCACACATGCAGGGTACATTATTTACTATAGAAACGTTCAAGACCACCGATCTTGGCAACACTCAGGTTTGCCAGAATGGGTGTGGAGCGCCTTGACAACATAATGCAGAGGGAGTGCAATTACCTTTGAACTGTCTCATCGGGGTTTGATTGTCATCTTGACTAAAAACTGTTGATTGGTGCTTCGCAGGGAGGGGAGTGCAACACAAAGTGCATCGGCCCGCAGACGAACATTAAGCCGGGGACCCGTCCGTCTGCTAGCATTAGCTGCTCGACGTTAGAGATCCCATGGTCTTTGAGGAAGCGTATGCGAGTTATCGCCAGCATCTTGATACCTGGAGTTTGTACACGTAATTTCCATGTGACGTTTGGTACGTGTGATCTCCAGTGTGATGTGGTGATTGGCTGGTAACGTGCTGGCTCCTGTTTCTCCTGCACGAGTTTTAACTTGTTAATAAAACGATACTCAACAGCATGAGGACCGGATAATTTATCCAAGAAGTATCGACACACATCCTCGCTAAATTATAGAAATGTCTGTCCTGATCCTCGATAAGCAGGCAGCTTCTCCTCTCTCCAGACGTTGATAGAATCAAGAGCTGGTCCAATACCTGGAATATGTCTTTCAATGCAGACAAGTCTCACATTCTCACTCTGTCTATCTGAAAGGAGCATCTGGCAAACCCTCCCATCTACTTGCTTATCAATCCTCTTGAAGAGGTTCAGTCCACTCAACCTTTTGGATCTCACCACAGCAACAACCTCTCTTCGGCAAACCGCATCGCAAAGGTGGCCTCCAAAGCCAGCCACTGACTGGCCATTTTCCATCATGACAAGTCTTTCCTTGGGAAAATTTAAACTTCCAATAACTTACAAGGCCTTAATCCACAGCTTGATGGAGTACTGTCAGCGCTCCTTCCTCAACTTTCACATATTGATGCTGTGGAGAATGAGGTCTTCAAAATCATTGGAATCTCCTGCAATCAAAGTGAATCGTTGGACGTGTTACTCTCATACCACAAAGAGGTTTGTCACCTCCCTCTCCTGATCTTGCACCCTCTGCCCTTTACATGCTGCCCCCCTCCCCCACCAAGTTTTCTCCAGGATGCACATGTCAGGTCAGGTCAGGTGTGGGAGCATGCGCCAGAGCAGCGCGTCACTTCGTCCACTTTCTGCCGGTACTCCAGGAGCCTCCGACTGCCCATCCCCCAGGCAGATTCCTGGCCCATCCCAGTCTCCTTGAGATACCGATCAACCTGCTGCAACCATTGCCAGGTCAGGCCAGATCAGATCTGTGACTTGCTCCAGGTATCATGTAAACCTGTACTAACCTGTTCCATGGTCGGGTTGTTGGCGACAAAACCGTGTCCCCCACCAGGTTCCCTGGTGAGGAGGGTGTTTGGATATGGACACCCAGCAGGATTAAAAACAAAACCTGTCACAGGGCAGAGGAGCTCTTTGTGAAACAACGGCCATCCATATCTCGTGCCCAACTGTGTCTGCGGACGTCCTCCTGCAGTTGGGTTACTTCTTATTAGGAGGTTGAAGGCAGGATTTGCACTCCGGCCACCGTAAAACCCTTCATTCCACAAAGCATCACGAATCCAAAAAAAATCTGAAAACCTACTGCGTGGGAGTACCTCCTGTGCAGCTTTCCTTTGCAGGGCAGCTCACCGGATGACGGGATTGGGGCAAAGTCTTCGGGACACCCAATCTTTGATTATAGGAGGGAAACCACGGGGTAACATTCCTGGGTCAGATTGTGGGAGAGTGTGTCGGAGTGGTGCTGAGGTGTCGTCAACCAGATGGCGGACTCCTTGGGTTAACCTGAGGCGGTCGCTTCGGGTGGGTACCTGGAATGTCCTACCCTTAAGAGAGGATGATCACCTGTCTCTGTTATCATCTGAGCTCAACCGTTTGGACATCGGTATTGCAGCACTCTATGAGGTTCGAATACCAGATTGCGGTGAGATCATAGCGGGCGGTTACACCTACTATTGGTCTAGTCGCTCTGATGGTTACCATGCCCAAGGAGTTGCTGTAGCTGTGTCCAATAAGCTGACTCCAATGATAATTGAGGTAACACCGGTCAATGATCGTATTATGAGACTGAGGATTCGTCACTCCTTGTCGTTTCTCTGGTCTCTGTTTATGCTCCGACTGAGGCGAGTGATCTCACTGTGAAGGACGCATTCTATGCCACGCCCCGAGTCTGTGGTTGATCAGTGCCCCAAGCAAGATACTCATCAAGTCTTGAGGGATTTCAATGCATCAACTGGAACTGATAGGGATGGTTATGAGAAATGTGTTGGTCCCCATGGGTCAGGAACTGTGAACCTGAATAGCACTAAGTTCCTTGACTTTGCAAGAAGTCATGGACTTAGGGTGGTTGGTTCATGGTTTCAGCGCCCACAAGCTCATCACTGGACTTGGTATTCCAACGCTGGCGGTGTGGCAAAGGAGATTGACCATGTACTCATTGATGGTCGTTGGAGGATGATCCAGAACTGCAGGGTCTACCGGAGTGCTCAGTTCCTCAATACTGACCACCGGCTTGTTGTAGCAACTCTTAAGTTGCACCTTAAATCCAGGAGAATGGTACCATCCCAGCCTCGGCTGGATGTTGGCAAGCTCAAGGATGAGAGGGTAGCTGAGGAGTTTGCGAACAAGCTGAGTGAAGATTTTGGGGGTTTTGATGCTTTGGGAGATTCTGAAGAGTTGTGGAGTGCCTTAAAGGCCACCGTCCTTGATGTTGCCGGTGGATGTCTTGGAACTCACTGTCGGCCGAAGAAGAATTTTGTCTCTCAAGGGACACTGGATACCATTGACCAGAGTCGTAGGGCCAGGCTGAATGGCAGAACTGAGCTGTTCAGGAAGCTGAGGTGTAAAACTACGTGCGCTAAGGGTGGACAAGGAGGCCTATGTGTGAGGAATCTGTGAGGGGGTACTGCATCACCTGTGGACACCCCTGCTTACAGGACACCCCTGAATTTGCGCATTGCGTTCGTCCAAGCCCGTCCCTCGGTGTACTGCAGTTAGAGCAGAGGGCGGTGGGCTCTTGACAGAGGAGTCCAAAGTGCAGGCCCGCTGGGCCGGTTACTTTGAGCAGTTGTACCAGGCTGATCCACCGGCTGTCGAGTTGGACGTCAGAGGTGTTACAATCACTGTTGCTGACTCTCCAATCAACTGTGGTCCATCTTCGCTTGTGGAAACACAGTCTGCAGTGAACCGGTTGAAATGGGGTAAAACTCCAGGGATCTTTGGCATCCATGCTGAACTTCTCAAGGCTGGTGGAAATGCTGCACTCGTGTCATTGCATGCAGTTTTGTGCTCTCTGCATTGCATGCAAGAAATACCTTGTTATCCCTCCCTGGAAAAGGGAAGGGTGATCGCCAAGACTGCAACAACTACCGAGGGGTGACGCTGCTCTCAGTGTCGGGCAAGGTCTTTGCGCAGAAATAATTCTTGATAGGGTTCGCCACCATCTGCTTGAGCACCAGCGTGCAGAGCAGTCAGGCTTTACACCAAAGGGGTCAACGATTGACCGTATCCTTGCTCTTCGTGTCCTCACCGAACGCAGATGAGAGTTTCAGTTGGGGCTGCTTACAGCTTATGTTGATCTCTGTAAAGCGTTTGATTCAGTGAATCGGGATGCCCTCTGGAGGATTCTTGGTCTTTGGGAGTGCCACCAAAACTGATCGATCTGATGTCTGAACTCTACTCTGGTACTGAGAGTGCTATGATATGTGGTGGTACCATCTTTGACTTATTTCCAGTTGTTACTGGAGTTTGTCAGGGGTGTGTACTGGCCCCCACACTTTTCAGCACCAATATGGACTGCATTGTGGGGAGGATGTTGGAGAGATCAAGCTGAAGTGCATCGTTTGAGAATGTCAAGATCTCTCACTTTGATTTTGCAGATGATGCAGTCATCTTTGCGGAGACTTTAGATATCCTTTTGGGGGCCCTCGAGGTGCTGAAGGAGGAGTCGGAGCTGCTGGGATTATGGGTTTCCTGGGTCAAAACTAAGATCCAGGCTTTCAATGACATCTTGGATGCTGCTGTCCTATCTGTACCCGTTTGTGGTGAAGTTGTTGAGGTCGTGGAGTGATTCACTTACCTTGGCAGTGATATTCATGTCTCTGCTGGCTATGAGTCAGAGGTCATCAGACGTCTGGGTCTAGCCTGGGGAGTCATGGATTCACTGGATCATGGGTGTGGCGCTGCCGGTACCTGTGCGGGAGGACGACAGTCCCAGTCTTCAGGTCCTTGGTGCTTCCAGTCTTGCTCTATGGATGTGAGATTTGGACTCTGACCGGGAATCTGAGATGGAGACTTAATTATTTTGGTACCAGGTCTCTTTGGAGAATCTTTGGCTATCGCTGGTCAGACCTTGTGTGCAACGAGCGGTTGCTGAGAGAGACTCAAATGAGATTTGTTACCTGCATAGTCTGTCATTGTCAAGAGCCTGGTGTTGGCACAGTGGTTAGGGCAGCGGCTTGGGATCCAAAAGGTCCTGAGTTCAAGCCCCATTGAGCCACTGAATTAATACACCAGGGGGTTGACTCAGCCTGTCATCCTTCCGAGGTCGGCGAAATGAGTACCAGTATACTGGGCCGGTGTATACCCCGGTTAAAATAGGTGTACCATATCCCTGTGTCGTAAGAGGCGACCAGGGTTGCGTCAGGAAGGGCATCCGGCGTAAAACATGTGCCAAATCTCAATGCGGATCATACGGATGATCCACTGTGGCGACCCCTAACGGGAGCAGCCGAAAGAAGAAGAAGAAGAAGAAGATAGTCTGTCAGCATCAGCTGCCACTGTATGGACATGTGGCTCGTTTTCCTGACGCTGATCCTGCTCACCAGATTCTCTCAGTGAGGGAGCCTCGTGAGTGGAGGAGGCCAATGGGCTGACCACGTCCCTCATGGTTGCAGCAGGTTTATCGGAGGCACTTGGTCTGCCAATAACACCCTACTGCTGAAACTCCCAAAATCGAGGATCCACTACTCGCCTCCATTCATTTCTTCCTCTTTTCACTCACCTGTGGAACCAACTTCGACACTCTCTTCAATCTCATTCTTCCCTCCAGGACTCCAAAGCAGCTGTTCACCACCATCTCAGATCATCCCCCATTCATACCCATGATCTCTTCTCCCCTCAATAACCCTACCCAAGCACCGATTCATTTCCAGGTTATTGTGTCCCCCTCCCCACCATCTCCCTCATCCACTATTTTGTTTTTTATTCCATTTCTGTTTCAACCTGTTTTCCCTTCTTCTTGTTGTGTTTGAGTTTGTATCCAGATTGTTCACCACTGCACACCCCCCCCCCAAAACCCCCCTTACCCATGTACCCCCTGTCCTTGTGTTCATTCTTCCCCTCACCCATTCTTCCTCCAAACGTGTCTCCATTCTGTCCCTCTACCCTACTGTTCACAGTGTTCTGTTCTGTTCTAACTCTTTCATGAGCCTTGACTTTGCATACAACGAAAACACGCACAAATTCCGAAGGCATTTGGGGCCATTTGCGATCATTTCAGATTGATCATTAAAGTTTGGTAATGCCGATACTGGTTTGAGCAATGAAGTACACCTCCAATGTATTGATATGATGACATCACACGGTAACATATCAGGCCAGTCACATAATGTCAAATTGCACCAACAAAAAAATCTATTGATACAATTATTGATAGCTTGGCTACGAAGTGTGATGTCAGGTCAGGTCAGGTATGGGAGCATGTGCCAGAACAGCGCGTCGCTGCGTCCACTTTCCGCCGGTACTCCAGGGGCCTCCGTCTGGCCATCCCCCAGGCAGATGCCAGGCCCATCCCCATCTCCTTGAGATGATGGTCAACCTGCTGCAACCATGAGGCACGTGGTCGGCCCACTGGCCTCCTCCACTCATGAGACTCCCTCGCTGAGAGAATCTGGTGAGCAGGATCAGCGTCAGGAAAACGAGCCACATGTCCATACAGCCGCAGCTGACGCTCACGGACTATGCAGGTAACAAATCTCATCCGAGTCTCTCTCAGCAACCGCTCGTTGGACACAAAATCCGACCAGCGATAGCCAAGGATTCTCCGAAGAGACCTGGTACCAAAGGAATTAAGTCTCCGTCTCAGATCCTTGGTCAAAGTCCAAGTCTCGCACCCATAGAGCAAGACTGGAAGTACCAAGGACCTGAAGACTCGGACTTTCGTCCTCCCGCACAGGTACCGGCAGCGCCACACCCCATGATCCAGTGAATCCATGACTCCCCAGGCCCGACCCAGACGTCTATTGACCTCCGGCTCACAACCTGCGGAGACATGAATATCACTGCCAAGGTAAGTGAATCTATCCACGACCTCAACATCCTCACCACAAACAGACACAGACAGGACAGCAGCATCCAAGATGTCACCGAAAGCCTGGATCTTTGTTTTGACCCAAGAAATCCGTAATCCCAACGGCTCCGACTCCTCATTCAGCACCTCGAGGGCCCCCAAGAGGATGTCTAAAGTCTCCGCAAAGATGACTGCATCATCTGCAAAATCAAGGTCCGAGATCTTGACATTGCCAAACGATGCACCGCAACTTGATCTCTCCGACATCCTCCCAAAAATCCAGTCCATACAAGTGCTGAAAAGTGTGGGGGCAAGTACACACCCCTGACGAACTCCAGTAACAACTGGAAATAAGTCAGAGATGGTACCACCACACTTCACAGCACTCTCAGTACCAGAGTAGAGTTCAGACATCAGATCGATCAGTTTTGGTGGCACCCCACGAAGACCAAGAATCCTCCAGAGGACATCCCGATTCACTGAATCGAACGCTTTACAGAGATCAACATAGGCTGCAAGCAGCCCCTGCCGAAACTCTCGTCTGCGTTCGGTGAGGACACGAAGTGCAAGGATACGGTCAATCGTTGACCTCTTTGGTGTAAAGCCTGACTGCTCTGGACGCTGGTGCTCAAGCAGATGGTGGCGAACCCTATCAAGAATTATCCGAGCAACGACCTTGCCCGGCACTGAGAGCAGCGTCACCCCTCGGTAGTTGTTGCAGTCTTGGCGATCACCCTTCCCTTTCCAGAGAGGGACAACAAGGCCCCTCTTCCAGTCAGTTGGGATGATGCCTGTGTTCCAGGCAGAGCACAAAACTGCATGCAACGACGCGAGTGCAGCATTTCCACCAGCCTTGAGAAGTTCGGCATGGATGCCACAGATCCCTGGAGCTTTGCCCCGTTTCAACTGGTTCACCGCAGCCCGTGTTTCCACAAGCGATGGTGGACCACAGTTGATTCGAGGGTCAGCAACAGGGATTGTAACACCCTTGACATCCAACTCGACAGCTGGGGGATCAGCCTGGTACAACCGCTCAAAGTAACCGGCCCAGCGGGCCTTCACTTCAGACTCCTCTGTCAAGAGCCTACCACTCTCTGCTCGAACTGCAGTGCTCCGAGGGATGGGCTTGGATGAACGTAATGCGCGAATTCCCCTGTAAGCGGGACGAGAATCACCTGTCCACAGGTGATGCTCTACCCCCTCACAGATTCCTCGCACATAGGCCTCCTTGTCCACCCTCAGTGCACGTACAGTTTTACGCCTCAGCTCCCTGAACAGCTCAGCTCTGCCATTCAGCCTGGCCCTGCGACTCTGGTCAATGGTATCCAGTGTCCCTTGAGAGACAAAATTCTTCTTTGCCCTGCGGTGAACTCCAAGGCATCCACCGGCAACATCAAGGACGGTGGTCTTGAAGGTGCTCCACAACTCTTCAGGACCCCCAAAGCACCCAGACCCCCCAAGTGTCCACTCAGCCTGTTCGCAAACTCCTCAGCTACTCTCTCATCCCTGAGCTTGGCAACATCCAGCCTAGGCTGGGATGGTACCATTCTCCAGGATTTAAGGTGCAGCTTTAGAGTTGCTACAACAAGCCTGTGGTCAGTATTGAGGAACTGAGCACTCCGGTAGACCCTGCAGTTCTGGATCATCCTCCAACGACCGTCAATGAGGACATGGTCAATCTCCTTTGCCACACCGCCAGCGTTGGAATACCAAGTCCAGCGATGAGCTTGTGGGCGCTGAAACCATGAACCAGCCACCCTAAGTCCATGACTTCTTGCAAAGTCAAGGAACTTAGTGCTATTCTGGTTCATAGTTCCTGACCCATGGGGACCAACACACACCTCATAACCATCCCTATCAGTTCCAGTCGATGCATTGAAATCCCCAAGACTAGAAGTGTATCTCGTCTGGGGCACTGATCAACCACAGACTCGAGTGTGGCGTAGAATGTGTCCTTCACGGTAAGATCACTCGCCTCAGTCGGAGCATAAATAGAGACCAGGGAAATGACACCTAAGGAGTGACGAATCCTTAATCTCATAATACGCTTGTTGACCGGTGTTACCTCAATTATCATTGGGGTCAGCTTATTGGACACAGCTACAGCAACTCCTTGGGTATGGTAACCATCAGAGCGACCAGACCAATAGTAGGTGTAACCACCCACCATTATCTCGCCGCAATCCGGTCTCCGAACCTCAGAGAGAGCTGCAATCCCGATGTCCAAACGCTTGAGCTCAGATGATAACAGAGACAGGTGATCATCCTCTCTTAGGGATAGGACATTCCAGGCACCCACCCGAAGGGACCGCCTCAGGTTAACCCAAGGAGACCGCCGTCTGGTGGACGACACCTCAGCACCACTCCGACACACTCTCCCGCAATCTGACCCAGGGATGTTACCCCGTGGTTTCCCTCCTATCAAAGATTGGGGGTCCCGAAGGCTTTGCCCCAATCCCATCATCCGGTGAGCTGCCCTGCGAAGGGAAGCTGCACAGGAGGTACTCCCACGGAGTGGGTTTTCAGATTTTTTTGCGTTTTTGCGTTTTGCGGAATGAAGCGTTTTACGGTGGCTGGAGTGCAAATCCTGCCACCAACCTCCTAATAAGAAGTAACCCAACTGCAGGAGGACGTCCGCAGACACAGTTGGGCACTAGATATGGATGGCCGTTGGCTCACAAGGAGCTCCTCCGCCCTTTGATGTGATGTCATAATTTGACATATCGTTGGGATGATGTGAGAAGTTGAAATGAGGAGTTTATTATTGTACTCTCATTGTTAGAACGAAGGTTATTGCATCATTACAATACTGTTGTCACACCATGTATTTCAATGTTGAGCAAACACATCGCGGACCTTTTACTTTGATAATGGAAGCCTTGACCGACAGGCTCCATCAGACATGCTGAATATTGGTATCATCACGAAGATGGTGCATGTCGGTATCAAAACAAGTAGCTCACGTGATGATGAAACCCGAGATCGTACACCCAGTGAACCTAATAAACTTTAAACTGCATAGCCATACTCGTTCAAACGGGCAGACAATAACAGGCTCGTGACTCAAGCTGTCTCAGCAGACTTGCAGAGAGATAGCTTGCTGTAGCGAAGTCAAAGCATGATTGTTTGTACGGAATCCGTGAAAGATCGTCTTGAAAGACAGAGCTCACCGCAGCCACGCCAGCGAGTTATGTGCAAAGAGAAACAAAGTTCCTGCAGCCACGGGACTGTGGTCGAACCATCCGTCTGGTTTGACTGCCCCCAGCTGCTCACCGCAGACCCGTTTCAGGTAAGGCGGCGGAAGCACACTGCCGGCGTTTGCCCTTGTGAGAGCATGATGTGGGGTCGGTCTGGTTATTAAGATCCAAAAGTGCATTTATGCTCACGTCACTTGGCAAGCAAAGTTGTTAATTTAAGAAAGAGAACAATCCTTCAATGTGTCTACCTTGCCTTTTTCCACTTTCTGGCTGTCCCTTCTCATCTGGTTCTTTCATCCGCCACCTGAACAGGTCCATTTTAAAGCCTCTCTGCTCTGGCTCAAGATACTGTCTTTTCAAGACGGTCTCACCTCTCCATCTGCAGAACTGCATGGACTGTCCTATCAATCAATCAATTCCTTACATCACACTTTTCATTATAAGCAAATCTCAAAGAACCTTACAAAGAAGGAATACGAATGGAAAGTTAAAAAAAATAGAAAGAAAAGGTGAAAAGATGAGGTTTTAAGACATTTTTAAAACCACAATTGATGAGACTGGTACAGATTTTAAGAGCAGAGAGTTCTCCAGTTGAGCATATCTGACGAATATGATCGATCTCTAAAACTCCTCATCCGAGTATGAGGAACGGTAACGGGAGATTCCCCGTATTCGATCGTCGCTTTCATTCAAGGGTTGAAGGTGTGATCAGGTGAGAAACTTAGTCAGAAAAGAATTTATGTATTCCTTTAAAGGTTTAATCAGTAATATTGTAAAATCGATACTTCGGGATACTGGGAGTCAGTGAAGTGTTTTTAGGAGTGGAGTGATGCGATCAAATTTATGACCTTGAACCACGAGCCTGACTGCCATACTGTGACAGTTTTAAGACCTTGAGAGAAGAGACAGGCAAACCTGATAATGGTGAGTCTCGGTAATCCAAGCCCGTCATTATGAGAGCATGAACCCTAGGTTTCAGGCATTCTCTGATTTAACCACAAACGGATTTCGGCAATATTGTACAGATGGAGGAAAACAGATTTATGGATGTTAGCAACGTTCGGAGAATAGGAAAGAGTTGGGTCCATAGTGGTGATTATATTGGAAACCATGGTGGGTCACAGAGGACGTAGGATGATCCCCAAGATTTCTCTCTGTTGCAGAAACTTTATAAAATATGGATGAGGGGCTCAGGACCACCGTGTCAGTATTAACGGCATTGAAGTTCAGAAAGTTAACGGATAGCCATATTTGAATTTCAGTGAGATAGGAATTCAGAATTGACCTCAAAGCATCCTTCGTTGAATGCGCCATTGAAGCTCCGTAACATCCTCACGACAGTGTAATGATGGTGTTTCCTAAACAGAGATTTTATAACTTCCGTAAATAGCACGGAGTTCGCCATCGCAAGTTAGGTAAAAGGTAAGAATGCGGCACAAACAACTTTTCAACAAGATAGATTTAGAGGCCAAACTGATATCTGACTGACAATCTCACTTGATGACACTGCAAATCTGAACGACATATTAATAGGATTATTGAACTGATAATCCAAAATTTCAAAAGGAAAAGTTCACAGAAATTAAACACCTTCCCAACATTGATTTACGCTGGCAATGGTTAAATACCACGTGTAACAGAAATATAATTGATACAGAAATGTGAACAAAGAAGCCCACCTGCTAAAGTTAATGAACCTCCACCGTATAAAGGTCCAAATCATCCAAACCGCAGGCTAAACGCAAGGATGCTCAAGCATTGTTATTCATCTCAATGTCAATTTGCCAACCAAAGCCACGAGTGTTAGTTTGTTGGCCTAAAAGTCCGATGTGATAGTTTTCTGGATACATGTTGCGAATAGTTTGGCTGGTGATGGGTCAAAGGTTATAACAAGCCGTGCGATCTTCAGCACTTACGTGGCACTGTGTTCTCGATGACGCACTCTTGAGTGCCACAGCGCCGGGTGGCATCTGGCTGTGGGCTGTGCTCGCATCGTGCCGTACTGATTTCAGCCCGGCCTGTCCTGGTGTTCATGCACCGCACGAGGCGTCGCTGAACACCCCCACCGCAAGGTGCTGAACACTAGCATGCAGAAAATAGAACATTTGTTTTAATCATCTCGTTACTCACCTCGTCATTTCATCACTTCTACCTATTGTTTCATAACAAATTAGAATGGCACTTGGTGGAGCGCACACCTCCGCCAGGCTGAACAGTTTACGTTTTGTATCCCACTGAAAGGCCAGATTGAGATCCGGACCTGAACCAGAATCGAATCGGCTTGTTCGCGTCACCGAACCAACTCATCCACCATGTTTTGTCATAGTCGGTCCACAACTGTTTGAAATATCATGCTCTGTATGATGCAACGATTGCTCTCTCAGTACATACTCTACGTTAAAGAAAAATAGTACATTTGTTTTTTATTGTTTTTGCAACAACAGCATTCTTGCACTTGGTTACAGGAAGTTCCTGAGTACCTTTCTTCGGTATTTGGGTCGAAAGAAAATTATTTCATTATTTGCATTGTATTCCACAAAACTGTTTTGTGTTACTTATGAGAATTCGATTTCATACAATGTCACTCGCACTAAACGCTGTTCCTTTCCAAGCGGCGTGACCGCTTTTGTAGGAGGTGCAAGCTGGGATGTACATCTGTCTCACCAATGCTTTTAGAGTCACATGATTACACATTTATAATTTAATATCTCATGAACTATGCATGCATGGGTGCAATTTCCAGGTTAGTACCCACTTGAAATTGCATACTTAACTAGAACGGCACTCAGTCTACCGTCTACCTCGGCCAGGCTGAACAGTTTACGTTTTGTATCCCACTGATAGGTCGGACCTGCATCCACACCTGAACCCAAGTCGAATCGGCTTGTTCTTGTCACTCAATTCCAACTTATCCACCAAGTTTTGTCATTGTCCGTCCACAACTTTTTGAAATATCGTGCTATATATCGTTTTCGGCCCAATTTCTCAATGATGATTGGCATCAAACCATTTATCACTTGAAAAAGTGTAGTGTCTGGGTCTTCACCAAAAATCAATTTCAATGAGTCGAATCAATTCGTCCTTGCCACACACCCAACCTGTCCACCATGTTTCATCTGAATCCACCTATAACTGTTTTGAGATATCCTGCTCACAGACAGACAGACAGATAGACAGGGGTGAAACGTAACCCCCGCCCACCTTCAGTGGCCAGGTAACAGGTGTTTTATCAAGTGAATTTCATGCTTTGTTCTGTATTTAAATTTGACAACTTCCTCTGTGCATTCAATTCCCTGATTATATTTGCACGAGCAATGAAAATGACGAAGAAATAAACCGTATATTGCCTATACATTCCATTTGATTAAATATAAAATGTAAATAAACACACACGGGTGGCATGGAAACAAACGTACGACTGATTACACGTCGCTCGGAAAGAATTCCATCTCACATGAACGAGCAATTTGTCTGCAGGCTATTTTATTATTATTATTTTTTTAAACAACGTATGACTTGAAGGTAAACTGCAAGGTAAACAGGAGGAATATCAAAACAAAAAAACGATATATTTATATATTTGATGTTATTGTGGCTCTGAAACCGGTAATCAAGATAGATCACAAAATTTCATTGACTAAAATCAGGGATTCCTTCTCGGAGGTGGTTCAAGTTGCCAGCTCACCTGACCCCAGGGCCCCGCTAGCCAGGCAGTACAAGGCTGTAAGTTGCAATGTTGCGTGTCGTTGGGTTTCTGGTGCTCATTGCACCGTGCAAACACCGGGCAAGTGATCTCACGATGCTGCTCACCGCCACCGCATTCCTCCGAGCACTGCCAGATGGGCGGTACAGATACATGAGTGAACGGAGAGACGACTGACAAAAGCACTAGACTACGTGAAGCGTGCGGAGGACTACGTTCGTGACAGGAAACGGATCGAGCCAAACGGATAATTTGACGGAGTCATCAGAACACTCGAGTGTGCCATGTTGGGTCATGAAAGGATCGTACCTTGCCCCAGGGCATTGCAATCCAGTTGAGGCAAGGCCAGGAATTGCAAGCAAGGCGTGGTGGGGGCTTGTAAGGGAGGCGGCGACAGTGAAAAGGTCTCAGAGGACGTCGAGCACGAGAGTCGACACATGCCACCTCGCGCTTCTTCATTCCTCCACCGCACTCTTCTGAACACTGTGTCCCAAAACAGGAGTTTGCAAATACAAAGCGAGTTATAGAAAGTGTAACACCGGTCGTGATGTTCACCACCCATCCCCCCTATTCTCAAGGCAATGTCAATAACAGGTCAGAAGAAAGTTCAAGGATAATAACACAAGAAGTGTGGATGTACAAGGGAATGGTGGGGGTGGCGGATGGGGGGGGGAGGAATTCCCCCTCCTGTCCACAAAGCAAACAGATGGTCGTTTTTCCTATGTACAGTACTGTTGAGCCATTGTCACACGTTTCCTGTGATGGTGATTCAGTTTTCTGATCCCATGGGAATCAAAGTCGTGCTTGCAGCTGTGAAAAAGTTTCCAGTGATAAACTTTCTGATTTCCACTCGTAAGTGTGTGAATTGATAGAATGACATAAATCTCTTAAAATCCAGTTTCACGACGTTAAACAACATATTACAAGTTGGAAGGAGAAATAAAAAAGTTTTTAAAAAAATGTTCAACTATGTAAACAAGTTAGGGATGGACATGAGAAATGATCATATGAACCTATCCCTACATCTTTCATTGAATAATGATTGTCCCTGGAAAAGACACACACACACACACACACACACACACACACACACACACACACACACACACACACACACACACACACACACACACACACACACACACACACACACACAATGGTTTCACATGATAATTTCTTGTTACCATCCCTACCTTCTTTACATACCTTTTGGAGGAACATCCCTACATCCTTTTGGTTTTTATTGCTTGTTTCTCCACATTTTTAGAAATACATATACTACTACTGATTTACAAATGGTGTCATACAAATGTTATCGACATGCTCACATTGTATTGGAACTGTACATACTTTATAGACGATTTAACATTCTAAATAGTACGTACTTTATAGGTGTGTGTGTGTGTGTGTGTGTGTGTGTGTGTGTGTGTGTGTGTGTGTGTGTGTGTGTGTGTGTGTGTGTGTGTGTGTGTGTGTGTGTTTTGTTGCTGTCACTGACTTCCTGATAATATTCCACCAGAAACCACACCCATACAGATCTGATTGGCCCTCAGGTAAATGTGTCTCGTGGCCCCGCCTTCATCAAGCTGATTGACGGTCGTAGTCCCGCCCACCCCTCTGATCCCTTCCTTTTCCTTCACAAAGGAATGCAGTGTTGCGTACTTTTTGTGGAATCCTTTCAAGTTATTAAAATTACCATAGCAAAGGATGCTGCACAAAGTAAAACTCTGTCATATGGTACCAGAGTCATAGCCAGTGAGAGAGGCAGCTCAGAAATTCGCTGTCTGAAGATGATGGTGATTATTAGGGTACCAAGCTCTTCAGGCAGGGTAACCTAAACTATTGTTTTTCTTCTGTTGGTTCGTGGGCACCAGCAGTGACCACTATTTTCGTTCGTTGTGTCTGTGTGTCTGTCTGTTTGTGACTCTCTCCAGAACATAGCTCCGTGACGTTTGATGCGATCTTGATGAAACTTGGACACAATGTGGATATCATGGTCTAGTTGTGTCTTTTTGTATGAGGGGCGTCCCACGTCCCTTGTTGGCGGAGCCACGCCCAGTTGAACTTTTTATTTATTTATATTTTTTTCTCACAGTTATATTTCCTAGAAGCTGTGCGTAATGTCCATAAGTACAACATATATAAAAAATCCGATTTGATTTGGTCGATTTTGATGGAAGAGATAGGTTTTTACGGTAGGGCTTCCTCGATAATGCCCGCGAACCATCGTCGCCTCCCGGTTAGTTTATTCTTATTTTTATTCCGCCGGCAATTTTTGAGTTTTTTTTCACTTCTAAATTCATTTTCTCAGCAACCGCGAGTCCGATCGACACGAAATTTCCACCCAGTATGCGTCTTTTCTTGTAGAATTTTAAGTGATAATTATGACGTCATAGATCACGTGGTACGGGCGCCATCTTTGAAAAACCGAAAAACTTGACGTCTTCTTCTCTGGAACCACTAACTGGAAAAAAAATTTGAAACATGGCTCATTGTCAAGATGCCCACAAGGGATGCAAGTGTTGTTCACCATGACGTTATCGGGGAAGTAGTACCCCAGTGAAAGGACGCATTCTATGGGTCAGGAAACAGGGTCAGGGACCACTGGAGGAAAAATGTAGGTACCCCAGTGAAAATGACACGTAGAACACTGCACCCGAAAAATTTGAAATTTCTTGAGCATCATCTATGCAACAAGTCATGGAAGGACAAAAAAATATTATGATGTCATAGGTCAAGTGGTTCAGCAGCCATATTGTTAAAAAATATATACTTTAAAAAGCTTTTTGTCCGAAACGGCGAAACAGCTTGAGGCAAAACTTTACAAGTATGACAAGCTTTCCATGACAGAAAAGGTTCCATTGCTTTTTTGACGTAGGTTACATGGTTTGGTGGCCATATTGGATTTCCCCTAAAACCCTTAAAAAAACCTTCTTTTCCAGAACGGCTGGACAGATCGAGGTGAAACTGCATGCACATCTTCCTCAAGACTTGCGGGTACAAGTTTGTTAATTTATAATTAATGGGTCACATGGTTTGGCAGCCAAATTGGATTAAAGGAAAATATTAAATAATGTTTTCTCTGGAACCGCTTCATCAGTCAATGTTAAATTTCACAGTTATGATCTGGTAGATATGGGGAATGTATATTTTAAATTTCAACCCAATCAGCCACAATATCTGGCAGCCAAAATTGTTTGAGGGGACAGGAGTAGAAATTCAATTGATACCGACGATCCATCCATCCATTGGGACCATACTCTGTGCAAAGCGTTTGTGCTGCCGAAGCAGTCTCCTTGGCTCTTGGACATAATCCTGGACAGGTCATCACTCTGACGCAAGACACCAGCAAGCTGGCACTCATTTTGCCGACCTCGGAAGGATGACAGGCTGAGTCAACCCTACGTGGTATTAATTCAACAGCCAAGCAGGATACCGACGATGGGCCCAGGAAAAAAAGGGTCAAGTGTGTTCATAATAAATAGATGGAACGTGGCCTGTTCCTCAGCTTGTCAATCCTGCGTTGAAGACAAATGTGTGGGCCTCATAAGACTCAGGGCAATCCCGGTTTACCCTCTGCACCCATGGTGTCAACATTTATTATTTTGTGTTGAGGTTATTTAAACACCAATTCAATTGATACCGACGATGTATTCAGGAAAAACGGCCAACTTCGTACGTAATAAATAGACTGAATATGACGTGTTACTCGGTCCATTACTCATCAATCCCGCATCGTAGAGAGACGTGTGGGGCTTCGTATTACTCGGGAGAGTTCCGGTTTACTCTGTGAAACCGTGGTGCGAACATTTATTACTTAGTGTTCAGGTTATTTAATTGCCAATTCAATTGATACCGATGATGGCCCCAGGAAATACGGTCAACTGCGTATGTAATGAATAGATGGAACGTGGCCTCTTACTCGGTCCGTAACTCGTCAATCCCATGTCGTGTCAAAGCAGGGTTGTATAAAAGACGGACGTCTTGGTACCAGGTCATAACTGCCAGCAGTTATAAAGTGGCAGTTCTTGTTCTTATTGTTATGAACAAGAAGAATTGTCGGTTTTGACCTATCTCAGTTTTTATACGCCCGATGTATGTATTATATATCTATATATATATATATATATATATATATATATATATATATATATATATATATATATATATATATATATATATATATATATATAAAGATATATATATGGGCGTATTATGTGATACCAGTCGTTCGTCCGTCCGTCCGTCTGTCCATCCGTCCATCCGTCCGTTCCTGTCCGCACTCCCAAAATTTTCAACTTTCACGTTTCATATTTGGTACATAGGTACAGACTGTGGAGTCGGTGTGTCGCGACATACGTTCGTCATCTAAAGTGGTTGCCATGGCAACCAGGATGCTGTTTTCCATGTTGTAGCACAATTCTGTATATACCTTCTTGTTCTTCATAAATTGACTTGTTTGAATATATAATTGTGTGTGTGTGTGTGTGTGTGTGTGTGTGTGTGTGTGTGTGTGTGTGTGTGTGTGTGTGTGTGTGTGTGTGCGTGCGTGCGTGTCACAGAGACTTTTTCGGGCATATATTGTGCTCACTTGCGCTCTTGTTTGCTTTTGCCATGGTCTGGAGCACTGAAAAGTGATCCCTGCCTCGAAAACCAGCTGAACAGACCAGGTATGATCTCATATGTAGCCTGAGCGACTTTTTTTTTTTTGAGAGAAGTTACTCCAACTTTAGTTTTGTATATAGCGGCTGGGACTGAGTTTTATTTTTATTTTTCCCCACACCATCCCTACATAGAGTGCTAGCGCACTCTCTGATAACATGACATGCTGCATGGTTTCCTTGCACTCCCTACCGCGGTGTAACCTTCCATCGTTAATTCAATTATTATACAAGTCTCTGGGTAGTTATCGAGTTGGGAGTCGCCCTTGGTACTCGTAATTGTGTTACATTTTATCGGTGTCCCAAAAAGTCGGCTCTTTTGACATGTGAAAAGATATTTCCTGAATAATTCTGGTTATCCTCCATTAATTATAATCTGGAACGTTTGGATGAGGTCCCCGCAAAATCTCTTTTACAGAAAAAAGGACCATAACATTTACAAATGCTCATATTATTTCATTTACTAAGCTGGAACCTTTTTAATAGAGTAATTAATTGGTTTTAAAATCACAGAGACTTCACACAATACAGTATTGCACGTGAGGTCTCCACGTTCCAAAAACAATCTCCATCACAATGACTTCTGACTTTTCATAAAAAAACAAAAAAACTTCTAATTCTCCACGTGGTTTGTTTGTTTATTTATTTGTTTGTTTATTTATTTATTTATTTTCTAACTGGCACCTTCCACCATTCTTTTTATTCAAAATGGTTATCATCCTGCCCAGCTTAACGATCCGAAAAGGGACGGTCCATATATTATTATAAGCCACAGGAGGTACGTGGGTGGGTGGATGGATGGTTGGACCAGCATTCCAGAGTGTTACAAGGAGCTTGGGGTACTGGGGAAGTGGGTGGGGTAAAAGGTTTAACGTGTGCTACATGAGTGTGGAGAGGAGGCGGGAGGTTCGGTGTGTGCTCCATGGAGAGTGTGGATGGGGGGGGGAGGTTCAGCGTGTGCTCCATGGAGAGTGTGGATGGGGGGGAGGTTCAGCGTGTGCTCCATGGAGAGTGTGGATGGGGGGAGGTTCAGCGTGTGCTCCATGGAGAGTGTGGATGGGGGGGGTTCAGCGTGTGCTCCATGGAGAGTGTGGATGGGGGGGGGGGTTCAGCGTGTGCTCTATGGAGAGTGTGGATGGGGGGGTTCAGCGTGTGCTCCATGGAGAGTGTGGATGGGGGGAGGTTCAGCGTGTGCTCCATGGAGAGTGTGGATGGGGGGAGGTTCAGCGTGTGCTCCATGGAGAGTGTGGATGGGGGGGGGTTCAGCGTGTGCTCTATGGAGAGTGTGGAAGGGGGGGGGAGAGGTTCAGCGTGTGCTACATGGGGAATGGGGGGGGTGGAGCGAGGTTTAGTGTGCGCTCTATGGGAGGTGGGGGAGTGAGTTTCAGCGGATGTTCCATAATCCTTTATAAAAGTTCAGAATACTTACATTTTTGCTGGACTATCATTGGCACCTGAGAGAAGCAGAGTTAGGCTTCAAGATGTCCCTCTTTATTCCAGCTTTGAGGATTACTTGGGCCTATTAATCCTTGCTTTACCAACACATCGCCTATCTTTGGTTATGTGAACAAAAACATTTTTTATGTTAATAACAACACCATTTACTGTCCATGGTGAATCAGGCAGAGTGATTCATCAATATGTGTGCCATTCCTTGGATTGACGTTAAACTGGCGTCTTATCACGCGGCATTAGTTGGTGGATGCTAAAGATCCCACGGTGTCCTTTGCCAAGAGTAGGCGAGCCATCGACAACCCCTTGAACAAATTACAAATTCCTGCCCTAACTACTTAGTCAAACGTCAGGCCGGACAAGCTGGTTCGTGAAATAGTTGGGCCAAAAACTTCCCGTGGCCGTTGAAGAAAGAAGAAGATTATTCTTGGTGGATATTTAAAAACTTGAATTGTATCATGTCCTATCTTCAAAGGTGTGGGTGGAGGAGGGGTTGAGTTTGGAGGGATGGTGTTGTTTCATAAAGCATTCCAGAATTATTGGGATGGTGGGTGTGGGGGGGGGGGTGGTCTTTTCCACAGTGTTACGGAGCATTGTAGGGAAAGGATGTTGGAGAGTGTTGAATATTGGCCAAATATACATTAAGAAATACATGGACGGCCCCAAATGCAGATCTGATCATCACTCCTATGAGATTATATCAGCAAGTGTATGCTACAACATAAAAGTAGAAAACCCTTGTTGTCGCACTCGCCGTTACCTTCAAACTTTACTGCTTTCCTTCAGCTCTTCCTTGAGCCAAGACATCTGTATCCAATACACCAGAACTCGACCTGTCTTCATTAATCGAGCTTTCAAAGTATATTTGCTTGCACTGGATCCACCTTTTCAACTACTTCCTTCAGCACCCTTGGATGTACATGGAAAATACCTAGTCCTGGTGTGTTGTCACCTTCATTATTTAACAATGGTTTTTCAACTTTGGACATGCTCCAATCACTCATTCTCTCCTTGAGGAAGGCAAAGACTTTAAAAAAGAAAATACGTCACTAAATGTCAGAAATAAAGAGAGAACATGCCTTGGTCCAGTTGCCAACGCGCCAAGCAGGACAAGGCCGGATGTAACAGCGGCGTGCCGGCGCTGGTCGTTTCTTGGGGTCACAGGTACCATGGCCCTCAGAGCTGCACTGCACCTGGCGCCACATAGCTCCAAGTCCGCAGGTAACTGAGCACTGTGATCAAAGTTGAGAGATCAAAGGTGAACGTTACTGGTGACTTGTGTTTCACTATGAAACCCAAATGTTGTGACGAACCATAATTAGGTGAGCTTTACCACTGCAATCTGTGTCACCGAGTTAGCCTTTTACAAGAATATGAAATAAATCATGACATCATCACACCGAATCCAAGGCAACTTTCACAATTTCGAGCAATGTTCGCTTTCTGTGATGATTACGATTGATTTTTACAGTGAAGTTCAGAATGTGATGATTTTTTGGGGAGACAATTAAAATGAATCATATATATATATATATATATATATATATATATATATATATATATATATATATATATATATATATATATAAAAAATCTTCTACAAGCATCGACCATGTATACAAGATAAAGTAAAAGGGCACACAGTGGAGCGCATACCCTCGCCACGCAATGCCAGACCCAGTAGAACATAATGGACTCAATAAATTTTTTGAAAAATGTCATGTATCGTTTTTGGCCTCATCTCTCGATGGTGAAGAATCACTTTTAAAATTTAAATAATTTTCATATCTGGATCTGGATTTGGATCTTCACCAAAATCGAAGAAATTCGTCTGTCACATATCCAACCTGACAACAAGTTTCTGCCAAATCCATCAACAACTTTTGAAAATATCGTGCAATATATCGGTTCAGCCCTACCTCACAATGGTGAGGAATCGCTTATATTATCAGATCGGGATTCGGATCCGCGACAAAATTGAATCAACTCTTCCTCATCACACACGCAACCTGTCCACCAAATTTTATCTGAATCCATTCACAACTTTTTGAGACATCGTGCTACATATCAATTTTGGCCCCATCTCTCAATGGTGTGGAATCACTTGAAAACATTCTCGTTGCTGGATCCGGATCTTCATGAAAATCGAATTAGTTCGTCCTCGTCTCACACACACACACACACACACACACACACACACACACACACACACACACACACACACACACACACACACACACACACACACACACACACACACACACGATTAATGACTGAACACAAAAAAACCCCCAAAAACATGTCAGAACAGCTGTACACACAACGACACAACAGAGTTTGGAAAGTAATCTGCTGGCACACCTGCAAAAACTTTGATATCCCAGTTCCAGAAAATTTGTGGGAAAATGAACCAAAAACAATCACTGAAAACATTGAAGTCCCGCTCATGTAAGACCTAATGATCCCATCGGGTGTGAACATCGAAAATAAAGCATTGTCACCAGATATCATACTTCGGTGCAAAAAACAAAGGCATGGCTAATTGAGGTGGTAACACCGGTGATTTTGGACTAACGATACAGAAATCAATAAAAGGACCAAATACCAAGATCTCAAGCATGAAGTGAAAAGATCCTGGAAGCTGAAGAATGCCAAAGTTGTACCAGTGATGATGAAGAACCTCAGAGATATTCAAAACCATCCCTGGGAATATCACTACAAACGAACTACAGTTGGAAGCCGTCCTGGGCTCAGTAACGATCCTGAAGAGAGCCCTCGGCACAAAACTTTGAAAACTTTTAACTTTTAACTTTTTTCATTTCTACGTTCACCGTAGCAATTCGACAAGCTGAAAAAAAAAAACCTGGTAAAAATAAATAAATAAATAAATAATGAACCCACTCGTTACCGTCCGTCTGGCCGCATGTTCGCTTTAGGGCCTCCCTGCGGTCGCCTTGCGGGCACCTTGAGGCTACCTTGCGTCTGCCTTAAACATTTTATGGCTGCCGCAGGGCCCCCTTAAGGTCACCGTGCGACATCAAATCAAAGACCGTACGGCAACCCCATGTTTTCGGTCTCCACAATTTCTAAATACGCCGTGCGGCTCCCCGAAAAATAAAAACATATGTGACTGCTACATTGTGTGACCGTGGAAATACTGCGGCCGCCATATAATTGCTAATGGCCGTAGATTTTGGAGACCCCACGGCTGCCGTGGCAAATGTGACTTAGGCCTTACGTACACAAAAAATTGCTTGAAAATTGTGGCCAAATAAAAATCGTCCGACTAACAGATAGACGGACGGACAAACGCAGAAAAATGCTACAGACCAACATACTTTTTTTTTTTTCACCAACTAACAAACAAGACAGAGAGGGCTGAAAACATAACCTCCGTCCACCTTCGGTGACAAAGGTAACCTATTAATGCACGCTTGTGCTACTCATGCTACAAAATAAATCTGTTTGCATGATTGTGGTTTTTCTTTCCAGCTACGAAGCTGAGCCGACGAAACAAAGACCCGTTGTGGCCTGGTGTGATGCAGTGCGTGAAGGCCTTGCAATCACCAATGCGTTTAAAAACAGGCGCAACGATTTGCTGAGCTTTCCATAACGAAGCCCGATGTGAAAACGACTTCCAGATTTCCCATCGAGCTAGTAAATCTGATCGTCTCAAGGAAACCGCTTATGTGATGATGTGTGAAGGCACATACAACAGAGAATAAAACTGCCATCTGGCCTTGGTCAAGATTTCCAATGCTCGGGGTGAGATTCAGACCTCTATTCTTAAGACTCCGTGACCATTAAAAAAAAAAAGGTTAAAGCTGAAAAGCAACTTTCAGAGCAAGACCCATGGAATCTCTGCTTTCAGTAGCAAACTGCAAAAGTGATTACCAAGTCTGCGAGATTACCATATGTGAGAACAATCCTCACAAACACATATCATCATCATCATCATCATGTACAGAGCATCGGTTCTGTTGAAGAAGTTTCTTGGCGAGGTTTTACAATCTTGGAAGGTTTGCCACTTTGGCAGAGGAAGTGAGGAGAGAAATTTGTAATTTGGTCACGGTGTCGGTGATGGTTCGCCTACTGTTCGTGAAGGACACCGTCGGGATCTTTAACGTCCACCGACTGATGACGGCAGACAGGACGCCGAGTTTAACGTCCATCCGAGGGACGGCACACACGTTGATGAATGGTGGTGGTCGTATGGCAGCTTAGCTGCTGGGGTAGCTATCATTTCTTGAAGCGCGACTGTGTCGCTGATGCAGTGCCCCTCCACCAGTATACACACTGGAACTGGTACTCATTTTGCCGACCTCGGAAGGATGACAGGCTGAGTCAACCCCCTGGTGTATTAATTCAGTGGCCGACGGGGCTTGAACTCAGGACCCTAGGATCCCAAGTCGCCTCCCTAACCACTGAGCCAACACCAGGCTTACGTTGATGAATCACGCTGCTTACAGTCTATAGCTGGGTCGGGATTCAAACCCATGCTAGACAGCTCAGAGGTGAGTTGTATGTACACCTTGAGGCCATCCTGCCAGACGGGCACACACTGTGCATCAATTTAAATCTTCTACTTCACAAACAAAACATTTATAAATTTCTGGGTTTTGCCATTCAAGACATATTCCTTCAAAATCGGTTTCTACTACAGTATTTGTGAAGTGTATTTCTGTAGGAAAAATGGATGTGAATAGACAAGGAACCTCACCTTACTCCAGAGGCCAACCTTCCAAAATGCTGTCCATATCTTCTCATTGGCCAACGTTGTGTGCGTTGGAATTTGAACTGTTGGTATAAAATGCTGAGGCACGAAGTTTGTATCTTGCCCGTTCATGCCCCACAAAAATGTCGACTTTAGTGATGAAGACCTCGTTGGTTTCTGCATCTTTACCCACAAATTATCTGCATCGATCTTGTTGTCATCATCTTTCCAAAGTCCACCAGCTAAACTTCGCCACCCATCTGGCCTGTTAGTAGGGCTCGGCCAAAGTCGGTTTGCTGTGGTCTGCACTTTGCCCGCAATCATAGTTTGACCGGGCCACGCTATGGTTTGCATGCCAGGGTGGCCCAAACCATGAGTAAGTTGGCTTGTGGTAGAGCTTCCTAAAGGATTGGTAGTTTGGTAGGATGACGATGATGATGATGATGATGATGATGATGATGATGATGATGATGATGTTTGTGATCCATCCTGGAAAACAAAATCACCGTTTATCCGAGGAGCTTGTTGTCTCACTGGAATTATTGAGCGCGTCGGCATGGCAACATGCGATTTGGTGATCGGCACGTTGGAAGTACCACTATTCCAAAAAGGATTCTTCGTGTAAAAGCTCTCTTCATCTACAGGGGCATGGACCCAAGGAGGAAGGCCTTTGTGGCTATGAGTGAGGTTCGGAGGAGTTGAGGAGGTGGAACGTAAAGAAGACGAAGGTCGCGTTCTTCTGTCAACGTTAGTCCACACCGTTACGTTATTGAAGTTTATTGGATGATGAGAAGCTGTTCTGGAGACGAGGGGCACCTGGGGAGTGAATGTGTGAACGGATTGTCGAGTTCCATCTGAAGATGGAGGTCTGGTTGATTGTGGTGGAAAAAGCGCTCTCGATCTGGGACCCACGGAGGGCATATTCCCAATATCAATGCGAGGATCCAATGTGACGATAGTTGGGGGTGAAGTGGAGCTACGACTTTGAGCAGATGTTAGTTGGTTCAAAGACGAGGGGTCTGTGTTTGCTGTAGATATGATCCAGGAAGTTTCAGATAAACCTGGACTAACCGTCGATGAGACATCTGGTTGCATTGGCCTGGAACCTTCTGCGTGAAAATTGAAGTTAGTTGGATGGACATCCTTGTCGATGTACAACATGTTGTCTTCTGTCGGAGATTCTTGTTTTTGCTCAAAATCACGTATTTTAAGATCTTCTTTTGCAGAACTCCCTCTTTCTGGTGGTATCACTGAAGCATTTTCAATTGCTCCCGGATCCTCTCCTCCGTGTTGAGATATTACTGATGGTGCAATGGTTGAAGGAGTTGAGGGGCTGCCGGCTGAGATGAGATTTGGAAACGTTTGCTCTTTGGAATCTCCTCCGCCTGAAACTTTGGTGAAGTCATGCATGTTGGGCAACCAGCCGCCATCTTGATCATACAAACTGTCCTCATGGAAACTGATGAAGTTGTAGTCATAGTAAAAGATATCTACCAGCTTCCTCTCGTTTTTTGTCTCCACATTCACACTGTTGCTGGCAGGCTCAGCCACTTCCCAGTTACCACCATTTTCCCAGGAGTTGCCACCGAGACTATTGTCGAGGTTGCCGAAGTCTGGAACCGCACTGGATGTCGGACATGGTGCGATGCCGCAGCTCGACTCCACCGTGGGTCTCTCACCGGGCACACAGGTGGCATCGTCGCTGTGCCCACACCTGACTTGCCTCCGACGTTTACCTCCACCGCAGCTGACAGAGCACTGCGGGAATAAAATAAAAAAACAGTTAACAGATTTATGAATGCGCTTGTGTCACCGCCGCCGGATTGTGCTTTGTTACCGCATGCAGATAAGCATGTGTTAGGAGAACGAATGAGGCAATGCTGTGTTTGAACTTGTGAACCTGCTCAAACAGTTTAAATTTGAAGATAAATATTACGGTTTGTGTCAAACACAGGCCTCCCTCCCACGTATGTGAAAACACTAACAGGGCAGTCACAAGTCGTGTCGTGGATCCGGCAGCTACATGAGAACGCGAAGATTAAGGTTTGGCTCCTTCTTGTGTTTAACTTTGATTTATTGAGAGCAAGATTGTGTATACCTCATTCATTGTACAAGAGAGAGAGAGAGAGAGAGACGGGGGGAGAGAGAGAGAGAGAGAGAGACGGGGGGAGAGAGAGAGACGGGGGGAGAGAGAGAGACGGGGGGAGAGAGAGAGACGGGGGGAGAGAGAGAGACGGGGGAGAGAGAGAGACGGGGGAGAGAGAGAGAGACGGGGGAGAGAGAGAGACGGGGGAGAGAGAGAGAGACGCGGGGAGAGAGAGATACACGTGGGGAGAGAGACCCGTGGTGAGAGACACGTGGGGAGAGAGAGAGACACGTGGGGAGATAGAGAGACACGTGGGGAGATGTGGGGCGAGAGAGACGGGGGGAGAGAGAGAGAGACGGGGGGGAGAGAGAGAGACGGGGGGAGAGAGAGAGAGACGGGGGGAGAGAGAGACGGGGGGAGAGAGAGAGACGGGGGGGGAGAGAGAGAGACGGGGGGGAGAGAGAGAGACGGGGGGGGAGAGAGAGAGACGGGGGGGAGAGAGAGAGACGGGGGGGAGAGAGAGAGAGACGGGGGGGGAGAGAGAGAGACGGGGGGGAGAGAGAGAGACGGGGGGGAGAGAGAGAGACGGGGGGGAGAGAGAGAGACGGGGGGAGAGAGAGAGACGGGGGGAGAGAGAGAGAGACGGGGGGAGAGAGAGAGAGACGGGGGGGAGAGAGAGAGACGGGGGGAGAGAGAGAGACGGGGGGAGAGAGAGAGACGGGGGGGAGAGAGAGAGACGGGGGGGAGAGAGAGAGAGACGGGGGGGGAGAGAGAGAGACGGGGGGAGAGAGAGAGACGGGGGGAGAGAGAGAGACGGGGGAGAGAGAGAGACGGGGGGGAGAGAGAGAGACGGGGGAGAGAGAGAGACGGGGGGGAGAGAGAGAGACGGGGGGAGAGAGAGAGACGGGGGGAGAGAGAGAGACGGGGGGGAGAGAGAGAGACGGGGGGAGAGAGAGAGACGGGGGGAGAGAGAGAGACGGGGGGGGAGAGAGAGAGACGGGGGGGAGAGAGAGAGACGGGGGGGGAGAGAGAGAGACGGGGGGGAGAGAGAGAGACGGGGGGAGAGAGAGAGACGGGGGGAGAGAGAGAGAGACGGGGGGGGAGAGAGAGAGACGGGGGGAGAGAGAGAGACGGGGGGGGAGAGAGAGAGACGGGGGGGAGAGAGAGAGACGGGGGGGAGAGAGAGAGACGGGGGGGGGAGAGAGAGACGGGGGGGAGAGAGAGAGACGGGGGGGAGAGAGAGAGACGGGGGGGAGAGAGAGAGACGGGGGGGAGAGAGAGAGACGGGGGGGGGGAGAGAGAGAGACGGGGGGGAGAGAGAGAGACGGGGGGGGAGAGAGAGAGACGGGGGGGAGAGAGAGAGAGACGTGGGGGAGAGAGAGAGAGACGGGGGGAGAGAGAGAGAGACGGGGGGGAGAGAGAGAGACGGGGGGAGAGAGAGAGACGGGGGGGGAGAGAGAGAGACGGGGGGGGAGAGAGAGAGAGACGGGGGGGAGAGAGAGAGACGGGGGGGGAGAGAGAGAGACGGGGGGGAGAGAGAGAGACGGGGGGAGAGAGAGAGACGGGGGGGAGAGAGAGAGACGGGGGGAGAGAGAGAGACGGGGGGGAGAGAGAGAGACGGGGGGAGAGAGAGAGACGGGGGAGGAGAGAGAGAGACGGGGGGGAGAGAGAGAGACGGGGGGAGAGAGAGAGACGGGGGGGGAGAGAGAGAGACGGGGGGAGAGAGAGAGACGGGGGGGAGAGAGAGAGACGGGGGAGAGAGAGAGACGGGGGGGAGAGAGAGAGACGGGGGGGGAGAGAGAGAGACGGGGGGGAGAGAGAGAGACGGGGGGGAGAGAGAGAGACGGGGGGGGGAGAGAGAGAGACGGGGGGGAGAGAGAGAGAGACGGGGGGGGAGAGAGAGACGGGGGGGAGAGAGAGAGACGGGGGGAGAGAGAGAGACGGGGGGGGAGAGAGAGAGACGGGGGGGGAGAGAGAGAGACGGGGGGGGAGAGAGAGAGACGGGGGGAGAGAGAGAGAGACGGGGGGGAGAGAGAGAGACGGGGGGGAGAGAGAGAGACGGGGGGAGAGAGAGAGACGGGGGGAGAGAGAGAGACGGGGGTGGGAGAGAGAGACGGGGGGGAGAGAGAGAGACGGGGGGGAGAGAGAGAGACGGGGGGGGAGAGAGAGAGACGGGGGGAGAGAGAGAGACGGGGGAGAGAGAGAGACGGGGGGGGGAGAGAGAGAGACGGGGGGGAGAGAGAGAGACGGGGGGAGAGAGAGAGAGACGGGGGGGGAGAGAGAGAGACGGGGGGAGAGAGAGAGAGACGGGGGGGGAGAGAGAGAGACGGGGGGGGAGAGAGAGAGACGGGGGGGGAGAGAGAGAGACGGGGGGAGAGAGAGAGACGGGGGGGAGAGAGAGAGACGGGGGGAGAGAGAGAGACGGGGGGGAGAGAGAGACGGGGGGAGAGAGAGAGACGGGGGGGGAGAGAGAGAGACGGGGGGGAGAGAGAGAGACGGGGGGAGAGAGAGAGACGGGGGGGAGAGAGAGAGACGGGGGGAGAGAGAGAGACGGGGGGAGAGAGAGAGACGGGGGAGAGAGAGAGAGAGAGAGAGAGAGAGAGAGAGAGAGAGAGAGAGAGAGAGAGAGAGAGAGAGAGAGAGAGAGAGAGAGAGAGAGAGAGAGAGAGAGAGAGAGAGAGAGAGAGAGAGAGAGAGAGAGAGAGAGAGAGAGAGAGAGAGAGAGAGAGAGAGAGAGAGAGAGAGAGAGAGAGAGAGAGAGAGAGAGAGAGAGAGAGAGAGAGAGAGAGAGAGAGAGAGAGAGAGAGAGAGAGAGAGAGAGAGAGAGAGAGAGAGAGAGAGAGAGAGAGAGAGAGAGAGAGAGAGAGAGAGAGAGAGAGAGAGAGAGAGAGAGAGAGAGAGAGAGAGAGAGAGAGAGAGAGAGAGAGAGAGAGAGAGAGAGAGAGAGAGAGAGAGAGAGAGAGAGAGAGAGAGAGAGAGAGAGAGAGAGAGAGAGAGAGAGAGAGAGAGAGAGAGAGAGAGAGAGAGAGAGAGAGAGAGAGAGAGAGAGAGAGAGAGAGAGAGAGAGAGAGAGAGAGAGAGAGAGAGAGAGAGAGAGAGAGAGAGAGAGAGAGAGAGAGAGAGAGAGAGAGAGAGAGAGAGAGAGAGAGAGAGAGAGAGAGAGAGAGAGAGAGAGAGAGAGAGAGAGAGAGAGAGAGAGAGAGAGAGAGAGAGAGAGAGAGAGAGAGAGAGAGAGAGAGAGAGAGAGAGAGAGAGAGAGAGAGAGAGAGAGAGAGAGAGAGAGAGAGAGAGAGAGAGAGAGAGAGAGAGAGAGAGAGAGAGAGAGAGAGAGAGAGAGAGAGAGAGAGAGAAAGAAAAAAAAAATCCATGAAGCAATCTAATTTGGAAAGAGAACACAACATAATATTTAATGTCTGTGTAAGTTACCATCACCGTGGACCCATAACTGGAAAAAACAAACAAACAAACTGGAAAACTGGACTTATTAATCATGTCATGTCTCCCTATACCGTATGTTAATTTTTCTTCCTGTTCCAATTCCTTTCTCTCTCTTCTTTCCGACATTGACAATCACATACTGTCCCTTCATCCCCGAACTAATCCTTTATAACAATCGGCATGGATTTTACCTTGATTTAATACACCCAGAACCCTTATAGAGTTTTTTTTTTCAAATTAGGTCCCTGTTCCAATTTAAGGGGGTCAAAGGTGAGAAGCTAAAAATCACATTTTCCTTTACCATCCGCTTGTATTCGAGTCGACAGAGATGCGATTTGGCTCAAAGGGGTTTTCAAACAGCCCCGATGGGGATTCCTCAAAATTATTTCGGATTCGAGTCCGCTGCAGGATAATACGAGGGTCAGGAGTCAAAAATGGGCTACTAAATTAAGGTTTTTGTTGTGCAATGTCTCTTTCAATCAACTCGGACAAAACTTGGCAAAATGATGCCTTACCACGACCTCAATGGATCGAAGTCGAAAAACATTAGTTTTGTGGTTTTCCTTAGATTTCGTTATGGGGTCAAAGGTCAAAATCGGACATGAAATTGAGGTTTCTGGCCTGACAAGCCTTTATATTTAAACACATCCAGACAACACAGCGCAAAAGTACCTTGCTCCAACCTCTGTAGACTAAACATTGCTCCGGTGTCTTGTTTTCCATTTCACAAGGGTTAAATTGGGTGGAGAAGCAGTTGGTGGGTGGGGGGGGGTCTATGGCTATGGTTTGGGGGGGAGGAGTGGGTATTTCACAGGGAGGGACGATGGATACATTGCATTCGCTTATGAATGTCTGCGATTCCAGTTAAGCAACACTTTTATCATCATCTTTCCATAAATGTCGACTCGGATTTCAAAACCAATACATTTGGCCTACTTACTTATTCTTCCCATCTGAACAATTGGAACATCATGCTGTTCAGAGCCAAGGTTGGAATCTCTTATACTACGTTGATTTCTCTATTGGCTGTGACTCTACTTGTACTTCTTTTCCATGCAATCTAACCCTTCCATGCATCCATTGGGACCATACTCTGTGCAGAGCGTTGGTGCTGCCTAAGCAGTCTCCTTGGCTATTGGACACAATCCTGGACGGGTCGCCACTCCGATACAGGCACTCATTTTGCCGACCTCGGAAGGATGACAGGCAGAGTCAACCCCACTAGGTATTAATTCAACAACGAGTGGGATTTGAACTCAGGATCCTCAGATCCCAAGCTCACCACCCTAACCATTAAGCCAACACCAGGCATAATCTTATCCACAAGTCGATAAAAATACAGATCCGGTTGCAGATCAGGCATGCATGGGAACTTCGGCCCATCACATCGGCGTTGCTCTCACAGTTATATATTGTCGATCTATTGAATGCCTCCGCCATTTATATTGTTGACATTCAAACATATTGATATCATGTTTGTTGTGTATTGACTCGGTTTATTTGAGTATGGTATTTCACTCAAAGGCTTGGTCTTCCAATAAATAGACAACATAGATCTTTTATGCCCACATTTCTTCAGATGTGACAATCAGCCTTATACTATCTCCAAAGGGGAGCCCCCACATGCGATATGCCTTACCAGCACCGTACCAGAACGGTAGTTTTAGTCACATTTAGTAATCACTACTGGGGATGGGAACATACGAGTAGAACACAAGAGCTCGGAGGAAAGCATGCAGCGAACCGAGTGATCCTACCAACCTGTAGTTTCACCTAAATTCAAAGTTATTGCGAGAAATTTGTTGAAATCTTCCATAAAAATTACGGGTGAGATCGTTCTTACAGCATTATTTATTTTATGACACAATCTTACATTAATCATCAGTCAACAAAGTTATGCCGATCATTTGAAGACAACAATACCCATGCAGTGTAATTTTGAATGCTTGTGGAGCACTCAGCAGAACGCACCCCTCCGCCAGGCTGAACAGTTTACATTTTGCATCCCACCGAAAGGCCGCATCTGGATCCGGACCTGGACCAAACTCGAATCGGCTTGCTCGTGTCACTTAACCGACTCATCCAACAAGTTTAGTCCGAATCCGTCTCGAAGTTTTTGAGATATTGTGTTGTATATCATTTTTGGCCCGATCTCTCAACGGTGAAGAATCACTTGAAATTTTTTTTAAAATTCCTGCATCCAGATGGTCACCAAAATCGAATCAATTCATCCTCATCACATACCCAACTGCCCACTAAGCTTCGTCCGAATCCATCGATAACTTTGTGAGTTATCCTGCTCAGAGACAGATGGACAAACAGGGGTGAAAACACAACCTACCTCCACCTTCAGTGGCAGAGGTAATAAGGGGCCATATATTTTAATTTATTACATATATCTAAACATGACCTTTAATCCCCCCCCCCACTCCCCTTCCACCAACATTTTATCATTCCAATGTATGGTCCGGTGAGAGGAAAGTTTGCACAGGTGACACCTATACATGAAAATGTGGACCACAAAGGGTAAAATCGAGTCTTTAAGGCAATAAAAATCTTTAGCACGTCCCTTTACGTCTTTACCGACTTCACCGTCATCCATCAGAATTATACCCACAATGAAAAACAAATTCTGCCTGCTCCTCCGAAATCTCTACCAGTTATATCTCCCAAAATGTAATGAAAACCTTGTTGTTAAAAGGGAATACCAGATCATATTCAAATATATGTTTAAACATAAATCGGTTTTCTTCTTTTTTCACAAGTACCAAAAACAGCACTTTCATCGAATTGCAGTGAATTTTATGAGCCAATAAATTTATGTCAGCAATTTGCACACTATGCGGATGTTAATTGCTCAACATCTGAGATTCCTTGGATGAATAAAGACGAGGAAAGGTATTAGTTACATTCGAACCTGGGACTTTCAGGTTCCTGGCTTTGTGATCTATTGGTTACCCAGTTTAAAAGAAACCAAGAACACACATGTGCTGTATCAGCTGTTTCCTCTTGGTTCCATCTCAGAGGCAAGCACATGGCAAGAGCTCGAGCTAAAAGGTGATACACTGGATTGGACTCGAGCCAGAAGCCGGTGTAAATCACCGCCTGCTCGTCTCTGCAAGTACAGCCAGATGCCGAAAGCCAGGCCATTCTGCAGTGAGATCATCACATTCGAGATACGACATGATGAAGGAAGAGCATGAAGAATTGGAACAGCTGTATCGATTTCTGTGGAAGTGCACAGTTTGATTTGACCTAAGTAGCCATTGTTTATAGCATTGAAGGCAGACATAGGATTTACTTTGATCAGTCAATTGCATTGAGATTCAGGACTGAGAATGTTTTTTTTCCAGCTGAAAACAAATGCTGCAAAACACAATTTGTACAAAACCACATGAGGACTGTTTTCGTTTGTTTTTTTTGTTTTTTACATCAGAGCAATCAGGGATTGCCGACCCTCGCCAGGACTTGTTTTGTGTAGTGTTCATGCAATTTTGTGTATTGTATTTTGTGTCGTGTTTGTGTACTGGTGTGTTACGTAATTAATAAAAGACATAATTAGAACTGCCACTTTATAATTGCTGACAATGATGACCGGTTGCAAGATGTCCCACTTTGATGAAACCCCGCACTGATTGGACACCTGAGCCTGACCTGTGACGTTTAGTGTTATTTTTATTATTTAATTCAATTCAGAATGTGATTAAAATAAATTATAATCAAATGGAAGACCAAATAGGTCCAGTCCTGCATTGGAGTCATCGGAAGGAACCCGGATGAGCAAAAAGCAAAGATGAAGACATCAGGAGGAACCTGGATAGGATTAATGTTTCAGCTGCTGCTCCTCTACCCTCAAACCAATACAGGCACAGCCATGTAATGTGATCTTTTTTCAAAAAAAACAAGAATTTTTTTTTCCAAAAGAACCCAGATTCAAAAAAATTAAGCAATTCTGGCTGCCACACCATGTGTCCGATTGGGTTAAAATTTAAAACAAATATTCCCCATCATGACTAGATCAAAAAAAAAAGTTTCAATTCGATTGATTAAGCGGTTCAAGAGAAAGAATATTTAAAAGATTTTCGCTCAATCCAATATGGCCACCAGACCATGTGACATCAACTATTCGTGAATACCCTGGTATCCCCAAGGCTTGGGGAACATTTCTGTGAAGTTTCCCCTCGATCTGTCCAGCCATTTTGGAGAGGATTTTTTAAAGGTTAAAAAAAAAAAAAAAAAATGGCTGCCGAATCACATGACCGATAACATCAACAAATGTTTTTTCTTTGGACCATTTTATCTCAAGATGACCCTCAAAAATGTTCATACTGATCAGATGTAGTGTTCTACATATGCAATTATGACGTCATAACGAAGGCACCTTGATGTCATTAATTTAAAAAAAAAAAAAAAAAAAGCATTCCCCATGATGACTTGCCTTGAGCCAAGTTTCAATGTTTTCCTTGGTGTAGTTTCAGAGATACAGAGATCCAAAGTTTTTCCAACACGTTTTTTTCCAACATGGCTGCCACACATGACCTATGACATCATAATTATCATTACAACATTCTACATGAGTAGTCGCTCCTATGGTGAAAATTTTGTCTCAATCCGACAAGCGGTTGCAGAGAAAAACACTAAAGTTCTGTGCGGACAGACAGACAGACAGACAGACAGACACCCAAATGCAAAACCCTCACCTTCGGCGAGGGTAAAAAGAAAAACGAAAAAAATGTTTTCTCTCTCTTTGCGGGTAGAACACATCACATGAAGAATATATTTCCTGTTTTGTTTGGGTGGTGATTCCCAGCTGTCATGAATTCCACTTCAGAGTCAGTAAGTATGACTATGAAAGATTTACAGCATTGTAAGATTGGAAGGTATTGCAGATGACGAGTGCTGAAGCCATGAGTGCTTCATCGTGTATTTCATGACCAGATGCTTATTTATGAGGGTGATCCCAAAGTTGTCACACCTTTCCTCCTCCTGTAATGAACTCTCAATGGTGAAGAGTCACTAAAAAAAATTATAGTATTGAATGCATATCCGGATCTACACCTGTCTCATCAATTCGTCGTTGCGACACATGTTAACCAAATTTTGGCCGAATCCATCCACAACTTTTTGAGATATCCTGCTCACAGACGAACAAACAAAGAAAACTTGAACAAATGAAAAATCATTCACAGAGCGACACTTGGCGAAACAGAACAAACTAGAATGACACTCAGTAGAGCGAATACTCCGCCAGGCTGAAAAGTCGTATACCTTTTGTGATCGGCCCCATTATCCCGCTGATAGTCGGTTCTGAGATCAGACGTGAACCAAAATCGAATCGGCTTGTTCTTATCACCTAAACAACTCATCCACCTCGTCTTGTCATAACTTGTACGCAGCTTTTTGAGATATCATGACATATATTTTCTTCTTCTTCTTTCGGCTGCTCCCGTTAGGGGTCGTCACCGCGGATCATCCATATGATCCACATAGTGATTGGGCACATGTTTTACACCGGATGCCCTTCCTGACGCAACCCTGGTCGCCTCTTGTGACACAGGGATCTGGTACACCTATTTTTAACCGGGGTATACACCGGCCCAGTACACTGGTACTCATTTCGCCGACCTCGGAAGGATGACAGGCTGAGTCAACCCCCTGGTGTATTAATTCAGTGGCCCAACGGGGCTTGAACTCAGGACCTTTTAGATCCCAAGCTGCTGCCCTAACCACTGCGCCAACACCAGGCGACATATATATATATATATTGTTGTGGTTGACAAAATTCGCAAACCACCATTCAGGTCCCTTAGGTGAGATATCTCTGTAAGTATATGTGTAGTTAGGCCCAAACCCGTTGTTTAGAGGGAATAAATGTCATTCATTCGGGCTGCGACCCCTCTAGATAGGCGTTTTTCTTTTACTATCTTTATTTTGGACCAGCCGCCATTACTACCATCACAACCACCACCAACCACGTCTCAACAGCCATCACACAACAACCACCAACCACAACGCCGCTTCACAACAACAGCCACGACCCTTGCCGTCACATCTCGCTCTCGCAACCATCGCATCACCGCCATTCCCGCGCCGCTTGTGGGCACCGATACTGGACTCGTGCAGGGCGCGCACCGAGCGGCGGGTGCAGAAACACCAGCCTTTCCGAAGAAATCGGATCAAAAACTATTCACGCCCACTTCTGTTCCGTCCTATCAGCGAGCATGGGGCGATTTGGCCCCGCCTCCAGGTGCGTTGGAGTAATATCGCTATATGCAGATTCATGGATCAAAAAGCATTCACGCCCACTTTTCCTCTGTCCAATGGGGAGCCAGCCAGAGGTAAAGGGTCGAAGGTGAAGGAGCGAAGCCACGGGGGCTATAAAGGGCCGCGTTCGCTCACCAAAAAGGCAGTTGAGTTGGGAAGAGTCGGAGCAGTGGAGTTGGAAAGAGTCAGTCAAGGAGAGTTGAGTTGGGAGTTGGTGGAGTCCAGTTGAGTTGGGAAGTCAGTGAAGAGAAGAGTCGGAGAAAGCAGTTGGACGGAGCTGTGGAGAGTTGGAGAGGTGGCGGCGGCGAAGGCAGTCGAGGGGGCGCTCGTGTCAGAGTCGGGGAGCTGCGGAGAGGGGAGGCCGATAACGCGACCGAGGTCGCGGTGGAGACGCTCGTCGCGGGACCCAAGCCAGCGAGATATCCTCATCCCCCCGAGCATCAACAACCCCCTCCTGTTTCCCCCCGCGCTGAGATAGTGCGAGAATGGGGCCCCGTTCCCACCCCATTCCAGACACTGTCCGCGAGGCCTGCGGAGTCGGGGCGCCACCGCCATTTTGCGGCTCATCACCAGACGGGTAGGCTCGACGCGGTCTCTGCCCCAGGCCCGTCTGCCCCCCTCATCGTGGAGGGTGGTCCCTTTTTCTTTTGCTTTGAGTATATGTGTTGTCGGCGCCGTCTGTGAAGTAAAACTGTATAAGTGTTGCCGTGTGCTCGGTAGTCGGTGGTAGATCTGCATTGTGTTTTGCTTTTACATTTGCTTTTTGTGCATTATTGTGTGTTTCTTCTTCTTTTACATTTGCTTTTGGTGTATAATTGTATATGTGTGCTTTCCGTTTGCCGCGGAATAAATGTGCTTTACGTTGAACTGTTTTCCCGTTTCGCTTCGTCTTTTCCTTTATTGAATCTCCATCTTACTTCACGTAAAGGGTTGGTCGTGGGCTAAAACGCCCGATAATTAATCGAACCGTCGGGGTTGACGATAACACCGCTCGGTTATCCCGATAGTACGGAACGGGTCGCTTAAAGTGGCCCGTGTCCGAAGTCGACCTGCGGCGAGGTGCGATCGCCCGGTCTACCCTCCGTGTGGGTACTTAGGTAGGTCGAATTTGGCGAGCAACCCTATCCCACGCGGGGGGCCGATTGGCATGATCGTGGTGAGGCCGAAAGGCCCACCCGTGACTAGTTCCCGGCGTTAGTCCGAGAGGGTCACGACGGGATTGTCCATCCGGTGGGCGACGTGACGCGATTCGAGTTACGTGGCCGTCCGCACGCCGGCGGGCGCGAATCCGCAACAATATATATATATATATATATATATATATATATATATATATATATATATATATATATATATATATATATATATATATATATATAGTTTTTGTTCTGATCTCTTCATGGTGATAGTTGACTTAAAAAGTCAATAATTACGGTTTCCAGATCCAGATTCGGATCTTCACCAAAATTAAGCCTTGCTGTCCTTGTCCGGTCACCTACACACACCAAAAATTTCAGAATGATTGCTTGAAAACTGTGGCCAAAAATCGTGTGACAAACAGACAAACAAACACTACAGACCAACATACTTGGCGAAAAATTTTTTTCACCAAGTAACAAACAAACAAGCAGTCATTGACTGGTACTTACGAAATCGTCAACTTGACCTCTCACCTTGTCGAATAAAAGCTGTCTCTCGAGAAGGTAGCGACGCAAACCAGAAGTTTCTGCAATGATTCTGTCCCAAACCATCAAAAATCGTAATGTCGACTGAAGCAAAAATCTCCATTTCTCCACGCAATTATTTAATATTATTTTATCAAAGTCATAAAACTGTAATATTCGACCATCCACCAACAATCTTTACATAATCCGATGGCTTAGCGAGTCAGGCATGCGACGATAACCTTTATTGGGATAAAAAATGACTTTTAAACACCATCTTTATCGAAAACACCATCAGCGCGCACATGGAAAACCTTTACGTGACTCAACGACGCCTCTGCTCGAGCGCGCTGCACCACATGACGAGCCGTGACGCGGCGAGTGAAATATTTTTTATACAATCTTAAAACGTCTCCAAAACATCCGATTTTTACCAGAATTTCGACAACAGAGTGTTAAGCGTCCTAAGCGATCGCAAAAACCGAAGACAAAATGAACTCGTAACGTCGACCGAAGCAAAAATACTCCATTTCTCCAAATTAATTTACGGAATTATGTTTGACCTCACGGTGACCTTGACCTTTGACCGGTTTTGACCAAAATCTAATCAGCCCGAGCCATCACCCTCCTGAATCACGTGGTGCAATTTGACATTGGTAGCTTCTTCCGTTTTCGAGTTATCGTGCCTTCAAACAAACACACACACACACAAACAAACAGACAAACACACAAACAGAGGACGAAAGTCATCAATATACTTACGAAATCTCTAGATTTCGTAAGTAACATGGGAGAAAACATAACCTCTGTCCAACTTTGTTGGTGGAGGTAAATACAATAGCGTAACCTCTAGAAATTCTAAAGTTAACTTAAACTGCTGTTAGTATATATATATACAGTATATATATATATAGATGTGGAAGAATTTTTCAAACATCCTCACTCTTTCCCTCGCCAACCAACCCTCTTCCTCACCTCACCTCACCTACCCCCCCCCCACCCCCCCTACTGTCTCTCTCTCTCTCTCTCTCTCTCTCTCTCTCTCTCTCTCTCTCTCTCTCTCTCTCTCTCTCTCTCTGCATGACATTCGGATACAACCAAGCTGCCTTCCCTCCCCACCCCCACAACATCTATCTCTCTATCTCTCTCTCTCTCTCTCTCTCTCTCTCTCTCTCTCTCTCTCTCTCTCTCTCTCTCTCTCTCTCTCCCCATGACATTCGGATACAACCAAGGTTGTGGACACTGTTCAGAGGTCTAAACTTTGAAAACCTTTATGATGAAAAGTTACCAATCTGATGATCCGGATTGTCATTAAATCAGACACTAAACTAGAGGGGGAGCACTCGGTAGAGTGCAAAACCTCCGCCGCCAATACTGCTATGTCACTCAAGTGAACCTGATATCCTATTCATTCAATTTGACGTCAACAGTGCTCACAGAGTTATAGTTTGCAACTTTCCCTTTTACTTTTAACTTTTACATACTCAATTCATTCATCATAACTAGATTCCTTGAGACAGAAATTGATTTTACGTGGGTATATCCACCTGAAGTTCCAAAATCAGCCGCAATTATAATTTTGGCATGTTTTTTGTTGGAAATCACTGATAACATGGAGAAATGCAAAAAAAAAAAATCTAAATTTTGTTGAAAAAAAAGTTGCAAAAATTTTTTTCTCGAACAATTTTTTTTTTGGGGGGGGGGTGGAAATGACTTAAAACATGTAGAAATGCAAAAAAAAAAATTCAAATATTTTTTCAAAATGGCCACCATAGCGGCCATATTGGATTTTGGACCAAGTCCAAAATCTAATGGCATGATCCTTGGACCATACCTAATCCCCCCACCAAGTTTTGTCGAAATCCGTCAAGGAGTTTTTCCGTAATACTGTTCACAAACAAACAAACAAACAAACAAACAGAAAGGGGTGAAAACAGTAACCTCTGATCTTCAATGGGGGAGGTTAATAAGATGGCACCAAAAACAACGCACACAATTATTATTTTTTTAATTAGCAGCACACTACCTATACACAACTCAGCGTACTCTAAAAAGATGGGGGCAGCAACAAGGCACACCCCGGAAGTACACGAGCAGGGAAATGCTCGCTTCATCGCTCACGTACAAACAAAAACTATTCAGACAAACTCACCTTGGATGGATGTCACATTAATTTGACATGAAATCTTAATGCACAACTGATGTATTTACAACAAGACAATAACAAGAGGGTTGTATATTTTGGATGAAGACAATGTCTTAGTTGACAAGACCTTCTCCTGTGAACCAGAATGGTAAAAAAAAAACTCGACACAATTCGACGTCGCAACGTCGATCGGTCTGCCTCTGCCCACATCAAGTCTTTGCTTCCTCTAACTTTGACCTAAAACCTCAAGACCATTTGACCTCAATATCTAATCTGTAGAAATGTATCATGGTACATGGACTTAGTTTAGTTCAAATCCCATAGCCAACGGTATCACATTAACAGGAGTTTTAATGTGACCTCTGACCCTTGACCTTTAGCACCAAATAATCTATCATGGATGGATGCACTGACGGAGGTTTACACATAATTCTACAAAGTTTGATTTAAATCCCTTCAGCTGTTCTCACGCATCACATTTTTACTTGACATGACCCCTGACATTTGACCTCTTGATGCCAAAATCTCATCGGTTCATCTTTGCATCATAATATATATATTTATACCAAGTATGGTAAAAAAAATCCCATGACTGGTTCACAAGTTAGCACGGTAACAGAATTTTACTTAATGGGACCTTTGACCTATTGACCCCACAATCTAATCAGTTTATCTTTACATCATTATACATACTTGCACCAAGTTTGACTTATATTAGATCCATTCGGCCATTCTTAAGTTATCAGTGCAACGAAAACCTATCACCGATGCACGGACGGACGCACGGACAACCCGAAAACGTACAGTTGAGTGGAGAACCTTCACAATGACCAAAAAAAGAAAGATATACATCTGTAAGGAAAGATCAAGGCTCACCACAGAATTATATGATTAGATTAAAAAATAGAGGGACCAAATCTTTAACAGGGTACAACAGTGATCAAAGGGGACCTGTGATCCACTGTGCTCAAGAAGCAGCGAGCTCTTCTGAACCTTCATTCCAAATTCTACATGACATCTACTTGTTTCACAGCATAAGAAACAATTTTATGAGAAGACATTTTGCATCATCTGCTGAGGTCAATAGTCAGCCATTGTATCAATGTAATAGAAGAGGTCTTACCTTAGATACTGGGAGGCAGTGAAGAGTCCCTGGCCGCCAAGGTGTGAGTGGCAGCAAGGGGGGTGGGGGTGGGGTATGAGTGGCAGCAAGGGAGATTACAAAATTCGAGAGCTCAGTCAGCAGAGCGCATCGGAAGACTGCTGGCTGACGCTGAATGCTGGATGCACGCTGCCCTAGGCTACTGTTCTGCTGTTTATTATCGTGTTTCTGAATCCATAGTGTTTTGATTTATTCCTCCAGCTTCGGGACCTATTTTTCTCCACCATCTATTGTTGTGGGTATTACACCAAGAATGCTACAGACGGAAGGCTTCTGTGCTGGCATCAAGAAAAAGATGGACTACGTGTGTTGATGAGAATGGACACTATGTATAATATTGTGATACGAACTGGACTGTTAGCAACACGATGTCATTTATTGGTGAATTTTGTATATTATGGCCACATTATTATATTTGAGGTCACATAACCTTTAAGATTTTGGGAGCCTGGTGTTGGTGCAGTGGTTCGGGCAGCGGCTTGGGATTCAAAAGGTCCTGAGTTCAAGCCCCGTTGGGCCACTGAATTAATACACCAGGGGGTTGACTCAGCCTGTCATCCTTCCGAGGTCGGCAAAATGAGTACCAGTATACTGGGTCGGTGTATACCCGGTTAAAATAGGTGTACCATATCCCTGTGTCGTAAGAGGCGACCAGGGTTGCGTCAGGAAGGGCATCCGGCGTAAAACGTGCCAAATCACTATGCGGATCATACGGATGATCCGCTGTGGCGACCCCTAACGGGAGCAGCCGAAAGAAGAAGAAGATAACCTTTAAGATTTTGGATGAAAAAGTCTCATGTGTAAGAGATGTTTGAAAATCTGGTTGATACTTTACCTTTGCAAAAAAAAATTCATGACATCCAATGAGATTCCCATCAGATCTCACAAGATATTATAAGAGATTTTTCTAAGGGCAATGTACACAATTATATCTTTTCCAAAGCGTGTGAACATTCCGATAAAAACAAGCAATCTGTCCAAACCACAATGTACCATGGACCAAGATCCAGTAATCCACTGCTCGAGACACTCGGCGAAGTGTGGGCAAGGCCCGTGGACCTCAGGCCTTGGCAAATCTTGGCAATCAGTGTCAAGGAGGGCCTGCTGCTCATCAGCTCCAATGGCACGTAAACACAGTACGGTGCGCTTCACCAGACCGTCGGGACCGCAGCTTTTTGAACAGGACTGCCAATCACCTGTCCACCACCTTGAGAATGTTGGGAAATATAGCAAATGGCAGGAAAGTCCTTCATGAGCATTATAGCTTAGCAAGTGCCTATTCCACATGTTGAGAATCACTCTTTGTTATCATTCTTGTTCAACAAACTGTCTCACATGACATGACGCAGTGACATTTTCAAATGTGGGAGATGCTATGTTGGTTTACACAGGTGCTGATGAGTGTAAAGTAACTCAGGATAAATATTTCTTCTCAAGATGCAAGTATACAGTGGCCTGCAAAAGTATTCACCCCTCTCCAAAGTTTTCACATCTGATGACACCTGACCTTATTTCATGATTTCTTCAAATCAAACTTAATGTATAGAGTCTTCACAAACTCCTCCAAAGTGATAAAGCTAAAAAAAAAATGCAGATAAAATGTGAATAAGTTGAATAAACAGAGAAAATCCAATGATTCTCAGTTGCATAAATATTCAAACCCTTTGCCTAATTAACCTTAAATCACTTCGGGAGCAAATTATTTATTTGAAAGGTTAAAAAATAAGTGTAATATGTTTCACCTGTATGTAATCAGTGGTTTAACTCTGAAAATGAATCACCTCCACTTATCTAAGGAGTTATAAGATGAAACTCACTTGGCCAACAAACAAGGCAAACATGAAGGAGCTTTCCAAATAAGTCAGACATAAAGTGGTGGAGAAGCACCGTTCAGGAGAGGGTTGTAAGAAGATTTCAAAACACTCATTATCCCTTTTTAGTACGGTGAAATCAATTATTAAGAAGTGGAAGACGTATCATACCACCCAGACTCGACCCAAATCAGGTCTCCCATCTAAACTCAGCAGCCGGGCAAACATGAAACTGGTTCGGGATGTCTCTGTAAATCCAACAATGACTGAAAGATCTGCAAGGCTCTATGTCCGAGATGGGGGTCAGTGTTCATCAATCAACAATATCCTACTCCCTTCACAAAGCCGGCCTCCATGGATAGGTGGCAAGAAATAAGCCATTACTGAAAAAGACGCATCTAAAACCTCGTATGGAGTTTGCAGAAAAGTATACTGCAGGCATGTGGAGAAACGTTTTGTGGTCAAACGAGACAAAAATTGAACTTTTTGGTTTAAAGTCAAAGTGTTACATCTGGCACAAGCCCAACACTGTACATCATCCGTCAACACCATTCATACTGTTAAGCATGGTGGTGGCAGCCTCATGTTGTGGGGTTGCTTTTGATCAGAAGGGACTGGTAAGCTTGTCAGGATAGAAGGGACCATGGACGGTGCAACATACAGGAGAATCCTTGATGAAAACCTGCTCGAGTCAGCCATGAATCTGAAACTGGGTAGGAGATTCACATTTCGGCAGGAAAATGATCTGAAGCACAAAGATAAAGCCACACTGGAGTGGCTGAATAAGAAGAAAATTAATGTTCTTCAGTGACCCAGTTAAAGTCCTGACATGAACCCAATTAAACATTTACAGCGATACTAGAAGATCGCAGTCCATCAACAATCCCCATCAAACTTGGCAGAACTCGAACAATTTTCACGTGAATAATGGGCAAAGATTTCCCCATCTCACTGTGCAGAGCTGGTAGAGACCTACCCCAAAAACCTCTTCGCAGTCATTGCCATAAAAGGTGCTTTCCCCCAGTACTGACCTCAGGGGCTGAATACTTTTACAATTTTACAATGAATTTTGATTTGTACGTGTTTTTTGCAGGTATTTCTGACATGTAACCTCCTTCAACTATAACAGTGTTGAGCTTGATCTCTTCAGTTATGAATAAAAATGTTTATTTGGAAAAATTGTTTTGAAGCAATTTGTAATTCATCAAAATGTGGCATTATTGGTTGGGGGTGAATACTTTTGTAGACCACTGAATGAATGTATGTATATATATATATATATATATATATATATATATATATATATATATATATATATATATATATATATATATATATATATATATATATATATATATATATATATATATATATGTATCAGTAAGAAATTAAATGAGTCAAAGACATAGCTTCTGAAAGATATTTATGGCAACTAGCTTTCAGCCAAATAACCCTTCTTCTTAGTTTTCCTCAATGAGAGCGAACGTATAAAAAAAAATGTATATATGTGTATATATATATATATATATATATATATATATATACATACACACATATATATATATATATATATATATATATATATATATATATATATATACACATACACACATACACACATATATATATATATATATATATATATATATATATATATATATATATATATATATATACATACACACATATATATATATATATATAAACCACCGTGGTCTTCCAGACAAAGAAAACTGCATAAAGCTACCAATACAGATACACAACTTAATCCATTTCCTGTTTTAAACATGACCCGGGTTCCTCTACAACTGCAGACATTCACAAGTATTATGTAAATGAAAATTCTAATGCTACACGCCTCCATCCCCCACCCCTCCCCCCCCACCCTTAGCTGCCGGACCGGTTTCATCACGTGTTGGCGAGTTTTTGACATATCCTGCTCACAGAGAGACAGACAGACAAAGAAACAGATAGGGGTGAAAACACAACCTTTGTCCACCTTCGGTGGTGGAGGTAGAAAAAAAAATTGCAGAAGCGGAAGACAGTGTAAACAGAAATGCGCACCACCGAGGGTCCCAAGCATGTACCACATGCAATGTCAAATAGCAGTCAACCATAAATAACAACACCCAATCACGTCATGTCAGTTGGTAAGTCATGTCTACGCTATCGCTGACGACTCGCCAACGAATGATGAACCAGTCCAGCGGCTGAGAGGGGCATGTAGCATTGGGATTACCATGTATGTACAACTTGTGAACGTTTTGCAGCTGCATAGGAACCCAGTTGGGGCTGGAAACAGCAAAGGGCTTAGCTGCGGAAGGTTGTGTGTGTGTGTGTGTGTGTGTGTGTGTGTGTGTGTGTGTGTGTGTGTGTGTGTGTGTGTGTGTGTGTGTGTGTATACATGTGTGAGTGTGTGTGGTGTGCACCTGGCTGGGCAATCCTGTTCATTGCACGTCTGCTGTTTGTCTTCGGGCCTCAGCAGAGAGTTACAGAATTTCTCTTCAACCGCTCCAGCTGCATTTTCCACACATTGGACCGTCTGCCGCTGCACACCTGTACAAACAACTACAATGTCTCACTGCCCTATGAAGCTGTTCCACAACAATTAAGAACGTTCAATTGGTATTTGATTCAATCACTGTAGAAATGTTCAGTGACAGGAGAAGGAAGTGGGTTGGGTATTTGCAACCTGACCTTACCTGTTCCGCATGTGGCCGTGCATGGTGTCCAGGTGCCATATTCCCAGTAGAAAACTGGCGGAGTGATTTCATTTGTGTTTTCGGCATCACGGGTGATAGTATATTCATAACGTAGGCCAGGATTTCGCTCTTGGAAGAGCAGCTGCATACGGTGGAATAAGGTTACGTGTGTGTCATTTCGCCACATCAAAAGGGAATTCTGCCCCTAATTAACATGGAGATCGTCGAACAATGGTTGATGATATTGTCAGATATGGACAGATAGTACAGAAGAAGGTTACACTTCAAAGAAAATGAAAGAGGTTAAAAAAAAAAACACTATTTTGCATACACCAACATGAGATGAGCTGATTGAGCAAAATTCATGCTGATCTCACATCATGGGAATGTTCAAGTTGTAATTTTAGAATGATTATTACCTATTCCTCACGTATTTGTATTGTATGTATATGTGGGAAAAATTACATGCCCAGACCAGGAATCAAACCCAGGTCCTCTGGAAAGCTGTACCATTGCTCTGCCATCTAAGCTATGTGGGTGACCCACAAGCTGAATATGCAATTCTCCCACATGTAGATGCAACTCTCTTTCCCCTTGCTGCTTCCAGGGCAGTCACTGCCAACCATAGGAGCAGCAAAAGGGCCGGTCCACAAGAGGGTCTTCCCCTGCGTAAAAAATGGTCATAGTTCCCCGGAAGCAGCAAGGGGAGAGTTGCATCTACATGTGGGAGAATTTCGTATTCAGCTTGTGAGTCACCCAGATGTCAGGTGCAGTTTTCCAGAGGATCTGGATTCAATTCCTGGCCTGGGCATGTAATTTTTCCCACATATACATACAATCTTTATTTCCTGTTCATTTATAATTATTTGTATTGCATAATCTCACACCATCCAAGGTCAATAAAGGCCACATAATCTTGATTTTTTTTTTTACTTTTTGCATCCAAAAATAGTGTTATGTGACCTAATGACCAATAGTTCATCTCAGGTCATGCGATTAGCTATCCAAACATTTGATATGCATTAAAATATACTCATGGATGAAGGAGAAGAAGGTAGCTGGTGGCAACAGCCAAACTGAAAATGACTCAATACAATCAGGATTGAATCTTTAAATTCACATCGTTATGCAAATCTAAATTCAAACAAGAGCAAAGTCAGTGGCAAGCAATCGCAAATCCCAAAGCTTCGCACCTAATGCAAAGTTTAAACATGGCAAAATGTTCCACAAGGATTGAGCGAACATCAAATTTTGAGTTAAAACTCCCCCCCCCCCCATTTTGACCCCAAGGGCATGAAGCAGAGGTCAAATCCAAAAGATCGTTACATATTTCATGTGTTCCCCAATATTGATTGCATACACAAAGTTACATTTTAAAAATGTTTTAAAACGTACTCATAAATTACATTTTTCGGTATTTCTGTGCCCAGGGAGGTCACGTATGGGAGCATGTGCCAGAACAGCGCGTCGCTGCGCCCACTTTCCGCCGGTACTCCAGGGGCCTCCGTCTGGCCATCCCCCAGGCAGATGCCAGGCCCATCCCCATCTCCATCTCCTTGAGATGATGGTCAACCTGCTGCAACCACGAGGAACGTGGTCGGCCCACTGGCCTCCTCCAGTCATGAGACTCCCTCACTGAGAGAATCTGGTGAGCAGGATCAGCGTCAGGAAAACGAGCCACATGTCCATACAGCCGCAACTGACGCTCACGGACTATGCAGGTAACAAATCTCATCCGAGTCTCTCTCAGCAACCGCTCGTTGGACACAAAATCCGACCAGCGATAGCCAAGGATTCTCCGAAGAGACCTGGTACCAAAGAAATTAAGTCTCCATCTCAGATCCTTGGTCAGAGTCCAAGTCTCGCATCCACAGAGCAAGACTGGAAGTACCAAGGACCTGAAGACTCGGACTTTCGTCCTCCCGCACAGGTACCAGCAGTGCCACACCCCATGATCCAGTGAATCCATGACTCCCCAGGCCCGACCCAGACTCACAGCCAGCAGAGACATGAATATCACTTCCAAGATAAGTGAATCTTCTCCACGACCTCAACATTCTCACCACAAACAGACACAGACAGGACAGCAGCATCCAAGATGTCACCGAAATCCTGGATCTTAGTTTTGACCCAAGAAACCCGTAATCCCAGCGGCTCCGACTCCTCATTCAGCACTTCGAGGGCCCCCAAGAGGATGTCTAAAGTCTCCGCAAAGATGACTGCATCATCTGCAAAATCAAGGTCCGAGATCTTGACATTCCCAAATGACGCACCGCAGCTTGATCTCTCCGACATCCTCCCTAAAATCCAGTCCATACAAGTGCTGAAAAGTGTGGGGGCCAGGACACACTCCTGACGAACTCCAGTAACAACTGGAAATAAGTCAGAGATGGTACCACCACACTTCACAGCACTCTCAGTACCAGAGTAGAGTTCAGACATCAGATCGATCAGTTTTGGTGGCACCCCACGAAGACCAAGAATCCTCCAGAAGACATCCCGATTCACTGAATCGAACGCTTTACAGAGATCACCATAGGCGGCAAGCAGCCCCTGCCGAAACTCTCGTCTGCGTTCGGTGAGGACACGAAGAGCAAGGATACGATCAATCGTTGACCTCTTTGGTGTAAAGCCTGACTGCTCTGGACGCTGGTGCTCAAGCAGATGGTGGCGAACGCCATCAAGAATTATCTGAGCAAAGACCTTGCCCAGCACTGAGAGCAGCGTCACCCCTCGGTAGTTGTTGCAGTCTTGGCAACCACCCTTCCCTTTCCAGAGAGGAACAACAAGGCCCCTCTTCCAATCAGTTGGGATGATGCCTGTGTTCCAGGCAGAGCACAAAACTGCATGCAATGACACGAGTGCAGCATTTCCACCAGCCTTGAAAAGTTTAGCATGGATGCCACAGATCCCTGGAGCTTTGCCCCGTTTCAACTGGTTCACCGCAGCCCGTGTTTCCACAAGCGAAGGTGGAACACAGTTGATTCGAGGGTCAGCAACAGGGATTGTAACACCCTTGACGTCCATCTCGACAGCTGGGGGATCAGCCTGGTACAACCTCTCAAAGTAACCGGCCCAGCGGGCCTTCACTTCAGACTCCTCCGTCTAGAGCCTACCACTCTCTGCTCTAACTGCAGAGCTCCGAGGGATGGGCTTGGATGAACGCAATGCGTGAATTCCCCTGTAAGCGGGATGAGAATCACCTGTCCACAGGTGATGCTCTACCCCCTCACAGATTCCTCGCACATAGGCCTCCTTGTCCACCCTCAGTGCACGTACAGTTTTACGCCTCAGCTCCCTGAACAGCTCAGCTCTGCCATTCAGCCTGGCCCTGCGGCTCTGGTCAATGGTATCCAGTGTCCCTTGAGAGACAAAAATCATCTTTGCCCTGCGGTGAGTTCCAAGACATTCACCGGCAACATCAAGGACGGTGGTCTTGAAGGCACTCCACAACTCTTCAGGACCCCCCAAAGTACCCAGACCCCCCAAGCGTCCACTCAGCCTGTTCGCAAACTCCTCAGCTACTCTCTCATCCCTGAGCTTGCCAACATACAGCCTCGGCTGGGATGGTACCATTCTCCAGGATTTAAGGTGCAGCTATAGAGTTGCTACAACTAGCCTGTGGCCAGTATTGAGGAACTGAGCACTCTGGTAGACCCTGCAGTTCTGGATCATCCTCCAACGACCGTCAATGAGGACATGGTCAATCTCCTTTGCCACACCGCCAGTGTTGGAATACCAAGTCCAGCGATTAGCTTGTGGGCGCTGAAACCATGAACCAGCCACCCTAAGTCCATGACTTCTTGCAAAGTCAAGGAACTTAGTGCTATTCTGGTTCATAGTTCCTGACCCATGGGGACCAACACACACCTCATAACCATCCCTATCAGTTCCAGTCGATGCATTGAAATCCCCCAAGACTAGAAGTGTATCTCGTCTGGGGCACTGATCAATCACAGACTCGAGCGTGGCGTAGAATGCATCCTTCACGGTGAGATCACTTGCCTCAGTCGGAGCATAAACAGAGACCAGGGAAATGACACCTAAGGAGTGACGAGTCCTTAGTCTCATAATACGCTCGTTGACCGGTGTTACCTCAATTATCATTGGGGTCAGCTTATTGGACACAGCTACAGCAACTCCTTGGGTATGGTAACCATCAGAGCGACCAGACCAATAGTAGGTGTAACCACCCACCATTATCTCACCGCAATCCGGTCTCCGAACCTCAGAGAGGGCTGCAATCCCGATGTCCAAACGCTTGAGCTCAGATGATAACAGAGACAGGTGATCAGCCTCTCTTAGGGATAGGACATTCCAGACACCCACCCGAAGGGACCGCCTCAGGTTAACCCAAGGAGACCGCCGTCTGGTGGACACCTCAGCACCACTCCGACACACTCTCCCGCAATCTGACCCAGGGATGTTACCCCATGGTTTCCCTCCTATCATCAAAGATTGGGGGTCCCGAAGGCTTTGCCCCAATCCCATCATCCGGTGAGCTGCCCTGCGAAGGGAAGCTGCACAGGAGGTACTTCCACGGAGTGGGTTTTCAGATTTTTTTTGCGTTTTTGTGTTTTGCGGAATGAAGGGTTTTATGGTGGCCGGAGTGCAAATCCTGCCACCAACCTCCTCATAAAAAAGTAACCCAACTGCAGGAGGACGTCTGTAGACACAGTTGGGCACTAGATATGGATGGCCGTTGGCTCACAAGGAGCTCCTCCGCCCTTTGACAGGTTTTGTTTTTAATCCTGCTGGGTGTCCATATCCAAACAACCTCCTCACCAGAAAACCTGGTGGGGGAGACGGTTTAGTCGCCGACAACCTGATCATGGAACAGGTTAGTACAGGTTTACATGGTACCTGTAGCAGGTCACAGATCTCACCTGACCTGCCCAGGGAGCGGGGCCAAAAATTACACTGTTGTTGCACCTTCTTGTAGTGTGGCGTGAGGTTATTTTAACTACCAAGTTTGGTGAGTTTCTACACAACTGTTTCGGAGGAGATAGCATGACGGACAGTTCCAAACAGACAGACAAACAGAGGCGATTACAATATCACCCAGTTGTTATTGTTGTTGTTTTTCAAAAAGCATGGGACTTATAATACAATTTCAAAAAAAAATTCTGTGTGATAAACATGTTGCTCCTAATTGGGAATGTACAATGGATTGTGAATCGTCACAAGGTGGGATTATATGATTGGCTGTTCATGATTTCAATTTATTTTTTAGCATCAGAAATGCCTTTTCTGGAGATGCATCAGAAACAGCATCCAAATGTATTTGTATTTTTACTGATTTGAGTTAATTGGTGCAAAAAAAAACAAAATTGTTTTGTACTGCAATGACAATTTGCATTGCAAAAATTGACTGCACTGCAATGCAAAAATTGACAATCGTACTGCAATGTTATAAAACGATATATGAACACAAAATCACAATCGCAATTTATTATGGGATATTTGAAAAGTGAAATAAAACAAATTTCCCCAATATATTTAAAAGAATGAACAACCACTCATATTGTGCTTTGTTTCTAATATGCAATAAGTGACATCATAAGAGTCTGTCCTCAAGTAACTCATCAGAAAATTCACAAAAGTTCATTTCATTTCTAAACAGAGCAATTTTTCAAAAAGAAAATCAAATATATTTGCATCAATTCCTATCTGATCTGATTTCCCGCAACGCTGAGAACCCAGGTTCAATCCCACACACTCTTTTGATTAGTGCTTAATTGTCTACTAATATCCTCACAATTCACATTAAAGTACAATGGTGTCTCACATGTTTTCTTCAGGCATGTGAATGATGTACAAGCTCTTCTATGAAAATAAAAACAAACAATCCCACGACAATCAGACTTTTCTAAATAATAGAACATTGACTGTTACAAAACATACAATTATTAAATAGTGGAATATTATCATCGATGTAGTTTTAAAAATACAATTATGCATTCATTGGTTTTGAGAATTTTATCTCGTACATCGTTTTATCATCATCATGCTAAAATATGCAATTTCGTGTCTGTCTGTCTGTCTGTCTGACCGCAATACGTTCGGTCGTTACTTATCCAATCTCAACTAAACCTGACAGGAGGACTTAAGGTCATACAATGGAGGTTGTCATGACTTTATTTGCCCCCCTCCCCAAAGGGCTTTTCCTATTTGGGCGAAATCTGTGTTAAGGTGTATAGATAGCTTATTGTGGCATTTTTCCAAAGTCACTTCTAATAACAAAAGTAATAATAACACGAATGATAATTAATAGTACAATATTAATGTTATCACAAAACAATATTACAATACAAATTATATACCCTCTCCCCAAGGGGCTTTTCCTGCTTGGACAAAAGCCATGTTAACGTGTATAAATAGCTTATCATGGCATTTGATCGGGCACCGCTACCAGAAGTGAAAAATATTATAAACTACAGGCATGCACCTTTTCAAACAGTCGCGACTGGAGTTTAATACTAAAATGAAAGTGAGGAAACCCAACGTTGTTGAGGCATTACAGTGGGGAGAACAAGTATTTGATACACTGCCTATTTTGCAGGTTTTCCCACTTACAAAGCACATAGAGGTCTGTAATTTTTATCATAGGTACACTTCAACTGTGAAAGACGGAATCTAAAACAAAAATCCTGAAAATCACATTGTATGATTTTTAAATAATTAATTTACATTTTATTGCATGAAATAAGTATTTGATACATCAGAAAAACAAAACTTAATATTTGGTACAGAAACCTTTGTTTGCAATTACAGAGATCAGATGTTTCCTGTAGTTCTTAACCAGGTTTGCACAGACTGCAGCAGGGATTTTGGCCCATTCCTCCATACAGATCTTCTCCAGATCCTTCAGGTTTCGGGGCTGTTGCTGGGCAACACAGACTTTCAGCTCCCTCGAAAGATTTTCTATTGGGTTCAGGTCTGGAGACTGGCTCGGCCACTCCAGGACCCTGAGACGCTTCTTACGGAGCCACTCCTTAGTTGCCCTGGCTATGCGTTTCGGGTCGTTGTCATGCTGGAAGACCCAGCCACGCCCCATCTTCAATGCTCTTGTTGAGGGAAGGAGGTTGTTGGCCAAGATCTCGTGATACATGGCCCCATCCATCCTCCCCTCAATACGGTGCAGTCGTCCTGTCCCCTTTGCAGAAAAGCATCCCCAAAGAATGATGTTTCCACCTACATGCTTCACGGTTGGGATGGTGTTCTTGGGTTGTACTCATCCTTCTTCTTCCTCCAAAACGGCGAGTGGAGTTTAAACCAAAAAGTTCTATTTTGGTCTCATCAGACCACATGACCTTCTCCCATTCCTCCTCTGGATCATCCAGATGGTCATTGGCAAACTTCAGACGGGCCTGGACATGCACTGGCTTGAGCAGAGGGACCTTGCGTGCGCTGCAGGATTTTAATCCATGACGGCATAGTGTGTTACTTATGGTTTTCTTTGATACTGTGGTCCCAGCTCTCTTCAGGTCATTGACCAGGTCCTGCCGTGTAGTTCTGGGCTGATCCCTCACCTTTCTCATGATCATTGAGGCTCCACGAGGTGAGATCTTGCATGGAGCCCCAGACCGAGGGAGATTGACTGTTATCTTGAACTTCCATTTTCTAATAATTGCGCCAACAGTTGTTGCCTTCTCACCAAGCTGCTTGCCTATTGTCCTGTAGCCCATCCCAGCCTTGTGCAAGTCTACAATTTTGTCCCTGATGTCCTTAGACAGCTCTCTGGTCTTGCCCATTGTGGAGAGGTTGGAGTCTGATTGATTGAGTGTGGACAGCTGTCTTTTATGCAGATAACGAGTTCAAACAGGTGCAGTTAATACAGGTAATGAGTGGAGAATGGGAGGGCTTCTTAATGACAAAACTAACAGGTCTGTGAGAGCCGGAATTCTTACTAGTTGGTAGGTGATCAAATACTTATTTCATGCAATAAAATGCAAATTAATTATTTAAAAATCATACAATGTGATTTTCAGGATTTTTGTTTTCGATTCTGTCTTTCACAGTTGAAGTGTACCGATGATAAAAATTACAGACCTCTACGTGCTTTGTCAGTGGGAAAACCTGCAAAATTGGCAGTGTATCAAATACTTGTTCTCCCCACTGTATATGTTTATCGCAACCTTTCTGCCCCCCCTCAACCCCGCCCTCCACCCCCACAAACTAATGGACCCAAGCCGAGATCAACTGTAATCTATATACCCCAGAGAAGATAATAACATGACCCTTCCTGCCGCTGAGTGCACAAGTATCATCAAATACATCTTTATACTACTGTGAAGACCCAATTTAAGTGTACAACCCAATTTTAAAGTGCAGTTGCTATTTGTTTGGTCTTGTTAGGATGTTCTGGATTGTTTTGTAGGTTGGTAGAAGTAAATCCTGACTGGGAAAATCACATTTGCTCAAATTTACGATGGTGAAACAGTGATCCATGTGTGAAATTACATCACTTTTGTGCTAGTATAGAGATGAAGAAGCTAAAAAAAATTGACAAATTGTGTTGTACTTCAATGATAATAATAATAATAATAATAATAATAATAATAATAATAAGGAAACAGGATACGTGCTATAGCTTATTGGAGTTAGTTCGTCGAAGAAGGTCGAAAACCCGGTTCGAGTCCCACAACTTTGAAAATTTGCCCTTTGTGAACTTTAAAGGTCAAAGGTCAAGGATTATGACCTTTGGTGCAAAACTTCCTCTGGAACATTCCAGGAACAATATAACGTCATATAAGCTATATGGCATTTCGCACTCCTCGGATTACACTGAACAACAAATTTCAAAAATTTTTTTTTTACTGGAGATGTGTAAAGTGATTAAGACTAATTTGGGTACGCTGATTTCAAAAATCATAACCGTTTTGCTGTATCACGTCAGGATTTTCAGGAACAGAAATATTCCCATTGCCTAGAAGTCAGGATTTCAATGAAATTTACATATGTCTTTAACATGTCTATTTCGTACAATTGTTGTTAACTTGTGTTATATTTCTTTCTTTCAGATAAAGATGAGTAGGCGTTCCTGTACCAATCATCCTGACAACTTCTGTTATGTCTGTGGTCGGTATACCAAAAAAGATCAACAGCGAAGTATATCTACAGCAGTGAAAATGAAGGCCGCCTACTTTCACTACTTCGGGTGTAAGGTGGGGGACCAAGAACAGAGCTGGGCACCACACATCTGCTGCACAAGCTGTCACACAACCTTGACTCAGTGGTTGGTGGACAAGCGCGCGAGCATGCCATTTGCGGTGCCCATGATATGCCGTGAGCAGCAGAATCATCATGATGATTGTTATTTCTGCTGCACAAGCATCGCCGGCTTCAACAAGAAGAATAAAGGTCACATCAAGTACGCTGACTGCGTCTCTGCTCGTAAACCTGTGCCTCATGATGACGAGAACCCCGTTCCAACACCTCCAGCTGATCAGAACATAGCTGTAAGCAGTGGTGAAGAGGATGGTGATGATGAACCTTTTGAACCCGACACTCAAGAATCACACCTTCTGAACCAGGGAGACTTAAATGATCTTGTAAGAGATCTCTCGCTGTCAAAGGCGAAGGCAGAGCTGCTTGGATCAAGGCTGCAGCAGTGGAATCTACTTGAACCTAACACCAAGATATCCTTGTTCAGAGCACGTCACAGAAACATGGCTGAGTTCTTTGAGATGGAAGACACGATGACATTCTGCAGTGACATCAACGGTCTGTTGAAAGAACTTGGGTGTGATCACGATCCTGCAGACTGGCGCCTCTTCATCGACTCGGGGAAGAACAGCTTGAAGGCTGTTTTGCTCCACAATGGCAAAGAGAAACCATCAGTCCCACTGGCTCACGCGTTCGGCATGACAGAGACCTATGAGACCATGCGGCAGCTGCTTGATTCCATCAAGTACAATGACTTCAACTGGCACATCTGCGGAGACTTGAAAGTGGTGGCGCTGTTGTTAGGGCTGCAGTCAGGCTACACGAAATACATGTGCTTCCTTTGTCTCTGGGATAGCAGAAACGACAAGAATCACTGGACGAAGAAACATTGGGAAGAGCGAAAAGAGCATGTACCTGGTCGACACAACGTGAAGCATGTCGCCCTTGTCGACCCAGCCAAGGTTTTCCTTCCACCACTCCACATAAAGCTCGGCTTGATGAAAAGTTTTGTACGGGCAATGGATCTGAATGGGCGTGGGTTTTTATACCTCAAGGAAAAGTTTGGCAACACCTTGTCGGAGGCCAAGATCAAGGCTGGTGTCTTTGTTGGACCGCAAATCCGACAGATTATGAAGGACGAAACTTTTCCGACAACTCTAAACCCCAAAGAGCTGGCAGCGTGGAGGAGCTTCAAAGCTGTGACGGACAACTTCTTGGGGAACGAGCGTGCGGACAACTATGAAGAAATAGTGCAGCAGCTGCTGGAGTCCTTCAGGAAACTTGGCTCCAGGATGTCCCTGAAAATCCATTTCCTACACCAGCACCTGAACTTCTTCCCTGACAACTTGGGAGCAGTCTCGGACGAGCACGGCGAGCGATTCCACCAAGAGATTTCACTCATGGAGACACGTTACCAAGGGCGGCACAACCCGAACATGATGGGCGATTTCTGCTGGTTCCTGCATCGTGAAACTGACACAGAGCAGCACAAACGCAAAGCCAAATGCCTAAAGCATTTTTAATTACATTCTAGTGGAGTTTTTCTGTAATTTCTATAATTTTGAAGCATTCATGATGAAATAAATGAATAAATGAATTTTTGTAAATTTCATTGAAATCCTGACTTCTAGGCAATGGGAATATTTCTGTTACTGAAAATCCTGACGTGATACAGCAAAACGGTTATGATTTTTGAAATCAGCGTACCCAAATTAGTCTAAATCACTTTACACATCTCCAGTAAAAAATTTTTGTTGTTCAGTGTTATCCATACTTTGATGAAATCAGCGTAAAAACAAACTTGAAGGGGGCGCCACGGGCATGGTGTTCGAGATAGAGAAAAATGGTTTCAAGACTTTAGGTGGGGAATGACTTCAAGATTACGCATAAAAAAATATTGTCATCCGCGCTCTCAAAGTTTTGGCGGTCGTATGATTTTTTATGTCAAAATTCACAATTTTCTAAGTTTGTGACCTTGTGACCTTGACCTTGGGACGAAAATGAAAAATCGAGCTCCGTGGGGCTATGCAGGTGCCATTGGGCTAACCAAATACTGAAACCCCTGCCAGATTTGACAAACCCCCTCGGAGAAGATGGATTTTTATGTCAAAATCGCAATTTTCTAAGTTCATGACCTTGTGACCTTGACCTTGGGACGAAAATGAAGAAAAAAAAAATCGAGCTCCGTGGGGCTATGCAGGTGCCATTGGGCTAACCAAATACCAAAACCCCTGTCAGATTCAACAAACCCCCGAGGAGAAGATGCAAATTGCAATCAGCTACCCCCGAAAAACATGTTTTTTTGAGCGTGGCTCCGCCCATAATGGGCGCACCACACCCATTCTCAGGAAAACACAACCAGATCATGATATAAACCTCCCACCAAAATTTTATCAGGATCGGATCAAAACCAACGGAGCTATGCTCGGGACGGACAGACAGACAGACAGACAGACAGATAGACAGACAGACAGACAGACAGACACACAACAATAACGAATATAGTGGTCACTTATTTTTTTCGTGAAAATATTTTTTCGTGAACCAATACTAATCATCATCAGGGTCACAGCCCAACAATTGCAGGTGGTTTGGATGACCCCCCACCCCCTCCATGCACACTATATACTGTATGAAAACACACACACACACACACACACACACACTCCACCTTTTTGTGGTTTGGGTGTAGAGTTTTAAAGTCGAAGATTACCTTTGGGCAAAATACATATATTCCCTATTTTGAAAAGTTGGTGATAAATAAATATGGTCACATGAAAAAAAAAATTCCAAAAACATCATCAAAGTTTAACACACACGTTTAAATTTTCACTTTGAGAGACCACATGCACCAATATTCTCTCCAACTCGAGGCCAGTGCAAAACGATCGGTGGTGACATTCCCAGGTGCATGTTCTACGTCACATATTTGAGGGGGTTGAACTCCACTCCTCCCCCAAAACTCCCCCTTTTCTAATGGAGAAATGAGTAATCAACCCATGCCCTTGAAAAGGGATATGTTGATCCAGCAGAAATGTACAACATGATATTATTCTTCATATAAATGTTGTTTCAATTAAAATTGAGACTTCGTTAATAAAGATCAGTTATGCTGTGACTGGTGAAACCAGGAATGACAGAAGAAAACTCAAGAGCAGAGTATTGTCAAGGGAGCCCCTCTAGTTACTGCAAAAATAGCCTTCAAGGCAGGATCCATCAAAGTATCCCTTAAAGCAGAGGCACAGATTATGAACAAAGAAGGAAGGAAAATATTTTGAGGGCAAGTTCAACTTGAGGTCAGCAACTCCTCCAGGGAGACATGAAGCGAGAAAGAAGGCGGCTTCATGCTTGCCATGATGATCCCAGGCCATTGTTTTCCTCAATGTCTAACTTTGGCAATGAACGTGCCAGGACCGAGTGTCTGTTATTTCGAATAGGAAAGACAAATTACTTAGGAAAAGGGAGATCCCACCTCCCATACCCCCCCCATCCCAAAAAGAGCAAATAAATGATTATGTTGTGTATGAATCATTCACGTCTTTCAATATTGTATATTTTTTATCATTCCTTCATCAAAGTCCATTTGCTACAGCGTTCATGCCATCTTCTCTACTTTGATTAAACAATTCATGAAAAAAGTACGCAGCATTATTAAATAAGAATAACGACAACAAAATTATCTTAAATATAATTATCAATGTCTGATAATGAATCTCGGAGATTACTTCAAATGGATTAGTACTCAACAGATTTGCAAACAGCTGGTGAGGCTCATCGAAAGGCTTTTCACACCCTGGATAACGTCAGTACGTCTCCTCTAATTTTGGGACTGTATAATGGCTTACTTTCTTGTGGGTTCATCTTCGATCTTAGTTTAGGGTCCAATTTCCAGATGTAACAAATTTTTCTACGACAAAACTGCTATCCTGACACCGTACAGGTAGAAAGTATTGTATCCAAGAGTTTGTAAACAAATAGATCCTGCCAAGATATTAAAGGCCAGTGCACATCACTTGATATAATGTTTTAAGACACTTAGCGTGACTGAATAGGTTGGTACGTGTGTGATCCCTTAATGGGAGGATGGGGCCTAATTTGTGTTGTGATGGGATCGGGGCAGACATACTGTATTATTTGACTTGTACGACAACATAGGGTCGAAATCGGTGTTCAGTTTGTAGAAGTTTCGTGCAGGAGGTTTGACAACCAATCAGCATCCGGATAATATTGTGTGTTATGTACAATGTTGTCCGCTATTGATTCGTTTTGTGATTGAAAGCTATCCTTTGTCACTTGTGTTAGATCATTTGTATATGTACCAGTCTGTATATGTACATTGTTGGACTGTATGTCTCTACTTTTTTTGTCTTATCTAATTTCATTTGATAAATACAAACATTATGTAAAATGAGTCATAGATTTTAAGGGAATTATATTGTTTTGAGATAATTATGAGGGTGGAGGAAGAGAGGGGAGACGCATCATTTCTTTCGGTGAAGCATTTTAATGCTTTATTACCTCCACCACCGAAGGTGGATAGAGTTTATGTTTTCACCCCTGTCTGTCTGTGAACGGGACATCTCAAAACGTTACAGATGGATTTGGCCAAAACTTAGTAGACAGGTTGGGTTTGTGACAAGATCGAATTGATTCGATTTTGGTGAATATCCGGATATGGATACGAGAATATGTGAACGTTTTAAGAGATTCTTCACCACTGAGAGATAGGGCCAAAAATGATATATAGCAAGAAATTTCAAAAAGTTATGACAGATCATGACAAAACTTGGTGGATGAGTTAGGTAGGTGACAAGAACAAGCCGATTAGATTTTGGTTCAGGTCCGGATGCAGATACGACCTATCGGTGAGATACAAAATCTAAACTGTTCAGCCTGGCGGAGGGACGTGCTCTACGGAGTGTCGTTCTAGTTGAAATAGAAGTTATGCCTTTTAAATACTTATGAGAGTTTATAAGTGTATCATTGTGTACATATTTGAATTGGCAGCAATTAATTTTTTTCCATATCATCCCTCTATACTCTATAGTGTATATGGAGTTCTACCGTACTCCATGATGTGCAACATTATAACATTGTTCATGAAGTGCTCTCGCCAAAGGACTTTTGTGGACAGATCACAACAATGGCACAAGGATTTTCAAGAGAACAAGTGTATTGATATTTAGGGATGTGAATGTTTGGCGTGTCATGGCAAACATACGTGTGGCTAAAATACTGATTCTGTGATGGGGTGGAAAGAGAGATGAGATCAGCTTAACATCAGCTTAACATCAGATCAGCTTAAATATAAAGATAGAAAATATTAACTGTGAACTTGCCAGTGTGGCCAACTGGCTAATGTCGAATTATCAAGAACAAAAGGCAAGAAAGTGCAAACAAACATCGAGAGGGTCTCAGACACAGGCATGGTGATGATACATGAGTTAACAAGAAAATGGAATAAACCAGGAAAAGGTTCAAACATTTCAAGAAGTATTCACAAATATCATATTATTGCACTGAACATGCGATTGTCAGTTTATTGGGCATTTCTGATGTCTCTTTAACCCTTTTTGAACCGTAGCAGCCATTTTACCGGCCGCTATTCAAACCTCCATATACCCGAGCGGTCCGATGTTTCTCCAGGGAGCCTAAGGTGGGAGAGCCAAAAGTCCAAGGAGCTCAGGGGTCAAAGGGTTAATAATCTCAAAATTATATTTGGCCTATTTATCATTTCTTGGCACTGCAGGACCCCTGGTATGTTGTATTTCTTCTACATTTATTGCTGAATGCTTTCTCTGATGTACATACAGTACTGGACTGCAAATCTCACTTCAATTGAATAATTAAAAACTCCCATTTCCTTTTCCAATTCCCAACACCTCACACTTCGCTAAATTAAACACAGTCTGCTGCTTCCAAAAGGAGTGGGGCAACTTAGCATAACAATTGTGCATTTTGTGAGGAAAGCACCAAATTTGGCACACTAGTAGCCTATCATATTATGAACAGATTTGGATATTGGGTCATCTCAAATTCAGCCGCTGATGGCTGTGCCAGCCATTTTCCACTGCCATCAAAA
>NC_140969.1:96647447-96734994 GCF_056783735.1 Eptatretus burgeri
GGGTGAAAGCAAAGCAAACAAGTGAAACACATTTGTGGGAACTTCTGCAACAGTGTTGGGAAGAACTTTCCAAACAATATTTGATTTCCATTGTTGAAAAAATTCCACGAGTATGTTCGTCTGTTATATCTGCAAAAGGTGGAGACTTTGATGAATCAAAAATTTAGATTAAATTTTCTTCAACAGAACGATTCCATGATTTCTTTTTTTATCTGCAATTGTTTATTTGTTCGATGGGTTAATTTCAGAGTACATTGAAACATTAAACTGCTTAAATTTCAGGAAAAACTGGAAAAATGGGGGTGTTCTAAAACATTTGACCGGTGGTGTATACTATATATGTATGTATATATATATATATATATTATATATATATATATATATGAAGACCACAAGGGGAAAACCAGTGATGTCACTTTTTATAAATTTCAGGGTTATTGCACCTGCCAATAGTTGGCAACATAAGGTTTCCTCTCACAATATTACTTTAACAAATAACCAGCGGTGTCACATAATTTATATGGTTTAAAGTTTAGCCGTGCAATGAAAAAACAAGTGTTGTCAAAGCTGAACAAGTAGAAACCCAGAGTTGTCAGTACTTTACTCCTGGTTATCTCCCTTTCATTCATGTTAACTGTTCCACCATAATATTCAGAGTTAAGAAACTAAAAAATGAAAGGTTGTAAAACTTTCACAGCATAAACTCTGAGCACTACAATAGCCTATTTGGTTATATCATGGATCTATTATTTTTGATCACAGGTTTTGTGTTCTGCAAAGTATTAAAATTAAAGTTTTCACTCAGATAAGATTGGCTTTTTGCATCATTCATGTTAACTGTTCCATCATAATATTCAGAGTTGAGAAACTAAATTATAAAAGGTTGTAAAACTATCACAACATAAACACTGAGCACTACAATGGCCTATTTGGTTATATCATGGGCTCCGTAGTTGGTGCATATCGTGGTTCCAGCCTGGTCAAACCTTTATTGTGACTTTTATGGGACCCACGCCGTGGCTTAATGGTTAGCGCGTCTGAGTACCCATCCTCATTCGATGCACCCACCGCCCAATCATCCTGCTGAGGTATATGAGGGAGTCACATGAGGTGACTTCGGCTATCACGGGGGTGGTTTATCCTTGGTTTCCTCCCGGTTTTCCATCATATTAAGTAGTACGGAGTAAGAAATGGAGAATCCGTCGTCATATAAGCGAAATACCCTTGAGTATGGCGTTGAACACCAATCAAACAAAAAAACAATGACCGTTTAATGTTGAAAAAAATAATCTGTGATCACCAAAGTCATACAATGTATGCTAATAACCAACAAGCATGAATTTGCTACACATCCTGGGTTAAAATTGCATGGCAATTATTAAACAAGGGAATAACCAGTGATGTCAGTTTGCAACATTGATTCGTTCTTTGCTCTTAAATTAAATAACACAGAAGCTTGGCAAATGCTACATGCTTAATTTAATCGGCCAATGATCACTCTTCCTTTTACTGGAAAATAAATCTATATGACAGTTATTAAACAGTCCAGCAAAGTCTTGAAACTTTGATTTTCAGTTTCTTCAAAATTGACTTATCCTGACATCTCTGGTTTTCCCCTTGTGGTCTTCATATCTATATATATATATATATATATATATATATATATATATATATATATATATATATATATATATATATACACACACACTTACATGCAGAAAGTATATAAGAAGGCCTGCTTGAGAAGGCTTGTGGACAGCAAGCGAAACGTCGCCTGAGGAGGACTCTCTTTCCTGTTTGTTACAAAATTGGGTTGTAGAGTTGACTTGGACTTTGTTTGATCTATTGGTTGGCTGTGCTGTGTAGCTGAACAACATTATAGATGTGTCTGTGTGTGTGTGTGTGTGTGTGTGTGTGTGTGTGTGTGTGTGTGTGTGTGTGTGTGTGTGTGTGTGTGTGTGTGTGTGTGTGTGTGTCCAGGAGACACCCTCAGGTTAGTGCCACGAAGTTCTGAATTGACTGAGTGTGATCGTTTTCCATTATAGATGAGGTTGAGAACCAGCATCGGCTGCACAAAAACACCTGAGCTTGAGAGAAAGGAAGCCAAGAAAACTGCAGCGCTTACCAAGAAAGCTTGGAGGCAATGAATCTGCTTTCAAGTGAAGTCTCAGCCAAAATCCAATCCATTGGAACCACACTCTGTACAGAGCATTGGTGCTGCCAAAGCAGTCTCCTTGGCTATTGGGCACAATCCTGGACGGGTCGCCACTCCGACACAGGATACCAGCATGCTGGCACTCATTTTGCCGACCTCGGAAGGATGACAGGCAGAGTCAACCCCACCTCGTATTAATTCAACAGCCGAGGGGGATTTGAACTCACGATCATAGGATCCCAAGCCCACCACCCTAACCATTAAGCCAACACCAGGCATAGACAAAATGCAGCTTTATAAAGGTGAGTCAAATCCTTCAAAATGATGTTGCACTATAATTTGTATGACTTATTTATATGATTTATATGACTGCTCCACTTGATCCAAGGTTTCAGCGTCGAGTCTTCATCGATTGTCGACCAAAGAGATCATTTCTACATTTTTCACTCGATCACTCGATCCGATCTGGAGAACGAATAATTGGAATGTTGCTCTCCATTTCTGCAGACATACCAGTCGATTTGCTTCGATGACCAATGCACTTATATATTCCCAACAATGATTGAATTTTCATCGGCATTGAACATACCATTGAGGATCAGGTGGTCATCTCATATTTTTTCAGATGTTACGGCCACGCCGATTCCTCAGCATCTACAATGGATTGAAGAATGTAGTGCAAGTCGTATAAAAATTACCATGCATGCACAAATTGCCAATTCATTCTCAGATGACAAGAGAAACTCAATGTCGAACGTGGTGTTCTCGTCTCAATGATGGAGTCACCGAAAACGAAGGCTCAAGAAAGCCCCGACAACTACAAGCATTGACTATTGAATCAAATGTATATATTTCATGTTTCGTAGTTACCCTTGGGGCCAGTTACTCGATCTTCTTAACGGAACTTAAATAACCAGTGCATGCCCGTAGGTGCATGCCCGTAGGTACGTGCAAACAAAAAAAATAATAAAAACTTTCAAACCGCGTGCCAGAAACAACAACCACACAGGCCGTTCCTTCGCTCCCACGTGCCCGTACGTGCGTGCCCGTACGTGCGTGCCCGTACGTGCGTGCAAAAAAAACAAAAAACTTTCAAACAGCGAGCCAGAAACGACAACCACACAGGCCGTTCCTTCGCTCTCGCGTTCTCGCGACAACCACACTTCCACACACACAGTTAATTAAAATCCAAATTAAAATCAAGTTTACCTCCCTGTCTTCACTCACCATGACATTCACTGCCATGTAATCGGCACTGCCGGTGACGTCATCGTCGGCCGGCCGTGCACTGGCCTATGCAGCCACGCCTACGCAGCAACGTGTCATGTCATTGGTTAGTAAATAAATGGCCAGAACTTGGGAAGCACTTGTCCGATTAATATCAAGCCTTGAAAAGGCACATCCTCAGGTCCCCAGCAATATACCTGGCAAGTTTCAATTAGATTGGACCCCAGTGGTTGTCGAGAAACAGCGGTCACACACACACACACACACACACACACACACACACACACACACACACACACACACACACACACACACACACACACACACACACACACACACACATACACACACACACACACACTGCTGGAATTATAAATAGATGACTTCATTCCATTGTTGACAACCAACTGACACCATCAAATTCTGGCATATCTCACGAGATAAGGTATACATATCACAATAGCCTCTGAGGCACTCGTCATTATGGCTGTTGGACTGAAGAGTCATTGGAAGGCCCCTGTCGTGTACGACCTTAACAGCAAGTCTGTCTGCATCAACACAGGGTCAACGAGTCATGGCCACTCTGAATAAACTCTAACAGAAGTTTAGTCGTCCATGTCCTCACAAAGGATGATCATGCGACCAATGTCACCATGGTAAAAGACTTTGGTTGTTGGCTGGATCCTGAAACTCCACCGTTGAAGACACGGTTTTCCCTAGACCCCCGACTCCGGTCTGAGAATTCATGTCATCTTTGATTCCTGCAACATGACCAAATTTCTGCAGAATCCTGTGCACAAATACAATGTAATCATCTCCCTGACCGGAATGATTCGATGGGACTTATTCATTAAACGACATACTGCTCAAGACGCCATCGCCTGCAGCTTGCCAATACGATCTGAAAGAACCAGATCCACGATGAGAATCAGAAAAAAATGAAGGGAAGTTCACAACTGAATGACTCTATGTAGTAGAGAGCCTGTGCAATTTACTCCAAACATTGTCACCTATCTGTTCTATCACTTTTCACATTTGTTCATACCTTGCACCGACGACAAGTTTACATATCCAATGACACTGAAATCCAATCATGATTTGAATCCCACTTACTGTTCGTCTCGTCACTTTAGGTCGCACTTGCCGCTCAGACATTAATCGTCATCCGTCGCCAAGGCCGTGAGGACACTCCAAGACCCGGCTGCTAAAGGTTTCACGAACTGTGATGTCACAGCAGAGTTCACAGACGTGGGTTTAAATCGGCTGTGGGAAATTTGATTTTTTTTTTACAAACTGGACCCAAATCAACATCCTGTTGACACAAATATACATCTTCTTTGTTTAGATCTCACTATGCCAATACTGCTCCATTTTGTCACATGGGGTGGTGCTGAGGTGTCATCCACCAGATGGTGGTCTCCTTGGGTTAACCTGAGGTTAAACTTGGGTTAACCCTTTGGGTGGGTGCCTGGAATGTCCTATCCCTAAGAGAGGATGATCATCTGTCTCTATTATCATCAGAGCTCAAGCGGTTGAACATCGGTATCGCAGCACTCTCTGAGGTTCGGAGACTGGATTGTGATGAGATCATGGCGGGTGGTTACACCTACTATTGGTCTGGTCGCTCTCATGGTTACCATGCCCAAGGAGTTGCTGCAGCTGTGTCCAAGAAGCTGACTCCAATGCTAAATGAGGTGACACCAGTCAACGAGCGTATCATGAGACAAAGGATTCGTCACTCCTTGGGTGTCATTTCCCTGGTCTCTGTTTCTGCTCCGACTGAGGCGAGTGATCTCACCGTGAAGGACGCGTTCTCTGCCACGCTCGAGTCTGTGGTTGATCAGTGCCCCAGGCGAGATACACTTCTAGGCTTGGGGGATTTCACTACATCGACTGGAACTAAAGGGATGATTATTAGACATGTGTTGGTCCCCATGTGTCAGGAACTGTGAACCTGAATAGCACTAAGTTCCTTGACTTTGCAAGAGGTCATGGAGTTAGGGTCACTGGTTCATGGTTTCAGCGCCCACAAGCTCATCGCTGGACTTGGTATTCCAACGCTGGCAGTGTGGCAAAGGAGATTGACCATGTCCTTGTTGATGGTCACTGGAGGATGATCCAGAACTGCAGGGTCTACCGGAGTGCTCAGTTCCTCAATACTGACCACCGGCTTGTTGTAGCAACTCTGAAGTTGCACCTTAAATCCAGGAGAATGGTACCATCCCAGCCTAGGCTGGATGTTGGCAAGCTCAAGGATGAGAGGGTAGCTGAGGAGTTTGCGAACAAGCTGAGTAGAGATTTGGGGGGTCTGGGTGCTTCGGGAGATCCTGAAGAGTTGTGGAGTGCTTTCAAGACCACCGTCCTTGATGTTGCCGGTGGATGTCTTGGAACTCTCTGTCGAGCGAAGAAGAATTTTGTCTCAAGGGACACTGGATACCATTGACCAGAGTTGGAGGGCCAGGCTGAATGGCAGAACTGAGCTGTTCAGGGAGCTGAGGCGTAAAACTGTTCGTGCGCTAAGGGTGGACGAGGAGGCCTATGTGCAAGGAATCTGTGAGAGGGTCGAGCATCACCTGTGTTCAAGTGATTCCTGTCATACTTAAGGCCCGGTCACACCTTGACGTTTTAGCCAACGTATGCCGATTTTTGAATTTTTTTTTCTAACACGCTGGCACACGTTGAATACGTTATGGGTAAGTTTTGATAACATTGAGAGCACGCTGAAAAACACTGCCATACGTCGTTGTACGCTGGCTTTAAACGTTGAACTTTTTGGTTGTCCTCAAATTTTTTCATGCTTGAAATTTCACGACGTATGCCGGCGTATGACTCACACGTTCTGCTACGCTGGCCACAAGTTGTATGCACGGTCTGCGATCGTTGACAGACGTCAACACATGCTACGTGTAAGTTAATCATAAGTTGAGACACGCCGAGGTAATGTTTAGCGTACCCGAAACATATTTCTAACCTATGATTAACGTGTTGTTGGCACGTTATGCGATCGTTGCCACACGTCGACAGACGTTACTTTTAAGTTACTCATAGGCTGAAAGACGTCGGTATAATGGATCGTCCTTGCGTCAGCGTCCACGGCCACGGCCAGGACACTTATTTACAGCATTCTTCAAACTTTTCTTCGGCATGACGAGGATGTTCACACTTCGATGTCTAGCTTGGCTATGATTCCAATTGTCCATCGGCAGCGTCTATTTAAAATAGTCGAGTTTAAGCGTTTTAACACGTTCAGAAGAAACGCTTAAAATTTCCAAACCCCAGCGTCAAAAAACAAAGGCGAGTGACAGCAATTTAAATCGTTCATTGTAAACAATGAAAATAGCTGAGTGGTACCGTTTAAAAGTCGTTGAGTGTAAAAAAAAAAAATCCAATTGTTGAGCGCAAGCGTCTACTTTCAATAGTGGAGATGCAGCCATTTAAATTGTTGAGTTTATCATTTAAATCGTTAAACGCAAGGACGATCCATCATAACCCACACCCTCCCCCTCACACTCACCTACTACTGCCAACATGAACAAACTACTACTAATACTAATACTAATACTGATACTGATACTGATACTGTTACTGCTGACATGGACATCGACTCAAAAAGGACTCGAAAACACTGTTGAGTTCCCCTTTTATGAACACCATTTTTATATACCAATTCCTAAAACCGCTGGGAACACGTCTTTATATGGTAATTGTAAGCTAGAAACACGTTAATTTATTTTTTTTGTCGACCGGAAGACGTCATTGGAATACGTCTACATACGTCGATGTGTGTTGGGACTACGTAAAGAATTGGTTCAAAGCACGTCAAACATAAGTTAGAAATAAGTTTCGCGTAAAAAAGATATTACCGCGACGTGTTTCGACTTATGAGTAGCTTATAAGTAGCCTTTGTGGACGTGTGTAAGCGTCCACATATCGTGTGTAAAACTTATCCCCATCGCATGCGGAACGTGTGTCATACGCAGAGTACGTCGTAAAATTTTGAACATGTTTAAAATTTCTTGACGTACTCTACTTACTACGACGTAAGATAGCGTACTTTAGCGTTGTACTCATGTATACCAAACTTACTCATACCGTATTTGACATGCCCCAACGCCAAGGTGTGACCGCGATGTTGACACTTCCATTTCTACGGCAGTTATGATTCGAATCGTTGTGCGTCAGCCTTTTAATAGGCTACGTCACGACATCGTCGGCGATGCGTGCAACGCGCTATGCCTAAGTTAGACTATCGTTGGGCATCGGTTGTGTAGGCCGACAACAGGTTCAGCATTCGTTGGTATAAGTTATCTATAACACAACGAAACGTTCTGTGTCCGTTACCAATGCGTTATACATAAGACCAAGTCGCTATGAATACGTCCGAATCTTTAAAAAAAAGAACATCAAAAGTTCAACGTAAGCCAGCGTTTTACATACATTTTAATACATTGCCATCGCTGGCTAAAACGTCAAGGTGTGACCGGGCCTTAACAGGGAAATTCACGCATTATTTTCATCCAAGTCCATCCCTCAGTGTACTGCAGTTAGAGTGGAGGGTGGTAGGCTCGTGACAGAGGAGTCCGAAGTGAAGGCCCGCTGGGCTGGTTACTTTGAGCAGTTGTACCAGGCTGATCCACCAGCTGTTGAGTTGGATGTCAGGGGTGTTCCGATCCCTATTGCTGACTCTCCAATCAACTGCGGCCCACCTTCGTTTGTGTTAACACAGAATGCGGTGAACCAGTTAAAATGGGGTAAAGGTCCTGGGATTTGTGGCATCCATGTTGAACTTCTCAAGGCTGGTGGAAATGCTGTACTCATGTCACTGCATGCAGTTCTGTGCTCTGCCTGGAACACAGGCATCATCCTATCTGACTGGAAGAGGGGCCTTGTTGTCCCCCTCTGGAAAGGGAAGGGTGATCACTAAGACTGCAACAACTACCGACGGGTGATGCTCCTCTCAGTGCCAGGCAAGATCTTTGCTCGGATAATTATTGATTGGGTTTGCCACCATCTGCTTGAGCACCAGCGTCCAGAGCAGTTCGGCTTTACACCGAAGAGGTCAACAATTGAGTGTATCCTTGCTCTTTGGGTCCTCACCGAACGCAGACAAGAGTTTCAGCAGAGGCTGCTTGCAGCTTATGTTGATCTCTGTAAAGCGTTTCATTCAGTGAATGGGGATGCCCTCTGGAAGATTCTTGGTCTTCGTGGGGTGCCACCAAAACTGATCGATCTGATGTCTGAACTCTACTCTGGTAGTGAGAGTGCTGTGAGATGTGATGATACCATCTCTGACTTATTTCTAGTTGTTACTTGAGGTCGTCAGGGGTGTGTACTGGCCCACACACTTTTCAGCACCTGTATGGACTCGATTATAGGGAGGATGTTGGAGAGATCAAGTTGTGGTGCATCATTTGGGAATGTCAAGATCTCTGACCTTGATGTCACAGATGATGCAGTTATCTTCGTGGAGACTCTGGATATCCTTTTGGAGGCCCTCAAGGTGCTGAATGAGGAGTCGGAGCCACTGGGATTACAGGTTTCCTGGGTCAAAACTAAGATCCAGGCTTTCAATGACATCATGGATGCTGCTGTCCTGTCTGTACCTGTTTGCCAAGATAAGTGAATCTCTCCACGACATCAACATCCTCGCCACAGTGATATTTGTGTCTCTGCTAGCTGTGAACAGAGGTCAACAGACATCTGGGTCGGGCCTGGGGAGTCATGGATTCACTGGATCATGGGGTGTGGAACTGCTGGTACCTGTGTGAGAGGACGAAAGTCTGAGTCTTCAGCTACTTGGTGCTTCCAGTCTTGCTCTATGGATGTGAGACTTGGACTCTGATCAGGGATCTGAGACGGAGACTTAATTCCTTTGGTTCCAGGTCACTTTGGAGGATCCTTGGTGATCGCTAGTCAGACTTTGTGTGCAATGAGTGGTTGCTGAGAGAGAGGAGCCTCGCGAGTGGAGGAGGCCAATTGGCTGACCACGTGCCTCGTGGTTGCAGCAGGTTGATCACATCTCAAGGCGATGGGGATGGGCCAGGCATCTAGGCTGGGGGAGGGCCAGACAGAGGCCCTTGGAGTACCAGCAGAAAGTGGACGCAGCGACGCATTGCTCTGGCACATGCTCCCATACCTGACCTAACCTGACTTTTCCATGTTACAAAGTTTGTTTGGTGTTCTATTCAACATGACAGTTCCTGGCACCATTTGGTATTATTGAATGGAAATATGCCTTTGTTGGCTTAACAGTTAAGGTGGTGGGCTTGGGATCTTAGGGTCCTGAGTTTGAGCCCTGTTTGAGACCTGTTTCCCCTAAATTAACACCAGGTGGGGTTGACTCATCTGATCATTCTTCTGAGGTCAGCAAAATGAGTACCAGCTTGCTGGGATAATTAAGCCATTCAAGTATCCTGTATCAGAGTGGCAATTCATCCAGGATTGTGCCTGCCCAACAGCTCAGGAGACTGCAAAGGCAGCACCAACGCTCTGCACAGGGTATGGCCCCAATGAATTTGGATTTTTTTATTTCAAGGTAAGTGCCACTTCGATCATAGATATGGATATCTTTACTTAGAGAGATGGTCAACGAACAACATCGGCCAATTCTGTTGCCTGGCAGCTGAATGCTGTGCTCAGGCCGGTTTTGTTTCCAGTCAGTCCATGCTTCATAAATCATTCTCATGGCTGCTACCTCAACTTATGTACCTCCTGACAACAATAAGCAAGGCGATGAAGACTGCGGTCTTTAGAATCTAAATGATGTGCAGCATGTGATTTAGATTTCACCAACATATTGCACACCAAAGCCATTGTTTCGAACGTTGTAGTTTATGTGGCAGACAATGTTGCCGGGAAGGTTTAACAATGTCAATTGGTGCTGCTCTCCAGTAATATTCGGGACCGAGTCCAAACTTCGCATTCTTTGCTAATTCTGAAGAATCGTGGGGGTGTTCTTGTTCCCTCCACGGGTCTGATCCAAGCCGTGACCGTTGGTGAGAAGTGACTGGGAGCCCCAACTGTCACGTGCAAATTGTGTCCTCGAGCCACTCGACAAAGATTTTAGTCGCTTGTTGTTTCTGCTGTCGGCACTCAGGATGTATTCAGTCTCAATGATATACTGAAATCTGCATCGGGTATTGACAACCACACCTTCAGTTTGTCGTGTTTGGTTGCCGAACAGTTCTATAATGCATATATTCATCATGTTGCCAGATTGCAAATGTCTGACCTGAAAGAGAAGTCATTGGAAAACAAGCTCACTCGAAGCATTCTTTTCATTGGGGCAGTCGGTTTAGGTTACCTATTTTTGAGGGACACTACTTTTTACTCTTGGATCTCCAGTTTTCCATTCACTTCCGTCCTAAGGATTCCCAGTTTGCAACGATCGTTCAAATGGTCATTTTTGCCTTTCAATTTCTCATTTTCCTTTTTCAATCTGCAATGACATTCTTCAGTTGCTCGTTCTCGCTGTCAATATTCAGACGTCACACAAATAATAAAATTGGAGTTTCTGAAGAAGGCCCGAAAATTTAAAAGAGCCTTCGTGATATTCTTATCAAATATTGTAAAATGGGTGGCAATGTCAGTTAGTCCATTAACGTTTGAACTTTTTTTGCCTCTCCTTCCTTATAACTTGGAGGATTATTATTTTGAAACTGACAGTCAGAGATGACCGCCACGAACGATCTATTATTTAATTTGCAGTTTGATGGCTTTCCCGTCAAAATACATAGAGAACGTAATGAGCATTGTGGAGCACTGTTGATAGCCGATGGGCCATGAGGGAAGTATTCACGCGGAAGTATTTCACGAACGATAGCGAGTAAAATGTGGCACAAATACTCAGTTACCGATCTGATATCAAGAGTGGTACACAACACGAGTTAGGGTTTATATTTATGTCATGATCCCTCAAATTGGATGTTTTTAGGTGGAAAACAGCTCAGATCTTCAGCACAAAACTTGCTCAATCAATGACGATTACATACTCCAAGATGGCTGCTGCAAGTTACGCATGTCACTGTAGGCAGCGTCAGGTGCAGACATTCTACTGTACATACATATATGTGTATATATATATATATATATATATATATATATATATATATATATATATATATATATATTTATTAGGAAGAGTACCAGTCACAGTGATGGGAAAAGCGAGCAAAAGTATCTGTCCCCAGTGACGGGAAAAATTTCAGTTAATTTGTCAATTTAAATAATATTTAATGGACTTTAAAAAGGTCAAATGTGTTACACTCTTGGTTTCATGCAGAGCCAAAGCTTTGAGCTACTTATATCGCCCACCGCAAGATGGTGGTGCAACATAGGGTGGCAGAGGTTGGATTTGTCTCAAAAGAGTGCAAAATGTCCTAGTTGCAAAATAAAATTTGGCATCAACATTACTCACGGCTATTCTGTCATTTCGAAAGTGATTGTTGAGCTTTTCAATGCAGTGCCAGAAGTGGCCGCAGTCAGCGGGAGACAGACACCATGGTTTGCAATACATAATAGATGACCTCCCTTCTAAGGAACTTCAACACGGAAAGAGACCATTCAGCCAATGAAGCCTGTGCAATGATTGCCAACCTATGACTTTTTTGTATACAGAGTCAAGGGTCGTGGAAGAGATGGAACACTAAATGGATCAGGATGCAATAGGACACTTGGTGGGGGTCACCAACAGTGGAATTGAAGGACAAAAGAGAGGGAGAATTGGACAAATAATGGGTAGGGAGGAATGGGGTGGACAGGAGGGATACATAAGGAAACTTCTTTCTCCCCCCTCCCCCACACAATCTTCCCTTTCCCCCCACCCTCTATCCCCCCTTCCCCCTCTCTCCCCCCCATTCCCTGTCTCTCCCCCAATCCCATCCTCTCTCCCACACTCCCTTCCCCCTCAGCATTCTATCCCCCACTCCTCTCCCCTCTCTCCCCTCTTCTCCCCACTCAGACTGGGTGGTTTGCCTTTGCCTTCCCAGCAGTAGTTCGGGCAGGAATTGGTAATTTGGCCACGGTGCCGGCGATAGCCTGCCAACTCTTCGTGAAGGACACCATGGGGATCTTTAACGTCTATCAACTAATGTCAGAAGACAGGATGCCCAGTTTAACGCGTAGGAACGACACACACATTGATGATTCACCGTGCCTGTGAAACAACAGGATGGCATCTTATAGCTTGGTCAAGATTCAAACCCAGGCTCGGCAGCTGAGGGTACTTCAAGGTCATCCTGTCGGCCAAGGTTGTATCTTAACGCACTGTTAATAAATAAACTGCGATTCCATGTTCATGATGTATGAATGCGTTAAAAAAAAATGTACATACAATAAAAGTAGAATCCAAATCCAAAAATATCGCGAATGCTGTTTCTGGACGCGATAAAATAAAATCAGACATACAATAATTACCTTTAAAAAAGGCGAAAAAAATGAATTTTGGACCCATTTTACATCACCTCCCATGAGTGTATTATTTATTTATATTAGGTTAGAAAGAAATCACTTTTTCCTCATTTTTTATCTGATTTCACTCCAGATTTCAGAAAATTATCGAGACAATGAGTTTCGATTGTCCAATATGCAATCAGATTTTGAATATCAGTTTTTAATATCAATACGATAATCTTGTCAAGAGCCAATCACACAGCCAATTAGTGCAACAGCTAACTGGCAGCCCTCCTCGTCGTTGTGTATGTGTATACATACATACATATATATATATATATATATATATATACACATATATTATTGTATGTATATATATATATATATATATATATATATATATATATATATATATAATTGTGTATATATCTTCTTCTTCTTTCGGCTGCTCCCGTTAGGGGTCGCCACAGCGGATCATCTGTTATGATCCGCATAGTGATTTGGCACATGTTTTACGCCGGATGCCCTTCCTGACGCAACCCTGGTCGCCTCTTACGACACAGGGATATGGTACACCTATTTTAACCGGGGTATACACTGGCCCAGTACACTGGTACTCACTTCGCCGACCTCGGAAGGATGACAGGCTGAGTCAACCCCCTGGTGTATTAATTCAGTGGCCCAACGGGGCTTGAACTCAGGACCTTTTGGATCCCAAGCCGCTGCCCTAACCACTGCGCCAACACCAGGCTCTTATAATAATTGTGTATATATATATATATATATATATATATATATATATATATATATATATATATATATATATATACACACATATTTGTATGTATATATATATATATATATATATATATATATATATATATATATATATATATATATATATATATATATATATATATATATATACACACATATGTATATTGTATATGTGTGTATATTGTTACGCATTTGGGAATTCGAGTGCACACAACATTCAGGTTCCTTTAGTCAGTTATGTCGATAAGTGCTTGTTCCCGAGATAGTTCACCTTCCATTGTTTCATGGGCAGAAATCGATTAGTGCGCTGTAAATCCATTTTATAGTTAGGAGCGATCATAACACAATGGAGATGCCCCTCCCCCTCTTCTGCGAAGAGGAAGAAGAGCCCTCCCGGCCAGTGATTCATGACGTCAACAACTCCCTCCCACCCGTGGTTGAGCGGGGGATGGAGCACGATGGCATGAGTCACGCCGGAAGCGGGGGAGGGGGCGGAGAAGAATAAAGAACAGACCCTCTGCTTTGTTCGGGCTGGCTTTTCAGTAGAGCTTCGGCTTCTGCTTTGGCTTGGCTTGGGTTAGGGAGGAGGCTTTTGAAGGCTTTTTGCTTTGACTTGGCTCTGAGTAAGCTTTCTGCTTTGGGTGGGCTTTTAGTAAGCTTTTTACTTCGGCTTGGCTTTTGGTGGAGCTTCGGCTTCTGCTTGGCTAGGGTTGAGGCTTTTTGGAGAGCTTTTCATTTTGGCCTGGCTTTTCAGCAGGCCTTCGGGTTCTGCTCGGCTCGGAGTTCTTGGTCCTCACTTTGTTCATCGGAAGAGAGTTGAGCTGGTTGCTCGGCTCGAGCTGCTGGTGGTGGCTTCTTGCTCTTGGTTTGTGTTGTGAGAGGTTTTGTTCATCGGAAGAGAGTTGAGCTGGTTGCTCTGCTGGCTCTTCTCGGTTCCCGGCTTGGTGCGACTCATCGGCCTCATCTTGGAGGTGGTTCTTCAAGATAGCAACGGATCGACAGGAAGGATCGGCGCCTCGTCTGACCAGCACGTGTTCAGAAGCGCGAGAGGATTCGCTGGAGCTCGGGAAGGATCGCGGCTCACGGCGATTGGATCCAGCTCGCTCTCGCTGGAGCCTGGGTCCGAACAGCTTGAAGACCACACAAGGTGGAGAGGTTCGAGATAGGTTCTGGGTTTCAGCTCATCTGTCCCTCCGAGCTGGAGTCCGTTATTAAAGGCATCAGCCACCATTTCTTTGGTGTGTGTGTGCGTACGTGTGTCCGTGGGCCCGTCTAATAAGTAGGAAACTGTTAAGTGCTTTGTGTGCTGTAAATGATTGCATTGCATTTCGTATAGTCGGAATAGTTCTGGTCTTACGTGCTTCCCTAGTTCCCCATTATTATTAATAAATACCCCAATTGTTAAATGTTTTCAGCTCGTCGCATCGATTCTTTCATTGACTGAGCATTTCGTGTGTTGGGAGTTAGAAAGCTGTTGGTTTGCCGTAAAAGGGGGACACTTGGACCGACGGTTCTCGGCGATTAAGCCGCTTGGAATCGCGCACGGGACAGGCTCGCTTAAGCGGTTTGTTCCGTACGAGTTCCGTCAAGGGTGGAATACCCCGGGAGTTGGATCACGAGGGTATTTAGGTAAATTGAAGATTGGCAATCGACCCTACCCCACGTGGTCTGCCCATTGGCGTATTTCGGTTCTTGCACAAGGACCCGTCGGCCTCGGAGTTATCCGGGCGGTGATCTATATTCTGGGGCGATCGGTCGGGCCGACTCGACTTGCAGCTCCGTCAGAGCGGTCGGCTCGCGGCCGACGCACCGGCATGGTAACAATATGTATATATATATATATATATATATATATACATATATATATATATATATATATATATATATATATATATATATATACATATATATATATAAAGTAATCCCCCGCAATATCGCGTTTCACCTATCGCGCCCCCAGTTCATCGCGGATTTTCCCTTGGAACCCAACTAATTTTTTCTGCGGATTCCCCCGGTAATAATGTATAAAACATAAATTATTTAAGCAATAAATAAGGCGTGGCACTCGACCAGTCACACAATGCACGAGACAAAGTTTCGCTTGTGAACTTCGAATATTTTCTACGCTTTTTTCTCCAAGCCCTACGATGCCGGCCAAACGCCCTGCACCTTCTAAGGCTTCTGGCAAGGAACTGAAGCGCCAGAGGAAGGTCCTGACACTCCAGGAAAGTGTTAAGGTGCTCGATATGCTTCGGGAAGAAAAAAGGTTTACTGCGGTTGTATGAGCACCGCCAAACCGATCAGACCAGATGAGTCGATCTCTGGCACCTCAAACCCGATCACTGCGAAGGCGACCAGACCAGACGAGTCGATCTCCGGCACCTCAAACCCGATCACTGCCAAGCCGACCAGACCAGACGAGTCGATTATTTGGGGAGGATTCCATTCATCGCGGATTTTCACTTCTCGCGTTGGGGAGGGGGTTTGGAACGTAACCTCCGTGATAAATGTATATGTGTGTATATATGTATATATATATATATATATATATATATATATATATATATATATATATATATATATATAAATAAATATATATATATATATATATATATTTGTATGTCTATATATATATATATATATATATGTCAGACATATATATATATATATGTCTATATATATATATATATATATATATATGTCTATATATATATATATATATATATATGTCTATATATATATATATATATATATATATATATATATATATATATATATATATATATATATATATATATTAGGGTGGCCCAAAAACAGCAAAAAAAATATTAAAAATTCAGATGTTGTCTCCACAAGCCTTAAATTATTCCACTATGATTCAATAATGCGCCTAAAAAACTTTAAGTTGATCGGAGGTGATTTCGAGGTCGCTCCATATGACGACTTTAGTTTCATGAGTTGGTTCAATTAGGGTATGGTCAGGTACGATTATGGGCACTTCTGGATGTCCGAGGTGGAAATGGAGTGCATTTTTGAACTCTATGGGGTCGATTTACTCTCAGAAATGACTGCACCGACATTGAATTCACTACCATTTCGAAAATATGACCAAAAACAAGATTTATCATTACTGGAGTTGAGTAACTATTCCTACTCATTTCGATATTTTCTAATCTATAGTTAATTTGTTGTCCGTCTAAACATTTCTTAGAGTAAATCGAACCCACTGAGTTCGAAAATGCAGTCCATTTTCACCTAGGAAGTTCAGAAGTGTATGGATTCGCATCTCACCATACCCTAATTTAATATAATAATAACTAAATAAATAACTAACATATTTTTCGTGAATCATTGAATCTAAAACACTGGATGTTGGGCCGGCTAGAAATAAGTTCAGGCTGGAGTGGAGACAGCAATAGAGGCGGAGATGATAGTGGTATTTGGTAAATGAGACGAAATATTCTAATAGTTTGCAATTCCATTGATTGAAAAATTAGGGTATGGTGAGATGCGAATCTGTACACTTCTGAACTTCCGAGGTGAAAATGGACTGCATTTTCAAACTCAGTGGGGTTGATTTACTCTAAGAAATGTTTAGACGGACAACAAATTAATTATAGATTAGAAAATATCGAAATGAGTCGGATTAGTTACTCAACTCCAGTAATGATAAATCTTGGTTTAGGTCATATTTTCGAAATGGTAGTAAATTCAATGCCGGTGCAGTCATTTCTTAGAGTAAATCGACCCCATATAGTTCGAAACTGCACTCATTTCCACCTCGGACATCCAGAAGTACCCGTAATCGTACCTGACCATACCCTAATTTATTCAAGTCATGATACTAAAAGTTGTCATATGGAGCAACCTCTAAATCACCTCCGATCAAGCTAAAAAAATTATGCGCGTTATTGGATCATATTAGAATAATTTTAAGCTTGTCGAGCAACATTCAATTTTTTTCGACTTTTTTGGACCACCCTAATATATATATATATATATATATATATATATATATATATATATATATATATATATATATATATATATATATATATAGTTGCAGAAATGGCCCTTAGTGTGTTGATAAATATAGGATAAGCCCAGATACCCAATTAAATGCATATTTAGCCAGGTTGTTCGGTAAATGGACGTTACATGTGTGTCAGGAGGTGTAAGAGGCTGTTTATTTGTTCATGCGGTGGTGGTGTACAGAGAGGTTCTTCTTCTTCCTTCCCCTCTCCGGACGAGGCTCCGCCCAGTTGGCTGAGAGGGTGTGGCCTAGAGAAGCAGTCGGCCGAGAGGCGAAAAGGTGGGACTGAGAGCGCTGAGGTGGTGCGATCGGCAGGAAAAGGACCTGCATGAGCCACAATACGAGCGCCGGATCAGCAGTAAGAGGAACTCCCTGAGCCACGAGAAGCGGCGCGCCCCAAAAGGAAGGAGAAGTGAAAATCGCAGTCGGCTTTGAGGCGAGCGAGCGCCGGAAAGGCAGTGTGGATCTGCAGAGGGAGTAACTGAGCCTGAGTGTCCGTCGGCTGCGTAAAGGGGAGCGCCCCAAAAGAGTAGGAGAACTGAACCTGAGGGTTAGGCTGCAATCTGCTTCGAGAGGACCTGGCTGCTGTGCGAGTCTGGAGTCGGCTTCGAGAGGAGGTCATCGACAGGTTCAACCTGCGTTTAACCACGGAGCCTCTGTCCCGACTCACGGCATGGCTCGACACGTTTGCCGATCCGCCTGCGGAGCCCAACACCTCAATTTGGCCTGGTCTGGTGAACAGGGCAGGCCTGGACTTGTATGCTGGACCTTGTGAAAAGCCAGCTGGAGCATACCACTGTGGATCTTTCGCTCTGGTGCAGTCGACCTTACGTGGGGTCAGAACGAGCTGAGGCTGCGTGCGTAAGCGGTGCCGGGAGAAGAAAAAGGACGACGCCATTTTGCAACGCGGCATGTCTGAGCTTGGGTGCTCGAATCCATTAACATCAGCTTGTTACGAGCCGTATTCGTGCCTTTGACATTTTCCTCTCGTCTATGAAGCATCACCAAGTACTCTGTGTCTTGTCTGCGTGCTGTCCATGTCTTGTCTGCATGTTGTTTAAGGTTTATCTCGTTAGGGTCCCCTTCAAAATCCGTAATCCGTAGCTACCTGGTTAAGAACGGGTTATAGATTAATTATATCATTGTCGTGAATGCTTTGCTTGTGTTGTGTTCCCTGATGTGTCCCCAATAAATCTGGCTGATTCGTATGAAGTTGCCGATTTGAATTAATTCGTGCCGCACCGAGGAACGATCCGCTCGATTTGGATATAAAACCAAAATGCTTACAGACTGGCAGAATTAGCTCGGTATCTGACAAAACCAGTCTGTAACCAGGGTCTATTCCCCCAGCTGGCAAGGCACAGGTGTATGTTGGTGTCGTGATCTGAGGTGCGTAACCCGAGAATTGTGCCGAGCCAGCCGGCGTTATAACCCCGGAGACGGCGGTGATTGAAATCAGTCGTCTGAATCCTTAACACTGGGGTCAAGAGTCGGGTGCGAATCCCGCCACCGCGGAATCAGTAAATATATATATATTTACTGATTCCGCGGTGGCGGGATTCGCACCCGACTCTTGACCCCAGTGTTAAGGATTCAGACGACTGATTTCAATCACCGCCGTCTCCGGGGTTATAACGCCGGCTGGCTCGGCACAATTCTCGGGTTATATATATATATATATATATATATATATATATATATATATATATATATATATATATATATATATATATATATATATATCAATCAACAAATCGTACCTCCTGGCTGCAATGGTGAGCATCAGCCCTGGATTGTGTCTCACACGGTAAAACCGCATAATCAGTAAAGAAAAAAATGCCTGTCAGACGATTGCTCCCGCTAATGCAAACCATGAACCAGAAGGCACATGCGACTGGGCAGAGATAAAATCAAAATGTGTGAAGCATGACAAGCGCTTCCCCGATCTCCTATGGACATAAGTCCTGTGCATGCGCAGACATATATATTGCAAACACACACAATTGCAAACCCCATCTCCCACTGTGCGGTTTACGAGCTAATTAATACAAGACATCAATTCTCCATCTGAAAACCATGATCATCTGAGAAAGGGGGGATGGGGTGGAGGATTAACCCATCTGTGAAGATGGGTTCTTCCCTAGTTTGCAGTCTTGAAAATTAAAAGCTCATTTAACCAGCATTTAGTATTATTTGAATTGTAAGAATGATATGATCATGATCATTTCACCTGAATCCAGACAGGCTCATTTGTCGGCCCAGGAGAGGTGAGGTTCTCTAGATTCCCCGTGCGTGCATACTTGAAGATTGTCCCAGCAACAGTGTACTCCCCATCCCACTGGATGATCCAATCACCATTGAGGAAGTAACGCTTGGGGTCTTCACTCCGGAGGGCAAGGAAGTTTCCTGCTTCTGCCACTTCTTCTACATGTATGTCTCTGGCACCTTCCGGAATAAGATCCACATCGACATAACCTGTGGGATTGCATTAACAAGTTCTCCTTTAATAAGAATACATATCTGCGAGTCTGCCATTCATTGATATATATATATATATATATATATATATATATATATATATATATATATATATATATATATATATATATATATATATATTCTCTCTCTCTCATTCTCTCTCATTCTCTCTCTCTCTCTCTCCCATTCTCTCTCTCTCTCCCATTCTCTCTCTCTCTCCCATTCTCTCTCTCTCTCCCATTCTCTCTCTCTCTCTCCCATTCTCTCTCTCTCTCTCCCATCCTCTCTCTCTCTCTCCCATTCTCTCTCTCTCTCTCCCATTCTCTCTCTCTCTCTCTCCCATCCTCTCTCTCTCTCTCTCCCATCCTCTCTCTCTCTCTCCCATCCTCTCTCTCTCTCTCTCTCTCTCTCTCTCTCTCTCTCTCTCTCTCTCTCTCTCTCTCTCTCTCTCTCTCTCTCTCTCTCTCTCTCTCTCTCTCCATCCATACCTGTTCATAAACTGAGGTTGACCCTGTGTGACCAAGTTCGTTCACAATGAAGTCAATTACATCAGTTATCATCAACATATGGTTCAGCCATTGGTACAATAATTGAAAAAATATATATATATATATATATATATATATATATATATATATATATATATATATATATATATATATATATATATATATATATATATATATATATATATATATATATATATATATATATATATATATATATATATATATATATATATATATATATATATATATATATATATATATATATATATATATATATATCGCCTGGTGTTGGCGTAGTGGTTAGGGCAGCGGCTTGGGATCCAAAAGGTCCTGAGTTCAAGCCCCGTTGGGCCACTGAATTAATACACCAGGGGGTTGACTCAGCCTGTCATCCTTCCGAGGTCGGCGAAATGAGAACCAGTATACTGGGCCGGTGTATGCCCCGGTTAAAATAGGTGTACCATATCCCTGTGTCATAAGAGGCGACCAGGGTTGCATCAGGAAGGGCATCCGGCGTAAAACATGTGCCAAATCACTATGCGGATGATACGGATGATCTGCTGTGGCGACCCCGAAAGGGAGCAGCCGAAACAAGAAGATATATATATATATATATAAACATATATATAAACCATTGGATGTATAGAATAATATTTTGGGTTTGTCGGAATTCATGGTCTTAATTTATTGATAAATATTTATGAATGATAAATCGATGCAGCTTATTATCCATCCGGTGGAATTAAAACAATAAGAGTTTATAATTGAAAAAAAGCTGGACTTACTCAGTAAAAGCCGATGTTGCAGCAAGAATCCACTCGCTTTGCTCATGACAGATGTTGAGGTGAAGAAGGCGATTCTGAAACTTCTTCTTCACTTCAACATTTGACGTGAGTGTGAACAAGGTGAGTGGATTCTCGCCGAAACATCAGCTTTACCGACTAGCAAGTCCAGCTTTTTTCAATTACAATCTTTTAATATTGATGAATGATGATTTTTTTTTTTTTGCATAATCATCGACGAATTTTTTTGGATATTTGAATGACCCTTTGCAAATATGACTGATTGAAGAATTTTTGTCTGTACATATAAATCTTTTGTACTTTCTTCATCAATATAATGGTTTATTTTAGAAGTTTTGCTTATACTGTATCTGAATCCATTATATTTTTCATTTCTGAATCTCAAGTAATTAAATATAATCGTACATTTTATAAGGATGGATATTTATGCAGCAATCTCTTGTACCGGTACTTTGTTTAGGAATATAATAATGTAATTACCATTAAAAAAAAATTAACACAAAAATGCAACCAATAAGGAAAGAAAAAAAGAAAGTATAAATCCAACATCACTGGCTGTGTTTAATCTCAGTGTTCTGGACCAAATATCATGTGGGAAAAACATTTCCTTCTAAACAGGATCCGAGTATACTGCACCAATTTGTAGTGTTTGGAGGCCGAACATAAATAATCTGAATCCAACTATTAATTTGCAATTGGTCACTGGTTTTAACACCAATACAAATTTTTATTAGATGCTGTAGGCATCAAAAAGCTATGTATGTATGTATGTATGTATGTATGTATGTATGTATGTATGTATGTATATATATATATATATATATATATATATATATATATATATATATATATATATATATATATATATATCGAACAAAAAGCTTCAAATGAAGCACCTCACCGCCACTAGAGCATTTAAATTGCATCAGAGGTGGCAATGAATGTGAATTGTTGCTCCCAGCTTGCCAGCTCGATGACAGAAGACGCCATTTGTATTTTTGGCACCTCCATTTCTGCCCCGTTTAGAATCTCGTGTGGGCACTGGTAACTTGCTCTTTTAAATAAATGAGAAAATTAACAACTAATAACAAGCCTCGGTTGGTCAGTGTGTGTTCCCAAGTGAACCCCTAACTCATGATACAGGAAGCCCAGGTTCAAGTCCCATATACCATATTGTATCTATGTTTGTCCATATTATATTAAATATCCTTGTAATTCATGTAAAAGTCCATTGATGATTACTAATGCCTTTGTTCCGCATGTGATTTATGTACAAGCTCCATTTAGAGTTTGTACAGAAATCGATGTAAATAATAAAAAGAAATGTCACACTTTTGTTTATTTGAAACAAATATGATATGTTCCATCTGTGTGTCCTCCATTCGAGTTCTGAGCTCTGTGTTCTTCTCATGTGCCTCATAGGTTAACAGTGAACAAAATTTGGTTATTGATGACTTGTTCGTGGCATAGAAGACATATGCAACAAAAATACGAAAGAAATTTTGAAGAGGCTCAGTACAATGAATACATTGTTCATCAAATTCCATATAAAGAACAACAAATATAGTGACCAGCAGAATCCTAATGACCAATTCGAATTTCAGTACAACAAAAAATAATTGAAGAATTTAAAACATCGGTCAAAATTGTGCAGACGGGTAATTCCCATGTCGCAATCCCAATCTGTTAAACCTGCAAATGGAAATGATCAGTTCCTGGCGATTGCTCTGCGAAGCACGAAATTACAGAAATACTGCGGCATCAAGTCAAAATAGAACGCTTCTGTGCGAACAAAATAATCTTCTTCACCTGTTGTCACAGCTAAACAATGGCAGCATGGATTTGCGTGTGATTCTTCTTCTGCTCCTGGTCAGCATAAGTACGTCATTCATATACGCCATGAGTATCAGTCAAATTCCACCTGTATCCATTGACCAGGTAATGGAAAGGAAAATTTGTTTGGCCTGATTGGTTTTCTGAAGTTCCATATTCAGCAATAATTAATGAAATAGCCAATCATGATATAAACACTACGTATGTAAAAACATAATGCATGTCACGTTAAAATATATGCATTTCAGATATATCCAGGCTTGTAGCATGGTATTGTGTACACTGTGGTCCTAAATGAGGAGAAAGCTTAGAAATCGAACCCAGTTTTAATAAGATAAACAATCTTAATGTTATATAATGCCCAAGTGTCTGTGCTTTCAGAAAATGTATACTTTGCTATGGGTCCTATGGATATAGTTGCTTACAAAGCATGTTTTTTTTATCCAAACTCAGGCTATTTTTTCCATTTTTATAGCTCATTTTTTTAGAAATGGGTCACATGTATGATTGTATATGTTGTCCAAAATGGTTGAAAATGCATTTTTTGTTTGATATATATATCATTATACAAAAGAATAGAACAATTCCTCGAAACAGTACATTTATTATGACCTTCTGCATATCTTGGCACCTTCAAATGTGTAAAATTTCAGATTTTGTAAAATTTCCCCCAGTCATAGTGAAGCTTACAAAATCTTATTCCAGAAATTTGAAATGCATCTGATAGAACATCTGAAATAGCAATTTACTTCTGCATAAAGTGATGATTTAAAATGGCAAGTTTCAACATGGATCATTACTACATACCAGTTTTTAGGTTCAGTTCCTTGATTGGGTCAAAAATGTTAGGAAGTACGTAACAAATTGCATTTACCAAACTGCTACAAAAGCTATAAGCTTGATTTTATAACCATAGAATAAGTTTACCAAGATGGCCCTATGATATAAAAACCAATACCAAAGGCCAGTTTGTGTTCAGTATACAGAACATCAAAGGTCGTTAGGAAGTACGTAACATTTTAAAGAAATCTGCACTTTTAATCCTAAGATGTTAGTTTGGTTCATCACAGCATGTATTTCTATGGTTAAGTTTATGTGCATATACATTTATGACCTGAATGAACACTGATCAATTTGTTAATTTCATATGACCTTGACCTCTTTGCTCTTTGTCAAATATCATGTAAACCAAATATTCTCCATATATGTGGTTTCCAATTAGTGTATAATACATATCTAAGCCATCAGACCAATTTTAGAATGATATGAGTGGTTCCTTGATACAGATAATTGATAACCAACTTTGACCCTGTCAGAGCAATAGAAAGAGGAAGAATTAAGCTCTGCCCAAATAGATCCTGAATCCCCATGATGTTGGCTAACAAATGATATGCAAAACTTAATCATACAATGACTTTCATTTTTTGGCCCCCGTGTCCTAAATGTGTACATAATACCTTGCTACAAGCCTCCAGGCAATGGCATCCAAATGTCCAACCTACTATTACTACTACCAAAACCACCCAAATTTTTGCCACGTTCTTGGGGGGTTGGCCGGAGAATGGTTTTGGCGCAAGTCTTTCACAAGCGGACGAGTCAGGCACGACATTTGACTGAAGGTGAATTAGGAAGCAATTTGTCATTTGTTCAAGGTGCTGGTGATAACTTGCCTACTTTTCATGAAAGACACTGTGCGGTCTTTAGTGCCCGCTAACGACCAGAGGTGTCACACACATCCTCTGACTTTAATCCATCCGAGGAACAGTGATGCATCAGTCTGCATGTGAAACACCAGAATGGCAGTTCATAGCTGGGTCGAGATTCCAACCCAGGTGAAACAGCTCGATGTGAATGTGCATACCTCTCAGCTAACCTGCAAAAACTTACATTTGTCTCCTTTACTACAGACAATAATATTCCCTTTTCTCTACCAACTCTCTCTTGTGAACACATCTTTTCAATCAGCATGATTGCATTTCATGATTTGTGTAAAAATACAAATCAACAATACTGAATTTATAAATTATGTTATACTGGGGTTGGGGGGGGGGATTACCTGGGACTACACGGAGTGGGGGGACCCGGCGCTACCCGGGATGGAGAAGATACAACTTTTCCTGGCGGAGGTTTCAGGACGTGTTGGACATTGAAAAGCTATGAAGTTATTGGTCTCACGGTGGTTACCTTTTGTCTGTGGGCCGGCAGGCAGCACTGCCTGACCCCACATCCAAATATACACTTTATAGCAACTATTGGTAGCTTCGAAACAGATGTCAAGGCCAATGTATGGTAGCTTAAAACCTTGCCCAGGTTCTGAAGTAACTACATCCAAAATGTGGGACCTCTAGGTGCTACGGTTCAGCCATGAAACAATAACGTACAAACACATGATTTTAATTCAATTATTTGATTTTATCTTAATTGTTTTTTTGTCTGTTAAGATCAAGAAGGAATTGGTGGCATTGGTGTTCTCATCACAGAAAGATTTAGCCAAAAAGTGACGGAGGGAAAGCGATTGAGAAGTTGAGTAATGAAAATTATTACGAGAGAATAAATTTTTTAAATACTGTGAGCGTGTATGTATTCCAAGCAAGTCTAGGCAAAGAAGAATGAAGATCATTTTGGGATGAACGAGTAGATTTGGTTCAAGTAATAAGGTGCAAAGAAAAACTGATTATAGATGGAGATTTGAATGGATATGTCGGTGAGAAACCAAACGAATATAACGGTGTCAACGGTGGATTGGGACAGGGTGAAGGTAATGAGGCAGGAGAAGTGATATGAGAAAGGGTGGAAGCGATGGATACGTGCGTCCTCAATACCTTCTTCAAGAAAAGAAAAGAACAACCTCTTACTTGTTCCACACATTTGTAATTTTGGAGATGCAAAAACAACAGAAAATTTTCAAGAGAATTTGAAAAATGAGATGAAGATTGTAATATGTGAAGACATAGATGGGATGTGGTCGAATGAAAAATGCTCGGATGAAGATAACCAGCAATAAATGTGGAATAAGCACTGGCAGGTTTCAAAAGGAACGAGAAACGTGGTCGTGGAATATTAGAGTCCAAGAAGTGCTCAAACAGAAGAAAGAAGCTTAAAACAAAACATGGCAAAAGTTTAATTAAGATCCTTGAGATAAGGAATATTATAAACGTTTGAAGTAGAAAATAGGGATAACAAAGAATAAAGTAGAGGAAGAATGGGGTTAGAGTGGGGGGAAAGGGTTAATCACATCAGAGGGCAAGAACAACATTTTCAAAATAGCCAGGAAGATGATCAAGGGTATAAGAGATATGGTAGAAGATTAAATGTTTGAAAAACAAATACGGACGTCTCCTGAAACAAGATGATATTGATAAGGAATGAAAATGTTACTTTGAAAAGACGTTGAGTGAAGAAAACGAATGGGAGAATGACCTGGAATTTAATGTTGAAGATGCAGAACAAGAAATATGTGAAGAAGTTAAATCAGCTCTATCAGAGGATTAAAGGAAGGAAAAGGAGTGGGGCAGCGAGATTGTTCATCGAAATGATCGAGGTGGCTGTAGATGTATTGTTAGGGTGTGTGGAAGTTTATCCTTTTCATATCCTGACGAACATGTGGTTTAGAAGGAATTTCAGTGCAGGAGGCTGCCATTCGGCCCATCAAGCCATCAAGGTTCTCATGTTCATTATGAATAATCAAAGCTATGACGCAATATATATATATATATATATATATATATATATATATATATATATATATATATATATATGTGTGAAGTGTGTTTTGTCCTTTATATATACCATATAATCAGCATATTGTGATGCACTCACATTGTCTTATTTATATACGTTAGACTGATGTTTCTATGCTGTCCTGTTTTTTACTTTGTATTTTCATACAAGCACATAATATTTAACATTTTTACATGCGTATAAGGATACATAACACTTGAGAATTATAAATGACTGTGTTGGAGTTATAAACACACATGTCCTGCCGTGTCGGTTGGCGTACCCAGGCCCTCACTGGCATTAAACGTTCTCTTGACAGTCTCACAGGAAGAGCCATCTCCTTGGCACACCCCACAGCGATCTTCCACAACATTTGAATCGATCTCGTAATCACAGCCTACGCTCTGCACACAATGACGAGGTTTCAACTAAATGCAGGAAAATGTGGTAATGACAAGTACAACAACATGACCAGAGAGTTGGTGTCAAAGCCACCCAATGCTCGCCTGTTTATACATTTATCGCTTTTAAAAGACTAGTCTAATAATATTTTTATAAGGCATTGCAGTGAAGCCTGATCCAAATAATTTTAAAGCAATATATGTATTTGTATATTGTAATCAGTAAAAATAGTGTGGTCGATAAAAACATTAGAAAGGAAAAAACTTCAACGTTGATGTGCTACAAAAAAGTTAAGTTCAAAACAGGTCAAAAATTTTTAAAATTTGAAATTATTTATTAATTTCAACTTCACTACATCAATAATATACCCCCAAACGAACCTCCATGCCAAATATCAGCATCCTAGTACACATATTAAATGAATGGCAAGCTTCTAAATAACTTGCACCAAAAACTTTAACGTTGATGTGCTACAAAAAAGGTAAGTTCAAAAACAGGTGAAAAATGTAAAAAAATTGAAATTATTTTTTTATTTCAACTTCACTACATCAATAATATACCCCAAAGGAACCTCCATGCCAAATATCAGCATCCTCGTACACATATTAAATGAATGGCAAGCTTCTAAATAACTTGCACCAAAACCTTAAACATTTTCACGCTGACGCTGACGCTCACGCCAGGGGTATCGCTATAGCTCTCTGTTCTTCGAACAGGCGAGCTAAAAAATAATAGAATAATAGAAATGGTAATCTTCGCTGAAATCCATAACAATAAAAGAGCCTGTGTATCAGTGTGTCAGTGTGTGTGTGTGTCAGTCTCCTCCACAACTACAAATCATGAAACCTAGCAGCCCGACACTTTGCATACATACTAAAGGAACTCCGAGGGAATGCATGAATGAAAACTGGGTATTTGGATAAATTTAAACACCTCTTTTGAGGGTCATTAAGGGGGTGCTCATCATGAAAAAAAACAAAAAAAAACCTTACCAAGATGGTGGCACGCCATCTTTGTTATTCTGCTGTCACCTCACAGGGGTCTTAAGGCATCATTTTGTTTGGGGATGCTTAACAAAAATTATTTGCCTTGGAACAGGCTGCAACGGTTTCTGTACGATAAAGTGCTCAAAAAATTTTTTTTTTTTAAACTTTCCTCACTCATATCATCGAACGCTGGATCGACATACCTACGATTCGCTGTGTACATCCCTTTTGTAAGTGCTATAGCTTTCAAATTCGGAGCTTGGAGCGATTTCATGCATTATATGATGTGATTTTCCATGATCTACTCTCACAGGCATAAAGTATACACATAAAGTATATCATCGAAATCTGTCTTCGGATTTGAGGATCGGAGCTCGTGGATAAATAAGTCATGAAACCTAGAGTGAAATCTGAAAATTTTAAGAAATTCGCGATTGTTATAACTAAGCATATTTTTTCTCTAAGCAACATTATGCTCCCTTCTGCATATTTACAAAAGAAAATGTGTAATTGTCAAAGCATTAAACAACCTTTTCTTATGTTCAGACAATTATCTTGAGTGAAGGAATGTGCCCAAAGTGTAACTTCATTCAATGCAACAAAAATAATTAAGCAGCGGGCCAAGTTTGGCTGCGGGATCGCTGCGGAGGCTCCAGCGACGCGAGCAGTGAGTGTGACGACCGTGGCTGGGTTCTCCATGAGGAAATCCCTGGAGTTAGGAAGGCAAAATAAATTAAATTAAAGATCGAATTTAAAAAACGATTAACTAAACGGAAGGATTAGAATGGGTAAAGCAAAGGGACAAGTGAACTCCAAGTTCAAGAGAGAATTGGAAAATGGTTTCAGCAGCGACAAAGCAATGTTTGCTGGAAAAAAAGAAAGAAAGAAGAAAGCAGTGCAGAAGACTCTTTAGCTTCTTCCAGAAGGTTGAAAGAACTCGAACTGATGAACCGACAGCATCAACACCAACTCCATTACCAAGAAGAAGTGCAAAGAAGAAGCCACCATGTCCTCTCGTGGAGTTGTCAGACATGGAGGAAAGGGCAGACAACCCTGAGCCTCTGTCTCCCAACACCACGGCAGGATGTTCGAGAGCTACACACATTTGTTCTAAGCTGTCGAGCCTGGGTTCAAATCCCAACCTACCTATAAACTGTCATCCCGGTGTTTCACAGGAAGGGTGATTAATCAATGTGCGAGCTGTCCCTCAGATGTTCATTAAACTGGGCATTACATCTGCCAGAATGAATTGGTGGACAAGAAAGATTGCACGGTGTCCTTCGCGAAGCACAGTGGCTTGGGATCCTGGGGTCCTGAGTTTGAGTCCCATTGGCTGTTGAATTAACACCAGGTGGGGTTGACTCAGCCTGCCATCATTCTGAGGTCGTCAAAATGAGTACCAATGTACTGGTAATAGGAACACTGCATCAGCGGCATAGCCGTGTCCCTAACTAATGATGCAACCAGCAGCCATAAGGCTGCACTCGAAAGAAAAAAAAGACCATAGCCTTTCTTGGTATCCTCATGAAAAACTTCAAGGATCATATGTTTAAAGAATGTGATGAAGAGACATCTGTCTCAATGTTCTCTCCTTACTCGAGGGGTTTTCATGATCGACAGTCAAGGTGGACATGGCCTCTATTCTTTAACTTCATGATGATGTTCCACATGGTTGATTTAAAATTTGCTCGAATGATGAAATTGTCCCGATTGAGGTCAGATAATAACTCCTACTCTCTGACAGATAATTATCATTCTTAATTTTAACTTTGTCAACTCCTTCTTTTGAGATCAGACGTTCTCAAACTGAGCAATGGGACTGTTCATCGACTATTTTTTTTACCATTTTGATAATATCCACAATTATGTGTCAGATGCACACGAGGCGAGTGTGCGTACCTCTTGGCCATCCTGCCAGCCCTTAAGCTTAAACCCCCAAAAATACATTGAGGAAAGTCTCTAAAAATCCAAAACAATTTTTCATCAACTGTTTGACGATACATTGTATAATCGGCAGTTCTGCCCCAGACTTCCACAATAACCTGAAAATATACCTTAAAAAGTACAAACTTCTACCTGTCAAATGCAGGGTGTACTGGGGGGAAAATGTCTGTGAATCATCATTGCTGCGTTGTTCAGCTCTTCCATGAGCCTTGACATTGGTATTAAAAATTAGTCATGTTTCTTCATTCACCAGAATACACACCTTGAGCCGCTGATCTGACCTGACTGCGCTCTGCTATTCCAGGCTCGACTCCACAGGCTTGATGACCCACAAGGTACACAAACGTGCTGTTTTGCTATTAATAACATATCCTCACCTGGAGGCTATTGAGATTACATTCAGGAAAACTGAAAGATGTTTGTGCACCCACCTCACAGAGTCCATCGATGCAGAGTTCACGGCTTCCAGGTGAATCATAGCACGGCGTTCCATCTACCACTGCATCAAGCATCTTCTCCGTAAAGTAACCGTCGGCAGGTCGGCAGTGCAGTTCACATGGCCGCACTTTTTCCAGGACAAAATCCAAAAGGAAAACGAGTTCAATGTGAAATTAAAAGATTTCAGCTACTAATAGCCAAACAAGGCAAAGCAGGAATCATCAAGTGCCTATCAGAGCCAATGTACAAGGATAACATTGAGTGCAAGTTGAGGAGTGGAAAGTGTTTCGGACTGACCTGTGTTTGAAACAGCTAACCAGGTGTGCAGTTGTGCTTTGTAGGGAACACTGTCAAACTTGCTACACTGTTGCTGGCGGAAGGAAGGCTGGTTTAATAGGCAGGACTGAACGTTGCACACTCGGTAACGCTTCCTTTCCCCTGTACAGAACTTGCCACCATATGCAGGTCTAGGTCAGAGTAAAAACAAAAACAAGGTAACAAAGTATGGACAATGTATTTACATATGTTGGGTGAGGACCAAAAGGAAGTTACCACGATCACATCAATACACAAATTGGGGTAACATTTCTTTGGGACGCCCAGTACAAGAGTGAGTTTGTTTGTTTGTCCCTCGTACATTTCCAACCCCCCCCCCCAACCCAATTTGCCTGAAAATTGCCGCACCACATTATTTTCACATGCGGAAAGTCAACATCACAATATAACCTTTCAATTTATATTAATAAAAGTGTGTGTGTGTGTGTGTGTGTGTGTGTGTGTGTGTGTGTGTGTGTGTGTGTGTGTGTGTGTGTGTGTCGCCTCCATAACTATAAAACCTCACGGCCTGAAACTCCAAGGAAGTGCAAGAGTGAAATTGGGTGTTTGCGTTAATTAAAACACCCACTTTTGAAGATAATTGATGGTCTTGTTTAATTTATCCTTCATCAGGCGATCCTCAGCCACCTCGCTCTCTGGGTGTCAAGGTGTTTCCTGGATAACCTCACTGGCGTCTGAAGCCGCCATGTTTTTTGGTCTGCTCAACCATGCCTCGACTTGGAACAGGCTACAGCGATTTCTTCACGATAAAGTTGTTGTTTTCACTTACCTCACTCATATTATCAAATGCCTGTTCATTGCTTCGGATTGCTGGGTATATTGCAATGTTTATAAATATCCAGACGTCAGCGTTCGTGGCTAGACATTTTAGGCGTCTCCGGGAGGTGTATGTTAAATGTGTTGCTAATTGCGTGGCAAACTAGCTGTTTCTTAACAAACGTTTCGTTGGAATGCTTAAGCCACTTGGCGAGCGCTCTCCAAGCTGCTTGGTTGTTTGTTTCGGTAAAAGTATCCATGCTATCAAGGGAACATCGATTGGACAGACGTACGTTTCCGCCTGTGTTGGGCCCTGCGGTGCCGTGCGGTTGGTGTCTTGGGAGGTGGCTCATCCGCTGAAAATGTGCAATTTTATTTTTACAGGACATCACTTTTTTTAATCTTTTGTGCTATCTCCAAATATAATCCACCCCTCGCTTCGACATCCATTCATATATAAATACAATAAGGTCCATCCGTCCGGGAGTTTGCCATGATCTGGTTGTGAAGGCTGACAGCATATATCGACATTTTGTGGTCTGTGCCCTTGAGATATATATTGTTGCGGATTCGCGCCCGCCGGCGTGCTGACGGCCACGTAACTCGAATCGCGGCAAGTCGCCCACCGGACGGACAATCCAGTCGTGACCCTCTCGGACTAACGCAGGGAACCAGTCACGGGTGGACCTTTCGGTCTCACCGCGATCGAGCCAATCGGCCCCCGCGTGGGATAGGGTTGCTCGCCAAATTCGACCTACCTAAGTACCCACACGGAGGGTAGACCGGGCGATCGCACCTCGCCGCAGGTCGACTTCGGACACGGGCCACTTAAGCGACCCGTTCCGTACTATCGGGATAACCGAGCGGTGTTATTCGTCGACCTCGATGGTTCGATTAATTATCGGGCGTCTTAACCCACGACCAACCCTTTACGTGAAGCAAGATGGGGATTCAATGGGAGAAATGACGAAGCGAAGCGGTAAACAGTTCAATAATAAGCACATTTATTTCGCGGCACACGGGAAGCACACATATACAATTCCACCAAAAGCACATAGAAAAGAAGAAGACAAAAAGCAAATGCAACAATGCAGATCTAATACCGACTACGCGAGCACACGGCAACACTTATACAATTTTACTTCACAGACGGCGCCGACAACACATATTCCCAAAGCAAAAGAAAAGAGAACCACCCTCCAGGATGAGGGGGTAGGCGGGCCTGGGGCCGAGACCGTGTCGGGCCTACCCGTCTGATGATGAGACGCGGAGCGGCGGTGGTGCCTCAACTCCGCGGACCTCGCGGACGGTGTCTGGTAGGGGGTGGGAAGGGGGCCCCCTTTTGTCGCACTATCTCAGCGCGGGGGGAAACAGGAGGGGGTTGCTGATGCTCGGGGAAAGGAGGATTTCACAAAAATCGCGGGTCCCGCCACGACCTCGGTCGCACCGCCGGCCTTTTCCTCCGCAGTTCCTCGAATCCGACGCGAGCACCCCCTCAACCGCCTTCGCCGCCTCTCCACAGCTCCGTCCTCTTCACTCCGACTCCGCGAACTCCCAACTGCACTCTTCCTCCTGCGAACTGAACTCTTCCTCCGCTTCCAACTCAACTCTTCCTCCTGCAAACTGAACTGCCTCGACTGACGAACGCGGCCCCTTATATCCCCCGTGGCCTCGCTCCTTCATCTTTGACCCTCTGCCTCCGACCTTTCACCTCTCTTGCTGGCTCCCCATTGGCCCGAGGAAAAGTGGGCGTGAATGCTTTTTGATCCATGAATTTGCATATAGCGACCGCCCTCCAACGCCCTGGAGGCGGGGCCAAACCGCCCCTCGCTCACCGATTGGACGGAACAAAAGTGGGCGCGAGTCGTTCTTGATCCGTTTTTCTGCGGAAAGTCCGCGATGCTTTTGAACACGCTCCTCGGTGCGCGCCCTGCACGAGTCCAGCATCGGTGCCCACGAGTGGCGCGAGATGACGGTGATGCGATGGTGGCGAGTTGTGACGGTAAAGGTCGTGGCGGTTGTGGTGAAGCGGCGTTGTGGTTGGTGGTTGTTGTTGTGATGGCTGTTGAGACGTGGTTGGTGGTGGTAATAATGGCGGTTGGTCCAAAGTAAAGATAGTAAAAGAAAAACGGCTATCCTGAAGAGTCGCAGCCCTCATGAATGACATTTATTCCCTCTAGACAACGGGTTTGGGCCTAACTACACATATACTTACAGAGATATCTCACCTAAGGGACCTGAATGGTGGTTTGCGAATTTGGTCAACCACAACACTACCCCTCCCCTTTTTACAGACTCGTCCCGAGTCGTCAAATTTTCGTGTGCCAGCATGTGTAGTTTTCCCCCAGTACATTTTACCTACGGATCCCTGAGTGCGACATTCATGGTATTCGTGTCCCCAAAATAAATAACCTCAGGGCTGAGTAACGACCTAAACAAACTCACTCACACGGACGACTTAAATAAAATTGCCGGCGCTAAGACAAACATGCCGGGGGCGCACTCATATTTACAGTACATCTTAACCTTAACTTACAAATTTTACACTAAACCATGGCCCAGGATCAATGAACTCTGCAAAAGAAAAGCAGTTAGCAGGGAGCCAGGCTGCTCGCATGCAGTCTCTGGCTCAAAACAATGCAGGTGACAGGGAACGTGGCTGGCTGCTCACACGCAGTCCAAGGCCTTCCTTTTTGACCTGAACGCAGTGAACCACAACGGTGCATGGGCTGCACAAACGCAGTCTCCGTGCCAGCTCAAGTGGCACACGCAATGAACACAACGAATGGATGGATGAATGGTTTGAACTGAACGCAGTGAACCACAACGGTGCATGGGCTGCACAAATGCAGTCTCCGTGCCAGCTCAAGTGGCACACGCAATGAACACTACAAATGGATGAGTGAATGGATGGACGCAAACATGGTGCACGGGCCGCCACTGCAGGCCCGTGTTGTAGCTGCCAACAGGGCAGTTCTCGCAGCTTGCAAACTGTTGCCTTGCGGATCCTGGCGCACATGGAAATGAACAGGGGGGGGGGGCAAAGCAAAAATTGAATGGGGCTGGTGAACAGGGGCAGTGGGCATGGCATGGCAAAGGCAGCAGGCAAACACAGCCCGCAGAAGAAGGCCGTTGCAGGCAAACACAGCCGGCAGATGAACTGGCCGGCACAGGCCTTGAAGCACAGCAGCTGCAGACAATCCAGCCGGCACAGGCCTTGCAGCAAAACAACAGCTGCCGATGAAGTGGGCCGGCCTCTGCCTTGCAGCAACACAGCCAGCAGATGAAGCTGGCCAGCCTTTGCCGTTCAGCGGAGGTTGGTGGAGGGAGTGCGGTGGTGCTGGCCACTCGGAAGGCGGGCTCGGACCTACCTACCTGTCTCCCACCCACCTATCGCCTTTGCCTGTCACTGTACATACCCACTCCCTTAATTTGTCAAACCCCAATTTAGCCCCAACTTATTTTTTTGTTGTTTTTATTTTTACTTCCCCACTATAAATCGTCCCCTAACCCCCTTTACTGTCCTTGTTCGGCTAACCTATTCTGTCACCTAGCCTACTCCCAACCCCTACGTTCCCTTCCCGGAGGGGAATAAGGGAGAGCTAGCGTCCTGTGTCGAGGCCCAACTCAAGCCTCAGAATGGCCTCCCCAGAGTTCAGCGATCTATAACCAAAGTGGGTACAGCGGCCCACAACAACAGCGAGGGGATGGATGGTGCGGAGGGGTACACTTCCTAATCTACCCTAACCATTAACTGTTAAACTACCCCGGGGCTTTCAACAAGCACCTCTCGCTTAAACTATTGGTTCTAACAACCCAGATTCCCGTCGCCTGTGTTGGTGCCCTCACAATTTCGGGCCTCGCCCCCCAATTTTCTCTCCGTGCCCTCACACGGTCTCATGGCTGGGACACGTGGCTCCCTTTGGCAGGCACGACCCTCTGCCGAATCTCCCGCTATGGCACCCCCAGGCACGACACTGCCTCCGAGCCTACCAGCTCCCGAACACCGGGGAGTGCCCCCCATGGCACCTCCCCTGAAACGCACACGTGGCAGGCTGGCTTCCCGGGCCCCTTTCCGAGGGTCACCCATGTCCACAACACTGCCCACGCGGCTAATGGCGCCCCGGGCCCGAGCACCAAGCAGGCACAACCGTGCCCACTACTCTATCCCGGCCCCCCATGGGCCCTTGGCCTACCACGGCCGACTAGCCTGGTGCCCGGGGTACCCACTCAGCGATACTCACCTTTCGCAGCCACGCTCCCAGCCCGTCAACAGGGCTCCTGCACCCCTCCAAACGGGTTTCGAGCCTACACTCCCACCAACAACAAAACGACCTCCATTTTTCAATTTGACTAACCCAGCTAACTCACTTTACTCTGACCCCGGGGGGTCCCTTGGGCGGGAGTCACTCCTCCCCCCAATCACTCATCGCACCATGCATTCCAGACTCGCTCCACTCACACAGACCCGCTGGCCTCACTCACTCATCATGTACTCACCTCACAACTCACCAACTCTTCAACACACACACCGCTGAACTCTGCCATCCTCCTAACTACATCCCCTAACTAACTCGTGCTCCCACGTTGTCCCTTAAATTACAGCACGTTCCTTTTAACACTACGTAGCTAAGCTGCGTCCCCACTACACATTCACTGTCTGTCACGGTCTCCAAATAAATCATTTTATTTCCCAACCTAAAGCTCACTCAATCCCTCTACCTAATCCATTCCACGGACTCCATGAGGACTTACCCCCGCCCCATGAAGTCGGTCTAACTATGCTAACCCTTCCCCCTAACTAGTTTCCATCCTGTGCCCAGGTAAGGGGGTCTTCCACCCCTTGCCCAGGAATCCTGTGCACCCGAAAGTGAGGCTTGCTTTTTTTTTTTTTTTCCATGCGCAGCACCAGCGCGGCAACTCAGAGCTCGCGCACTTTGCACCTGCCCGTGACGTCATGCAGCTGCATGTGTTCCTCGTCCCTCCTTGGACGGTACCATCCGGCAGAGATACCCCTCCTGCCGGATTCCAACCCCACGTGCAGCCATGGCGTCACTGTGCGCATAAAAAAAACACAAGCCCCACGTCTCGAGGGGTTCCCCACGCGAACACATGTGCTTTGCCCGTTGGAGCTTAACACACACGATCGCGTGGAGAACCCGTCCGGTCCAAATCCGTTTACCTGCCTAAACTTTGTCCGTCCGCGGGATCGGCAAATCCACCGCGTGCGTTTCCGGACCGGGACTTCACTCTCGCAAGCGAGCACGTGGCGGCCTCGTGCGTTGCACAGCACGGACCGCGTGCTCACTGCTGGGTGAACCTGGCACGGTCCTCGAAACAGCTACAGCCGCTACTCGGCTTTCTTCCTTCACATGTCGCCGTCGTCGCCTCCATTCCACACACGCACTCCCGCGTGTTACGACGCTCACGCTCCATTCCATTACATTCACACCGGGAGACGCGGCTGCGTGCTCCCGCATGCCAACCGACATCTCCCTCACATACCGCTCTCTCACACACACGGTCTTCCTTGCATAACCCATACCACTCACACGTGGTGCTCCATTCATACAAACCACTCCACTCACACCCGCGGGGGCACTCGCCCGCGGTGCCTCACTCACACACCGTGCCTCACTCACACACCGTGCCTCACTCACACACGCGGGGGCACTCACCCGCGGTGCCTCATCCACACACACGGCGACACTCACACACGGTGCCTCATCCACACACGGCGTGCTGGGAAGCACGTACCCTGGCACCATCGCCACCACACCACTCACACACGGGGTCGCTTCCACACACGGGGACGCACTCACGCCTTGCACCACACACACAGGGACAACCACACTGGGGATTTGTGTCCCCACAAGGGTCTCCGGGGCCTCTATACCCCCCAAGCTCTCCAAGCACCCGTTCGCAGCACTCCTCCCCTCAACCTCGCAAAGCACGACCGAACTCACCTGGTCGTGACTCGCCTCAAGGGGGAATACTCCCTCCCCTCGTTCCTGGAGGAAGCCATCCAGGTGCTCGCACTGGGTCTCTACCCAGTCCGCCAGCTCACCCCCATTATCCTCCACTACCTCCGTGTGTGTGTGTGCGTCACTTACCCCGTCTTCATCGTGCAGTCTCTCCTCTATTTTTTCTGTCTCCCGTGTCTCTGCCAACTCGGTCACCTCTTCACCCTTTACCTCCCTTGTCTCAACTATTATTATTTCCTTTGTCACGGCCTTCATGCCCGCCTGCAGGCATCGGCCCATGTTCTGCGTCTCACCCCGCAGCTTTTTCGTTTCTTCCTTCATTTGCTTGTTCATGCCTTTCATTTCGTTTATAAATTCAGTTGTGTTTGCATCCATCTTTTCGATTATTTGTTTGGTCATGCCTTTCATTTCGTTTTTCATTTCATGCGCATTCGTTTCCATTTGCTTGTTCATTGCCGCCAGCATGGCGTATAGCTGGGCCATGTCGGGTGCGCTTGGGTGAGCCGATTCGGCAAGAATCGGGAGGTTTTGGTGGAGAGGGGGAGGGGAGGTGTCATACACCGCGGCCGCTGCCGCACCTATTTCAGGCTCTGGGTTCAGTTGGGCGAGTTCGTTTTCCTGTACAACCAACATTTCCTGCACGGGGATTTCATCCTGGACCATGGATCCTACATTACTACACATATACATTTCTAATACCCCCGGCTCCCGCTCGCCTTGAGACGCCATCTTGCTTCTCTTAAAGGGTTAATTTAGCTCGCTCGTAATTTGGAGGGAATCGGGGGTCGCTCCTCTCACCCCTGGACCGATTCCCGTGAATTTAATTGGAGACAGGAGAGCCCGTTTTCCCGTTCTCCGATACCAGTGCCGCGAGGAGGGCGATGAGTTTGTATCGCACGACCTGACACCAATGTTGCTGATTCCGCGCCCGCCGGCGTGCTGACGGCCACGTAACTCGAATCGCAGCACGTCGCCCACCGGACGGACAATCCAGTCGTGACCCTCTCGGACTAACGCCGGGAACCAGTCACGGGTGGACCTTTCGGTCTCACCGCGATCGAGCCAATCGGCCCCCGCGTGGGATAGGGTTGCTCGCCAAATTCGACCTACCTAAGTACCCACACGGAGGGTAGACCGGGCGATCGCACCTCGCCGCAGGTCGACTTCGGACACGGGCCACTTAAGCGACCCGTTCCGTACTATCGGGATAACCGAGCGGTGTTATTCTTCGACCTCGACGGTTCGATTAATTATCGGGCGTCTTAACCCACGACCAACCCTTTACGTGAAGCAAGATGAGGATTCAATGAAAGAAATGACGAAGCGAAGCGGGAAAACAGTTCAATAATAAGCACATTTATTTCGCGGCACACGGGAAGCACACATATACAATTCCACCAAAAGCACATAGAAAAGAAGAAGACAAAAAGCAAATGCAACAATGCAGATCTAATACCGACTACGCGAGCACACGGCAACACTTATACAATTTTACTTCACAGACGGCGCCGACAACACATATTCCCAAAGCAAAAGAAAAGAGAACCACCCTCCAGGATGAGGGGGTAGGCGGGCCTGGGGCCGAGACCGTGTCGGGCCTACCCGTCTGATGATGAGACGCGGAGCGGCGGTGGTGCCTCAACTCCGCGGGCCTCGCGGACGGTGTCTGGTAGGGGGTGGGAAGGGGGCCCCCTTTTGTCGCACTATCTCAGCGCAGGGGGAAACAGGAGGGGGTTGCTGATGCTCGGGGAAAGGAGGATTTCACAAAAATCGCGGGTCCCGCGACGAGCGTCTCCACCACGACCTCGGTCGCGCCGCCGGCCTTTTCCTCCGCAGTTCCTCGAATCCGACGCGAGCACCCCCTCAGCCGCCTTCGCCGCCGCCGCCTCTCCACAGCTCCGTCCTCTTCACTCCGACTCCGCGAACTCCCAACTGCACTCTTCCTCCTGCGAACTGAACTCTTCCTCTGCTTCCAACTCAACTCTTCCTCCTGCAAACTGAACTGCCTCGACTGACGAACGCGGCCCCTTATATCCCCCGTGGCCTCGCTCCTTCATCTTTGACCCTCTGCCTCCGACCTTTCACCTCTCTTGCTGGCTCCCCATTGGCCCGAGGAAAAGTGGGCGTGAATGCTTTTTGATCCATGAATTTGCATATAGCGACCGCCCTCCAACGCCCTGGAGGCGGGGCCAAACCGCCCCTCGCTCACCGATTGGACGGAACAAAAGTGGGCGCGAGTCGTTCTTGATCCGTTTTTCTGCGGAAAGTCCGCGATGCTTTTGAACACGCTCCTCGGTGCGCGCCCTGCACGAGTCCAGCATCGGTGCCCACGAGTGGCGCGAGATGACGGTGATGCGATGGTGGCGAGTTGTGACGGTAAAGGTCGTGGCGGTTGTGGTGAAGCGGCGTTGTGGTTGGTGGTTGTTGTTGTGATGGCTGTTGAGACGTGGTTGGTGGTGGTAATAATGGCGGTTGGTCCAAAATAAAGATAGTAAAAGAAAAACGGCTATCCTGAAGAGTCGCAGCCCTCATGAATGACATTTATTCCCTCTAGACAACGGGTTTGGGCCGAACTACACATATACTTACCGAGATATCTCACCTAAGGGACCTGAATGGTGGTTTGCGAATTTGGTCAACCACAACAATATATTTCAATTGAATTTTGCTAATTTCCCACTTGAATTCCTCTTTCAAAGAAGTCTGTTTAAAGGTAAATCTTTGCGTTTGTCATTTTTATGTATTTTATGCATGTGAACGTATAAACTGTATTACCATAATGGAAGTATGTGCATGTGTGTACGTGCAAGTTGCTGCTGTTGCCTGCTACCTCCATACGGAGGTGGGTTTCAGAAGGTGAAACAGAGAGCTGCTAGGTCTCAAAGTGTGTGTGTGTGTGTGTGTGTGTGTATGTGTGTGTGTGTGTGTGTGTGTGTGTGTGTGTGTGTGTCTACATATGGGGTTTTAAAATGTGGAATGGATTCCTCTGGGGGGCAGGGGGGGCTCGAAGTATCCACCTTCGTTTCGGTAAGGGGTCACGATCCACGGACCAACCTGTGAAGTTTTCTGTTTTCAAAGTTTTGTGCCGAGGGCTCTCTTCGGGATCGTTACCGAGCCCAGGACGGCTTCCAACTGTAGTTTGTTTGTAGTGATATTCCCAGGGATGGTTTTTAATATCTCTGAAGTTCTTCATCATCACTGGTACAACTTTGGCATTCTTCAGCTTCCAGGATCTTTTCACTTCATGCCTGAGATCTTGGTATTTGGTCATTTTCTGATTTCTGTATCGTTAGTGCAAAATCACCGGTGTTAACACCTCAATTAGCAATGCCTTCGTTGTTTTTTGCACCTAAGTATGATATCTGGTCACAATGCTTTGTTTTCGATGTTCACGCCCAATGGGATCATTATGTCTTACATGAGTGGGACTTCAATGTTTTCAGTGATTGCTTTTGGTTCATTTTTCCACATATTTTCTCGAACTGGGATATCAAAATTTTTGCAGGCGTGCCAGTGGACTACTTTACAAACTCTATTGTGTCATTGTGTGTACAGCTGTTCTGAGACGTTTTTGGGGAGTTTTTTTTCGTGTTCAGTCATTAAGCGTCACATATCATTCTCTTTGCAAACCCCACCTCACCTGTCATATTTTTCTTTCCAACTCTCCCCCACTCTTCCCCCCTCGCTCCCCCCTCCTCATAAAATGCAACACTCTCCTCCGACACCTCTGTCACTCTCTCACTGTCTCTGCGTGTGTGTCTTACGCACCCATCCCTCCCACAGTGAATAGCAACGTTTGGTGATGTGTCGCTCTCTCACCTTCCCCCTAACTCCCCTGTCCCCATCCTCTTTGCCTCCTCTCTCTCTCTCTTTCTCTTTTCTTCTCTCTCTCTTCCCCCCCCCCCGCCACCCACTTTATTGACCTGTCAGCGAAATGATGGGTTGTATTTGCTAGTTTTTAATAAAACCGATCTTATAACATGAAATAACGGCACTTTGGGTGAGTATCAGACAGATGTCGCGTGTCCGCCCCCCCTCCCCCCACCCCCTCCTCGGTGGGGAGAGTGGCAGAGCTTTGTTTGCGTCCCCAAGCTTCCGCATTCTCTGTGGGGAATCAAATCACTTGCATTTAAATATTTATTTTCCGGAAGCACATGGAAATTAATACACAAAGGGTCCACAGTCTCCGCGGGACTACACTGAGTGTACGGAGTGGTCACATGCTCTTGATAACCTTAAACAAGGTCATACGTAATGGGGAATACACTTACAAAACAATAATCTTCTTGATGCTTTAATAATATACTACCACTCCTTTCACACCATAAAGGCACATCGGGCTACTGAGACAGTTTCATTGGAAAGGAGTACAGTCTTGGAAGGGTTGCCACTCTGACGCAGGTTACCCCCAAATGGTTATTACCCCGTACACTGGTACTCATTTTATTTTGGTACTCTGGTACTGGTACTCTGGTACTGGTACTGGGTTATTACCCCGTACACTGGTACTCACTGGTACTCATTTTACAGACCTGAGAAGGATGACAGGCTGAGTCAACCCCACCTCGTGTTAATTCACCAGCCAATGGGACTCAAACTCAGGACCCCAGGATCCCAAGCCAGCCATCCTAACAGCGAAGCCAACGTGAGGCTTCTTGATGTTTTACTAAAGTCTAAATAACCCGATTTTGATTGGGTGACCCAACTTGTTATATCGTATGACTCATTCAAAACTCACAATTGCCTTATCTAAAGTAATTTAATAAGATGTCGTCTTCATTTGGTTAGGAATGCTGTTCGATGATGTAACATGCTTTGTATGTTGCTTTTCATTATCAGCTTATAGATATGTGGTGATTTAACTTTTCTAGAGAAGCATTGCCCATCTGATAATGTATAAAGTATATCAGCTGTCACTGATGCTTTCTAACAATCATTTTCTCCGACTGAATTGAAAGGACCTAAACTCAAACAAGTTGAAAACATTGCCAGCGTCTGCTCCGAGTCTGGGAAGTTGGCAGGTCAAACCCTGGCCAAGTCATACCAAAGACTTTTATAAACATTATGTGCTGCTTCCTTGCTTGACGTTCAGAATTCAAAAGGATAGAGTATGGACAAACAACCGTAGGTTGGCATCCATGGGGAGGAGGAAATTGCTCTTCAGGAAATGTCCCACTGTGTGCAGTGAGAAAGGCGGTGTTGTGATGCCACTGGTATCCTGAGAAGTGACCGCACTTGTCCCAAGCTCAGTGGCTGTCTTTGTCTCGTCTAACAGTCGTGTGTGTGTGTGTGTGTGTGTGTGTGTGTGTGTGTGTGTGTGTGTGTGTGTGTGTGTTCCACTACAAGCCTTTGATCCTGTTTTTAAAAAGTCAACCAAAAAGAACCCCCTCCCCCCCCCCCAGTGTTCATGGCAGTGCTATAATAGGTGGCATATTAGAAAAAGTGCAGAATAGTGATTATAGCATATAGTCCTGTAAAATATATGGAAATAAAATAATTACAGGGTCAAGCCATCCTGGATGGTACCCGATTGATTTTGTTCAGATTATTCTTATTCATTATTTTATTTCCTCCACCCTTTTACATGTTCGTTCGCTTTTAAATTAGCTTCCACTGCAACCGCTTGTCCGAATGACACAAAACTTTCAACAGAGGTGTGACTACCCAGGGATATTGTATTATTGATAATGTGACGTCATAGGCCATAAGGCATGGCAGCCATATTGGATTCAAGGAGAAATTTGGGCATCTCCAAAAGCGTTCAACAACAACAATAAAAAAATCTTCTCAAACTGCTGAACAAATGGATCTGAAACGTTAAGTATATCATTGACTACTCATGGGGATACAAGGGTTATAACTAAAACATGATTGGTCACGTGGCCTGTTAGCCATGTTGGAATGAACGAAAGCCTTAAAAAAATTCCTTCTATTGAACTACTTGATTGATCGATGCAAAACTTCATACATGTGATCGACGAGCCATGGGAAATATAGGTTTAACATTTAAACGACGTGCCGACTATTTTTTGGTCAAATCTGTGGTAATTACCTCCCAGTCTATCTCGGTTCGGATAATGCTAGACCAATGGAAGGAAAGGACAAACACGGACAGGTTGGAAATCGACAAATGATTTATCTATCTATAATTCCAGCAATCTCTGTGTGTCTGTCTGTCTGTGACCGCCGTTTCTCGACGACCGCCGGTCCAATCTCATTGAAACTTGCCAGGAATATTGCCGGGGACCCGCGGATGTGCCTTTTCGAGGTTTGATATCGATCGGACGAGCGGTTCCCAAGTTACGGCCATTTTACTGCTTTTTCAGTGTTGAAAAGGTGTATATATGGCAGCTGAAGGTGTCGTTCCACCTTCTCACCTTATCATGCCAATTTTTTCTCAGAATAATGATAACAGCATATTAATAATAATAATAGCACAATAATTGGCAGTACACAATAACAGCACAATAATTGAATAAAAAGAATAACGTGATACAATGACCAATGTCTGTCAACCAATAACGACCTATATATCGTCTGTCAACCAGACAGGACACGGTGCTATGACATCACGAATGACGTCAAAATTAAATGTTTATTTATTTATTTATTTATTTTTTTGCACGATTGACGGTCCGATCTGATTGAAACTTGCCAGGAAAATTGCTGGGGCCCCGCAGATGTGCCTTTTCAAGGTTTGATACTAATCGGATAAGCAGTTCCCTAGTTACGGCAATTTTCTGTCGACCAATGACAAGACACGGTGCTATGACATCACAAATGACGTCACAATTAATGTTTATTTATTTATTATTTTTTGCACGATTGATGGTCCGATCTGATTGAAACTTGCCAGGAATATTGCTGGGGACCCGCGGATGTGACTTTTCGAGGTTTGATATTAATCGGATGAGCGGTTCCCAAGTTACGGCCATTTATCTGTCGACCAATACCTGCGAGAGAGGGGGACGGGAGAGGGGAGGATGAGAGGGGAGGATGAGAGTGGAGGCGAGAGAGGAGGGGGAGAGAGGAAGGGGGAGAGAGGAAGGGCGAGACTAGGGGGGAGAGGGGGCAAGAGAGGGGGAGAGAGAGGGGGTGGGAGTGGGGACGAGAGAGGGGACGGGAGAGGGGACGGGAGAGGGGGACGGGAGAGGGGGCGAGAGAGGAGGGGGAGACTAGGGATGAGAAAGGCGGGAGAGAGAGGAGGGGAGAAAGAGGGGGGAGAGAGTGGGGGGAGAGTGGGGGAAGAGAGAGGGGGAGAGAGAGGGGGAAGAGGGGGAGAGAGAGGGGGAGAGAGAGAGGGGGAGAGAGGGGGAGAGAGGGGGAGAGAGGGGGAGAGAGGGGGAGAGAGGGGGAGAGAGGGGGGAGAGAGAGGGGAAACGGGGAGAGAGGGGGAGAGAGGGGGAGAGAGGGGGAAGAGAGGGGGAAGAGAGGGGGAAGAGAGGGGGAAGAGAGGGGAGGGAGAGAGGGGGGCAAGAGAGGGGAGGGAGAGAGGGGGAGGGAGGGGAGTGAGAGAGAGGGGGCGTCACAATTCAAGAGAGGGGGAGAGAGGAGGGGGCGAGAGAGGAGGGGGCGAGAGAGGAGGGGGCGAGAGAGGAGGGGGAGAGAGGAGGGGCGAGAGAGAGGGGGCGTCACAATTCTTCTTTGTTTGATACGATGTCACAATTGACGCTGGGGACCTGAGTGTTTCCCAGGTGTTTCCCAAGTTATGTCCATTTATGACAGGGTTGGTGCAATCTAATTGAAATAATGCCCCAATCCAGTCGTCGTTTACGCACCTACGGGCCCGCCCCTACGGACCCGTACTAGTTAATAATAAAATAAATAAATAAAAGAACCTTTTCTTTTCTGAGGTTAATAAAGAACGAATTTCAAAGCAAAATCAATCAAAATGACAGGAAAGAGACAAAGAGAAGATGCTTATCGGGGGTCGACTTACTTACAGCTAAACACAGACATGGGTACCCAGCAGATCATTCAGGGGGAGAGAAAGAATCGTCTCGCTCACCAGAAAGTCGTCCGTAAAGTGAAAACGTCCTGAAATGTGTGCGTGCGTGTCATGTCCGTCACCAGCATCCAGCTTTGCCGTGCACCCTCTCGTGAACAGCCTTGATCGCCAGTCGACGTCTGGGAGGGCACCGAGATCGTCTGTCGCGGGTTTAGACCCTGGTGTTTTTGGTGACCGACCCGTGCCTCACTTGTTGGTGGCGCTGCTCACACCCACACACGCACCACATGCTCGCTTGCCGAAGCACTGGGAAGGGCGAATTGTCTTGTTGTTGGCGCTGGTCAGCCACCTGCTTCTTGCTTGCTTCTCAAGCCGACTTCTCGTTCTCTTCTCCCTCCCCGGCTTTTTTTTCGCCCCGCTTTATTCCGCTTTCCTCTCTCCCACTTTTCTCCTCTTTCACTTTTTCCCTCTTTCGCTTTTCTTAGTTTGTTTGGTCTTTTCTTAGTTTGGAGAAAAACCAAACTAATAGCACATAGTTTGGTCATGATCATAACTTGGAAGTCAATCGGACTTGAAATGTTGTTTTTATCGCAATTTGAAAGTTTTGACCCGACCCCCCTGACATTCGACCCCCGACCGCTAAGAAGGGTGTTGCTGTGACACCCCAATGAGACATATGGTTGGATGCAGAATTGGAAGGTGCACATTTTGGATTTAGTTTGAAGTCAATACGACTATTTTAGCGGACGTTATTGTGAAAATAAGAATTTCGGTTTTTCAGTGACCTTGACCTTTGACCAAGATTCACCAAAAACGACAACTGTCTAAGTTGGACCATGGCCGACATCTTTAGCCAGTTTGGTCATGATCGCTGAAACGATGTGGCTACTACAGGGTAAATAAACACCCAAACAAACAAACAAACAAACAGATAGACACACAGAATGAAACACACAACCGACCAACATAATTACCGAAATACAAAGGATTCCGGAAACTAACAAACAGACAGAGAGCGGTGAAAACATAACCTCCTTCACCTTCAGTGGCAGATGTAATTAAAACTTCAGAGGTCATGTGGTCTGGCAGCCATATTGGATCGAAGGAATAAACCTCATACAATATCAATGCAAAACTTTCATTATGTGACCGACTACCCATGGAGAAAACAAGATTGATAAGAATGACTTAATGGGTGATGTGTCTGATCAAACGGGGTTTGATCATAGCGGGGCGGCTCGGTGGCATAATTGCTCGCAGTAATAAAAGCGCGTCCAGATATTATTTTCATGTTACTCATGTCAGTCTTTTGGGACTACCACTGGTAACCTGTAGCCCAATGCTACCTGCCACATGGTCGGGTTGTCGCTGGCTAAGCCAACACCCCTCACTGGCTTTGCTGGTGGGGAGAGTGACTGCAACACCCTGCCAGGACGAAAAACAACACCTGACAAACGGTGGATGAGCTTCCTTCGGGAGCCAACGCCTATCCAGTATGGAGATGGTGTCTCCCAAAAAACACCCAATGGAGTGTAGGAAAATTTGTTTTTCCACCTGGCCTAGCTACCCCCTCCTGCACAGTGGTCCTGTGAAGAGGTTTCCTTGTTTCAGGACTAGGTGAAGGTTTTGCCAGTTTCTCCTCTTATTTTTCTTTCTTAACCCCTTACCTAGAGTGGCTTTGTGCCTTGTTTGGAGTGACTTCAATTTAAAAAAAAAAAAAAAAACTGAATAGCCTGGTGACAGGTTGGTACATTGCCAGTTTGGTGTCAAAACCACAGTGTTATTCTTTTGAGTGGGAATCGACAGAGATTCATCGACAGCGAGCAACTACAGTATGGCATGTAGAATGTCCGAGTACGTCCACCCAGTTTATAAAACCTAAACAGTATGGGTTTATGGGTTTTTTGAACTGAGGGTTGATAAGAGTATTTTTACTGCCAGGGGGAATGGGGGTGCCATGAACGCTTCGAGCGTTAGCCCTTTGTCAGAACAAAAGGGTGTTACATGGTGAAGCGAAGGTAAAGATTTTCCAAATTCGAAATTTTGATTTTCACACTGCTCCATTTCAAGCGATATAAGGTTGCATTGACATCCATCCACTCGTGGGGAAAGAAAGCACTTATGGTCTGCGTTCACCCTTCTGCTCTGATGAAGGGTTAATGCCTGAAATGTCAGCTTTCCTTGCTTCCCACGGTGGTTAGCATACCTCGATCTACATCCTGTTCATTTCATCTGTTGTTGTACCTGTCCACCGAAGCTGTGCAACACCAGCCTTCACTCCCAAGACGAGTTCTTCATTCTACATATGCTCTGTTTTATATGAATGATAATAATTGTAATTCTCTCTCATGTAAGAATAATAAGAAAACTTGAAGAAATAAAAGTGAACACAATCGTATCTGGTGGAATGCTAAAGTTCAAACCTTTCTCGACAGACAGCTCTGTCTTTGTTAACTCGTCGGGAAAATGCAGAAACTCCAAAAATAATTTGGGGGCAGATTTGGCATGTTGGTGGAAAAGGAGCAATGTTCTCCCAAGTTGTCAATTTTACAATGTTGATGATTGTTGAGAATACTATGAACTGCCTTTTCCAAAAGGAAACTTCTTACAACCGCAAGCTATAGCTACAAAACAAACCTTCGCGTCTGCACATGTCTATTCCAAAGGATACATTCAGCGAACCATAAGGGGGTATTTGTGATTACAAAGCACGATTCCATATGGGTGGAAGCGGCAGATATGGAAAAAAAATTCAAAAACACATACACACGTTACATAATAAATGCTCAATGAAAGAAAAGTTTGATGCAGAGGTCAGGTGCCTGGGTTTTATGGATTTTTTTTGATACAGAGTCAAGGCTCATGAAAGAGCGGGAACACTGAACGGACCAGGACGTCGCAGGACAAAAGGAACAGTACCGGGGGTGGGTGGGGGGGGGATAGCAGAGTTGATGGACAAAACAGAGAGGAAGATAGGGGATGGCACACAGGGTGGACAAGATGGATACAAACAAAAACTCTCAGGAGGGAAAAAATTGAAATTTTGAAGGTGGGCTTGGTGGGTGGGGTTAGGGGGGTAGAGATTATCATGGGTTTGGATTGAGGTCTGAGATCTTTTTTTGAATTTTGGATCTGAGATGGTGGTAAACAGCTGTATTAAACATGTGGAGGGAAGAATGAGATTGAAGAGAATGGGAAAATTCGTTCCACATGCTGAAAAAGAGACGAACAAATTTGAGTGTCGATGAGGAGTGATTCTGGATTTTAGGAGTTTAACAAGAAGAGGGTTCATGGTGGACCGCATGCATCCTGTGGAAACGTGGGGAAGGGGGACAGACCACGGAAAGAGCAGCGGGTGCAAGACAAGAAAGGAGGCGGTAGAAGACAGAGAGACCACTGACCTGTCTGCGATGACAAAGTGATAGGCCGAAAAACTCCGCTTCATCACGGGCGATTCCAATGATCCTAAAAGCTTCTTTTTTTCATAGCGTCAAGCTGAACAAGGTGCAAGGCAGATGAGCTAGCCCAGAGGGGAGAGCTGTACTCCATCATGCTGCAGATGAAGGCCTTGTATGTAGAGAGGAGTTCAGTTGTGCCAAGGAAAGACATTGTATGATGGATGATGCCCAGTCAGTGAATGGCTTTTGAGGCCAACTTTGAAATGTAGTTTACAAAAGAAGGATCATGGCTGATAGTGACACACAGGAGTTTGAGTGACCGAACTTCCTCAAGAGGATTGTTAAGAAAATAGATCGGAAGTTTGTCACACGGTTCTTTCGGAGAGAGACATTGAGATAGTGAGAGTGTGAGATTTGTCTGGATTTGCAATGGCAGAGGAAAGAGTCATCGGCCAAGCGATAAGGAGGATGTTCCAGAGAGTCAGAGAGATCGCTGATGAATACTAGGAATAGGATGGGGATGTAGAACACTGAATTTGTGCACTATTCCCTTTTTTTTGAGTGGGAATCGACAGAGATTCATCAACAGCAAGCAACTACAGTACAGCATTTAGTCCTATTCACTGAGTATGAACGCTGAGGAGAGGGCACTCCTCCCAAAAGTCCTATTCCTGGAGGAGAGTGGAGGAGAAGAAAGGATCCCGTAGAGAGCCGCACGTTGATTCCGAGTGGAGAGGAAGTGAGTAATCCAAGAGTGCAGTCGGTTTTGAAGACAATTTGTCAAGCAAGGTGGGAGACACGTCGCATGTGTAAAAATGAAATGCTTTCATCGTGCAGTCATGTGTCGACATAAGATATCTGATTCATTGGCAATCAAGCAAACAGAGTGACATCACCACCAATACTTTTATAGTCCTTCTGCAGGTGACAATTTCTGATTGCTCGAACGACAACCAATCGCAATGTACTACATCAACGGATGACTGGACGATGGAGTACTGTACTTTATTTTTTACCTCCGCCACCGAAGGTGAACGGAGGTTATTTTTTCACCTGTCTGTTTGGTTGCTTGTTACTTGCGAAATTAAAAATTCACAAGTCTGCTCTGTTATTACTTGGCGAAATTAATTTCCGGTTCGGTTTGTTCATTTGTTTGCCTGCTTGCCGACAGCCAAAACTGCACAGCCAATCGTTTTGAAACTTTTGCACATTGGAGGTACCGTCCCTGCGATGGCGCATGACAAAGTTTCATAAAAACTTGGTCGACGGGTTATGAAGTGACATGGGAAAAAATGTAAAACACGTTTTGGGCTACAACTCCAGAACTGGAAGTCGTAAAACACGATGACACCAAAATGTATCCGTTCAATTTCAAAAAAAACGTTCTAATTTGAACTTACTAGTGCGTGCCCATACTTGCGTGCCCGTACGTGCAAAAATAAAATAAAATAAATAAAATTCAAACCACGTGCCAGAAACAACAACCACACAGGCCGTTCCTTCGCTCTCGCGTGCCCGTACATGCGTGGGCATACGTGCGTGCTCATACGTGTGTGGCCGTACGTGCAAAAAAAAAAGAAAAAAAAAAGAAACACTGGCGAGAAACAGTGGTCACAGACACCACACACACACGCACGCTCGCGCGCGCGCGCACACGCACGCTCACACACACACACACACACACACACACACACACACACACACACACACACACACACACACACACACACACACACCTGGAATTATAGATAGCTGACATAAAAACAAATTTCCCCAAAGTGCGATTTTTCACCATTGAGAGATAGGGCCAAAAATGATAAATAGCACGATATCTCAAAGAGTTGTGAACGGATTTGAACAAAACTTAGTGGACACATTGGGTGTGTGACAAGAAACAATTGATTCCATTTTGATGAAGATCCGAATCTGGATGCGGATACAAGAATTGTTAAATTTTCTAAGTGTTTTTTCACTATTGAGAGATGGGGCCAAAAACGACATTGCATGATATCTCAAAAAGTTGGGGATGGATTCGGACAAAAATTGGTGGACAGGTTAGGTGTGTGACAAGGAAGAATTTATTCAATTTTGGTGAAGATCCGTAATGTGAGAATTTTTTAAGCGATTCCTCACTACTGAGACACCAGGGCCAATAACGATATACAGTGCCTGTACAAAGTCTACACCCCCTTTAAAAATTTTCATCTTTTGTTACCTTATAGCCTGGAATTAAATTGGAATAAATCAGACTTTTTCACCTTTATTTAGAAATTCTACAAATTTCAGAAAATTAATTAAAAATACAAAACTACAATATCTTGGTTGGATAAGTGTTCACCCTCCTGATAACAGCAATTGTAAATTAGCTCAGGTGTAACCAATCATCTTCAAAATCACACACCAAGTTAATTGGCCTCCACCTGTGTTAAATTATCCTGATTCTGAGTATTTCAGAATAAAATCAGCTGTTCCTGTGGGTTTCCTTGCTGCGTTGTGCATTTCATGGCAAGGATTCAACCATGAGCACCAAGGAGCTTTCAAAAGACCTCTGGGAGAAAGTTGTGGAAAGGCACGGATCAGGGAATGGGTATAAAAAATATTTCAAAGGTCTTGAATATCCCCTGGAGCACAGTCAAGACAATCATTAAGACGTGAAGGCGTATGGTACCACCAAGACCCTGCCCAGATCATACCGTCCCTTGAAACTGGATGACCAAGAAAGGAGACTGATCAAAGAGGCCACCAAGAGGCCAATGGCAACTCTGAAAGAGCTACACCCCTTTATGGTAAAGACTGGTCACTGTGTACATGTGACAACAATATCCCAAGCACTCCACAAGGAAGCCATTACTCAAAAAGGCCACCCTGAGTCCTGTTTGAGGAATGCAAAACACCACTCCGGAGATTATGAAGCCATGCGGCAAAAAGTTTTGTGGTATGATGAAACCAAGATGGAACTTTTTGGCCTAAATGTAAAACTTTTATGTTTGGTGCAAATCCAACAGAGCACATCACCCAAAGAACACCATCCCCACTGTGAAGTGTGGTGGTGGCAGCATCATGTTCTGGAGATGTTTCTCATCAACAGGGACTGCGGCACTTGTCAGGATAGAAGGGAAAATGGATGGAGCAAAATACAGAAAAATCCGAGAGGAAAACCTGCTACTCTCTGCAAGAAAGCTGAAATTGGGACGGAAGTTCACCTTTCATCATGACGACGACCCGAAGCACACAGCCAAAGCTACACTGGAGTGGCCACGTCAGAGTCCCGACCTAAATCCAATCGAAAATCTGTGGCATGACTTGAAGATTGCTGTCCATCAACGCTCCCCACACAACTTGACTGAGCTTGAACAGTTGGTGGAGACCTATCCCAACAGTCTCACAGCTGTAATTGCTGTCAAAGGTGCTTCCACCAAGTAGTAACTCAGAGGGGCGACACTTATCCAACCAAGATATTCTAGTTTTGTATTTTTAATTAATTTTCTGAAGTTTGTAGAATTTGTCTTTGACTTGGAAATTATGGGATACGATGTGTAAATAATGGTCGAAAAAGTCTGATTCAATGGAATTTAATTCCAGGTTACAAGGCAACCAAAGGTAAAAAAATAAATTTGAAAGGGGGTGTACACTTTATGCCTGGTGTTGGCTTAATGGTTAGGGTGGTGGACTTGGGATCCTAGGATCCTGAGTTCCAATCCCACTCGGCTGTTGAATTAATATTAGGTGGGGCTGACTCTGCCTGTCATCCTTCTGAGCTCGGCAAAATGAGTGCCAGCTTGCTGGTGTCCTGCGTCAAAGTGGCGACCCATCCAGGATTGTGTTCGATAGTCTCCGAGACTGATTAGGCAGCACCAACGCTCTGCACAGAGCATGGTCCCGATGGATGGATAGATGGTGTAGACTCTCTATTGGTGCTGTATGTACTCATATGTGTACATAAAAATATTAAATATCTATATTTGACATATTACCACAATCAAATTGAAATCAAACCAAATCGTGGTAACATGTTTTGGACACCTTGTATGAACATATATACATACATATACAAAAGTCACTATACAGCTGCATACATTTATTCGTACAGTTGCATAAATGGAACAAAGGGAAATAACTTAAACATCGTTCTAATGCCCTTTGAGGTGAGTGTTCAAACAGTTCTTGCACAGTTACACATTGCACAGCACAGTGACTGCAGAATGCAAACACCTGGCTTACACATAATCCCGAATGCCTTGTAGAGTTTGTGCCTTTCTGAAATACACAACATCTTTAACCACATCAAATAAATTAATAAATCATGCAACTGTTTAGTGACTTTAGTTCCATTTATTCGAGTGTATTAGTAAACGTGTGCGAATGTGTTGTGACTTTTGCTTCACCAATGTGTATGCAGCAACTGAATGTTAGTCCCAAATAAAAACCTCACTGACTCCATGGTGCATACCAGTAACAAGCAGAAATGTACAGAGTAAAAAAAAAAGAGGCTTATTGGTGTTGTTGCAAAACTTATTTCGAGGTTGGCATGCTCCAAGATGTAGCACCCCAAGCTCAGGCCAGCTGTTTTAGTCGGTTTCAACTCCACGTGAGAATAAATCCAGGGCCAGACAATTCAGAGCACGCTGGCCCACAAAGCTATCCCGCAGCCCCTACTTGTTATCCTGAAAGAATTGTATTTGATGAAAAGGAATATAGAACAGTTGCAGTTACAGGAAGTTCTGACGTACGATGCCGTGCCCTCATGAAAATTCCAAATGCTTCATCGTAACGTGGCCATCGATGGAAGAAATATTTTAAAGCAAGGTATTGTTCAGCGAGGCCTGACAAAACAGGCACCACATGCTTAGCATATGGTTGTTCGAACTCGTTCTGCCCGTGGCAAGTTTGACAGACTCATTCGATATGACAAAGCGACTTTACGCGTCTCGGCATCGGAAAATATCGAATTATACGTGATGTGGCATTTGCTTCTCCGAGTAGGCTGCTTTCAGTGATGAATCCAATTCTGAATTTGTGATATCTGATGATGATGATGATGATAAGACTATAATGATAAAAGTATAATAATCATCCTTTGTTGAGGTTTTATTTGGTTGGATGATTTATTTTGTGAACTGCGACAGTGAGTGCAAGCTCTTTGTGAATGACTGAACAAACTAAGTTTTGAAGAGTTGAAAGCAAGGATCGTCTGGCGCACACTCGTCCATTTTTCTGCCAAATTCCACAAACTGATCTGTAGTATAATTTAGAAGTCGACTGCTTTGTGATAATCCCACGAGTTTTAGCGATTGTTTTGTTTTGTCACAGGTGTTCCCGAAACGTGTCCTAACCATTCCAACCCAGGGAATAATACCCGTAGCTTGCTATCCTGTGATGTACAGTCACACGAAGTAAACAATCCCTCTCCCACCCACATATTCCCCCATGACGTACCCAGAATTTAGCAAAGAAGTAGCGGATACTGTATTTCATTTCTCTGGCCTTGCCCATCTTTTCCCAAGCTTTCACATTTCCATGACTGCCACTGGAAGATTTCATTATTGTGTAGAAGGTATATAGAACCTCTCATGCCTTGCCTCTCTTGCAGAAACCGATTTCTCTGTCCTGGGAAATGGCCGAGCTGTGAGCAAGCTCCATGTCCGCATGAGCATGAAGTAAACGTGAGACAGAATTCATCACGCTGTGCACATGTACTTGATCAATTAATGACTTTCCTGCATTGGCCTATGTGCAATGCATTCACACATCATCCTAAAAGGGATGGTGCAGAAGTAGCGCATTCACCTTTGAGCTGGCTAACCTGGGCTCGATTCCCAACCCGTCTATAAACCGTTGAATTGGTGCTTCACGGGCAGGGTGCTCGGTACAAAGTGCCGAGTCCTTCTGATGCACGTTAATCTGGTTGTCCCATTTGCCAGCATGAGTGGTGGACGTTAAAGATCCCACTGTGTCCTTCGCGAAGTCGGCAAGTTATCGCCGGCAACCAAATAAATTACAAATTCCTGCCGTAACCTACAGAGAGAGGGCATTGCATCAATGGCACTGCAGAAACATCAGCCAATGATGCTACCCAGCAGCCTCGTGCTGCATCTGAAAGAAGAAGGAGAAGCAGAAGATCCATACATTTTATTGCTTTTTTATGAGTGGCCTATTCTCCACATCAACTCCAATAACCATTCCACTCCCCTCACCCCTTCACCCCCCACCTCGCCTGAATCCATTTAGCAGGGAGAGAAATGCCTCCGGATGACCATTACTTGGCAGCAGACAATGCCAGCTGTGATGCCTTTTATCCTCAAAACAAGGGTCAGTCCTCTTGGCACGCGTGCTGGGGATTTCACACTGAGCTTTGAAGTGAGTGGCAGAAAATCAAGAGCAGGAAGTTGTCTCCTTTTCCCCCCTCCTCTATTTCCTCAGTTCACCTCTGATATTTACAACTAACCCATGAAGCGCTGTCCAATTGTTCCTGCTTGGTTAAATCACACGGTACATAATGATATCGTCATCATCAAGTCCTGTTTGGTCTGTCTGAAGGAAACATGCAGGGTGGGTTATGAAAAAAAAACAAGAGCTCAAGTGAGCACAATATACACCCGAACAAGAAGGTATATACAGAATTGTGCTACGACATGGAAAACAGCATCCTGGTTGCCATGGCAACCACTTTAGATGACGAACATATGTCGCGACATACCGTCTCCACAGTCTGTACCTAATGTACCAAATATGAAACGTGAAAGTTGAAAACTTTGGGAGTTAGAGTGCGGACAGGAACAGACGGATGGACAGACGGACGGACGACCGGTATCACATTATATATATATATATATATATATATATATATATATATATATATATATATATATATATATATATATATATATATATATATATATATGGCATATAAAAAAAGGAAAAGAAATAATTATGCATGGGTGTGAAAGTATAAAATAAACATGGAGAAAAATGAATACATGTACAATTAAATAAATGAATATAAATAATGAGAATGATAGTTTAAACAACAAAACTAAAAATCGACCAATCAGACATCACTGCTCTTACAAGCCCAGACTGCTAGTTTTGCGGCGTCAACAGGTCAGTGGGAAAAAAGTTATTTGGAACGAATGAGCATAGTTGAGGCAAAAGTGGAAATCTGCCGACTGGTGATATCCTAGCATGTCTGCAATCGTGCTTTGTATACATTATCTACCAACTGTCGAGGTGTTGCCTTTCCGTATTGAATAACAAATCCTGGATGATCATCCCACAATCAGGAGAGCTGTGCAAGAAAGCAGCCAATATATATATATATATATATATATATATATATATATATATATATATATATATATATATATATATATATATATATATATATATATATATATATATATATATATATATATATATATATATATATATATATATATATATATATGGGCTGCACAGCAGGAACATGGATAAGGTAGGAGAAGTTTGATGTAAATTTTAATGGCATTAAAAAAATAAAATTCACACAACACCTGATAGAGAAATCCTTGGTCTAAGCAGGATGGCTTAGATGTACACACACTCACCTCTGAACGATCTAACCTGGGTTTGAATCTTGACTCAGCTATAAACTGTCATCCTGGTGTTTCACAGGCAGGGCGATTCATCATTGTGTGTGCCGTCCCTCGGATGGACGTTAAACTGGGTGTCCTATCTGCAGGCATTAGTTGGTGGACGTGAAAGATTCCATGGTGTCCTTCTCGAAGAGTGGGAGAGCTATCACCGGCACCATGAACAAATTACAAATTCCTGCTTTAACCTACAGGGGGCACTGCATCAGTGGCAAAGTCACTCCCTCAGCCAATGAGGCTGCTCACAGCCATGCACTGCATACAGAAGAAGGACAGGAGGAAGCAGCAGCAGAGGAAGAAGAATCCTCAAACTAAGCCATTATGTTAAAGAACACGAGAACACTCAATATATATATTTTTTTTTTCGATCCTCGTCGAGGATCTCCAAGTCTTACTCACGTTGTTGTTCTTGTTCTTCTTCTTGTGGACTTATTTGTTTCACAGCCGACAGTTTTCATCGAAACTTCCTGAAACTTGGCGTATATATGTAAAAATACCCTGCGCAAACAGTAACCATCTCCGATTTTGAAAATTCCTCTGAGAAAAAAAAGTTCTGACGTAAAAATATCTCCGCTAATGGAAATCGCCTAAAAAATTATCTCCTGAACTAGGCAAGCTTTTTGAATTTTGTTTGAGGGAATCGAACAGGGCATTAGCAGAGATGAATTACAGCACATATGATACATCACTATGACGTCATATCAATTTTTTATGACGTCATTCCTATTTTTTGACATTTTTTGTTTCACAACCCAGAGTTTTCATCGGATCTTCGTGAAACTTGCCATGTATACGCAGAAAGCCCACGTGCAGGCAGTAACCATCTCCGATTTTGGAAATTCTTCCTAGAAAAAAAAGTTGACGTCATAATATCGCTGCTAATGGAAATCGCCTATACCATTATGTCCGAAACTAGGCAAGCTGTTTGAATTTTGTTTGTGGGAATCAAGCCGGGCATTAGCACAGATAATTTATCGCAAACCTGATACATCACAATGACGTCATATTCGTTTTTATGACGTCATCATTAAGAGGACGAGGATCTGAGCTCATTTGAGCTTGTTTAATTGATGCTTACAGCTCAGATTTGCAATCAAAATTTGTTTGTTTATTTATTATTTACCAGCAAATTTACCTTGCAGTGCGCAGGAAGAGAAACGTGAATAAGTAACACTTTGTTGCCAAAGGAAATTTGAAATTGTAATACTGTCTGCCACTGTTGGTGCTTTACAGAGCGAAGTTAGTTCCCCCACTCCCCCATGTAAGGCCTATGCTACCCTCCACACAAAGTTGGATTTGTCCCCCAAGTTTGCAACTTAAAAGATGCGGCCGTGTAAAAAAGTACGGAAAGAACACATACAAAGAGAGAGAGGGAGAGAGAGAGAGGGAGAGAGAGAGGGCGAGAGAGAGAGGGCGAGAGATAGAGAGGGCGAGAGATAGAGAGGGCGAGAGATAGAGAGGGCGAGAGATAGAGAGGGCGAGAGATAGAGAGGGCGAGAGATAGAGAGATAGAGAGATAGAGAGATAGAGAGATAGAGAGATAGAGAGATAGAGAGATAGAGAGATAGAGAGATAGAGAGATAGAGAGATAGAGAGATAGAGAGATAGAGAGATAGAGAGATAGAGAGATAGAGAGATAGAGAGAGAGAGAGAGAGAGAGAGAGAGAGAGAGAGAGAGAGAGAGAGAGAGAGAGAGAGAGAGAGAGAGAGAGAGAGAGAGAGAGAGAGGCCTTTTTTTAGGTATAGATTACTAGCAGGGTACCCATCCTTTGGGCGATCTTGTTCTCAGCATGCAACCCATTCTTCTGACACATACCTTTATTTGGTGGTATATAGGCAACTAACAGCTGCCACAATTGCTCCAGAAAATAAAAATAAAAATATCCCAGGTTACGTGCATGAAGCAAAAAAATCCCTCCTGCTTATATTTCAAAACACCGCACTGCACTAGAAAACATGGGGACAGGAATACTGTACCACAACAGGTGGGAACTTGTAATACCCTCCCCCACCTGGAGGTGGCTCTACACAATACACATTTATATGGAGAATTTGCTTCTCCCCCTTTCCCCTCACCAAGACCACGGGCAAAGATAAAAACACCCTGAAACACTAATTGGGGTCATGCTGATCCTATGTAGAAAGTTTATATGTAATCGACCCAGAAGTATAGGACGAGTCGTGTGACAGACAAACAAACACACAAATGAAAAATCGTGCTTAGCACGACACTTGACGAATTAGTTGACCTTTCCGTGTGATGGTCCAAGCTGTAATGTCATGGAATGTGTGGTGTTTATTTGTTCGTACATTAATAAAATGATGCGACGTCACAAATAACAATTATCAGGCGCGCGTTGTCATGGTAACAGCAGCAGATTGAAAATTTTCACAACTCATTTAAAGCCACCATGTGACATTCAACAACTTATCATCGGTGCTTGTTGCCTTCATTCTGATCGTAGAAAATATTTGAAAATACCTACGAACATTGCTTTTCAACCAGCTTTACGATCCCGTTATCAGGTTTGAAATATGTTGCAAAACAAAAATATGTATTTTATGTGTGTTTTTTTCATGTTTTGGGTGACCCTGACCTTGACCTTGGGTCAATTTCGATCAAACTTTGTACACGTTAATATTACATGCATAAATAGACAGTATAAGTTTCAATATAATAAGTGCAAAACTGTTAGAGAAATAGCCGTGTGTAATTCACAAAATTACCCATTGGTTTATAATGGGCGATAATATAAAGTGATGCAGAATCCAGATCCTGACCTTGAACATCACCAAAAGTCACACATCTTTTTGCACTGTGGATTTCTATCAGCTGTTAAAATTTCATCCAAATCGGTTAAGAATTGTGACCTGTAGAACGAATACAATTTCTTTTAAATCACGCCAATAGCTAAAAACTTTGACGTCATACACTTGTGAAAACTGTGCATAATTTGTACGAACATGCATTTTAAAACATTTAGATATTCCATTGAAGTTTGTTTTGGCGTCAACAGGAAGTCGCTACGACTTCCGGTTACTGAGTAATTGTTCAAAAGCTTGTTTTCACCTTTTTTTGACCTAACGTCGTGACGTTAAGTGCAATTATGACGTGTTTGATCCCAGACTATTTCAGCAAGATTGGCTATCACGTGTTGAAATTTGAGAACGATTGCTTCAGTAGTTTCGGCTGCACACGAGCGTAAATATGTTTTTTAAAAATGACGTCAATAGACAAAACTTTGACGTCATACGCTTGTGAAAACTATGCGTAATTTGTAATAAGATGCATTTAGTAATCATTTAGATATTTGAATAAAGTTTAATTTGGCGTCAACCGGAAGTCGCTACGACTTCCGGTCACTGAGTTATGTCCAAAAATGTGTTTTCATGTTGTGTGACGTCACGTCGCGACGTTTAGTCCGATTAAGACGGGGTTTGGACGCAGACCGTCTCAGGTGGATTGCCTATCAGGTGTAAAAATTTAAGAACGACTGGTCCAGCCGTTTGGGCTGTAGACGACCGGACAAACAAACAAACCAACAAATGGAACAGACCAACATACTTGACAAAATCAAGTGAAGATCAAGCGAAGATTTCGCCAAGTAACAAACACCAGTCCATGAATTATTGTGACGATTCCAAAGTGTGAAGGTTAAGACGAAGTGATTGCTGATGATCTACCGTATTCTTCATTTGTCGGCTTTCTCCAAAGATTGGTTTCAATCAAAGCATAACTGTGGCCCTTAAGTAATCCCTTAAACCATGGCTCTCTGGAGTGAATGCGGTGCTTACGTGGGTCTGTCACACTGACGTTGCGCAGACTCTACACCGGCTCCACATGTTCGGGTACACTTTGACCAACCGGTCCAACTTCCCCATGCACCGTCAACACCACCCGGCCGCTCTCCAATCTCCATACACTCTCCATCAAAGCACCACTACATGTGGAGGGCAAAAAAAAATAAAAAAAGACAAAGGGAGTTTGATCAATTAGGTTTAGAAATGGCGATGGTGATGAGTATACATTGGGGTAATGATATGATAGGGTTAGGGTTGCAATTCAGCATTGGTGGGGTGAATAAGTAAATAATATAATCCAAGTTCCCTTCCAAGGTACTTCAATGCAGAAGGCCATCGGCCCCATCAAAGCCGGTGAAATAGTTACCAACCTAAGGTTGTTTGTCCCTGCTCTATCCCTTTTAAATGCTGAGCCATCAAGCAAGGAAGCAGCACATATACAATTTATTTTTAGAGTCTTTGGTATGACTCGACCGAGGTTCAAACCACCAACCTACCAGACTCACAGCTGACGTTCTAACCGTTAAGCCATGGAGTCAGGTCGAGTTGCAAGTTATGGAACATAAAAGCCCGAACAAGTTTCTTCTATTGTGGCTATCTTTCCTCCGATACCCCCGGGAAACTTTTCAATACCGGCAGATACTCTACAGACAAACAAGGCCCTTATAACCGGAGCCTCAAAGAGGATCGTTCTTACATGACCTCGTAATTAAAGCAGCCTCTTCCTCATTGTTCACCATGCACTCCACATCAAAGCGGATGCTCTGGCCCTTTGAGAATGTCTCAGCTGTTCTTCTGTGCACCAACTATGCAAGACCATCGCAGGCATTTTTGGCCCAAGTGTTATTTACACATTTGTGTTAGGGTAATTCCACACTTGTTGTTAACCACTCGAGATTGGTGATCCTGTGTTCGAGTCTATTATACCAAGCATTTCCCTGCTTACATTGATGTGGGAACCCTTTTGGTTTTTTTTTTTTAAGAAAAGCATCCAGCTTGGGTAGTGCACAGTAGTTTGCAAACATGAGCTCATGAGCACATTTCATGAGTTCACCTCAGCAAGGTATTGTGTTTTTGGAATGGTTACAAGTGGATCTCTTAAGCCGGGGGCTCGAGTAAATATGAAACTATATGCTTAGTACACTTCTTCCTTTGGAAGTCTCAAACTGTTTGAAGGAGCAGCATGGCATCCACGACGCGTCATCAACATTTCAATGGCCGAGAGCCAATCCTGGCCAAGTCACCGCTTCATCGCAGGATACTTTGTAAATAATTAATGTAAAATATTTGGAGAGCAAGAGGGACAAGGGGGACATGTATGATCTCGACGCCCCGTGGCCTCATATCAAAGACTCCCTGATGAAAGATGAGTTTAACAGGTGGAAAGCAAACTTAAAAGATTGGCATCGGACGATTGCTAATGTAAGTGGGTCCTCACCTTGCCTTGACCGCAGCTGGTCCCATCCGCCGCCGCATCCAGCTTGGAGTGGCATGTGCCTCCAACAGAACACCAGAGTGTGTGGCACACGTTCTGTAGACATGAGGCAGTGGGAGCTAGAGAGAAGAGCATCGCAGCTCGTGGCCCTCAAAAGACACCTTTAACCACCATCTAAACTTTGCATTAAAACAAATACTGGTACATTAATCAATGTGACGCATTGTACTGGACTCACTCAAGAACCATTCATACCTTTCTCTATCATCCGGCATCCAAATTCTCCATTTTCCATCCGAATACCCCGAAAATTCTTTAACGGCCCCAATTAATCCCACATTTTTGTAGGGGCCGACCGAGTGGGAGGTTTGGCCCAAGTTTTTTACAAACCAGCTGGCCGGGTCTGATATTAAACTGAAGGCGATTTGGAGAGAAATTTGTAAAAAAAAAAATTGTTCAGGGTGCTGGTGATAGCTCACTTACTCTTTGACAAAGACGTCATGGAATCTTTAACATCCACCGACTAACGCTAGCAGACGGCAAGGCCAGTTTACCGTCGATCCGGGCGATGGTGCACTTTGTGATGCAACGCCCAACCTGCGAAGCACCGATCCCACAGTTTATAGTCTGTCGAGAATGGAACCCAGGCTAGACGGTTCAAATGTAAGTGCACTAGCTACCTCGGAACAATCAGCCAAGAATGGAACCCAGACTCGGCAAAGTTACGTGCCATCCCATGCTCTCAGATAAACTCTTTGTTTTGCCAAAATATAAAATAAAAAATGAAATCTTTTGACACGTGTGTACATTCAAAAAAATTAAAAACGCAAACAAATAAATAAGTAAATAAAATGAGTACAGCACTCACTAGAGTGCATACCTCCGCCAGGCTAAACAGTTTACATTTTGTGTCCCACTGATAGGCCGGATCTACATCCGCACCTTGTTCTTGTCACCGAACCAACTCATCCACCTAGTTTTGTCATGAGTCGTCCACATTTTGAGACATCATGCAATATCTTATTTTTGGCCCCATCCTCAATGGTGAGGAATCATTCCGGATCCGTATTGGGATCTTCACCAAAAATGAATCAATTCTTCCTCGTCAAACACCCAAACTGTCCACCAAATTTCGTCCGAATCCATCAACAACTTTGAGATATCCTGCTCACACACAGACAGAAAACAAACAAACAGACAGACAGACAGACAGGTGAAAACATAACCTCCAACTACCTTCGGTGGCAGAGGTAATAAGCAAATATAAATATAATTAACAAATAACATTTGAATGGAAAAAACAAACAAACAAAAAACATTTAAATTGACCAATCGTATTAAGCAGTTCCAAAAACAAGGGTGCTGTTTTCACATCGTTAGTAATCAAGGAAATAAAATTTACATTGTTAATAATAACTAATTTTGAGATTTTTTGGGGGTAAATCCACCAACTAGTGATATACCAGCATGTTTACTCGGTAGTTGTGTATTAACCACAAGGTATTGAGGGCTTGCGACTCAATATAAGATTACATAATATTATGGGTCATCGTCCCAGAGTCAGAAAGCAGTGAAGGCTGCTCATACTCCAACGGCTGTTCAGTGAGAACGTGGGTAAATTATCCTTAGGAGGAAAAAGTTGAGTTAAATTTGAATGTTCTTTTGAAATTTTTCATTTAAAGCCCGATCGTGCAATCCGCAACCGAACCCATTACTCCAGAGCACGTGGGAGCTCGTTTGATTTGCCTCAAAAGTGATGCTTCACTCAGATTTGTGATTATGTGTTCTGCCCCCTATCTCAGTTCTGTGTTATCCCACTGAGACCATTATCAATAAAGTGGATGCATTGTTACAGTGGAACACCAGTCTCTGTGAAGGCTGGTGTCAATCTCAATGCTTTATTTCACTCAACCACTAACTCCCACCACTTGCTCCTCCCCTCTCTAACCAAACACACACTCATTCTGCATCCCATACCTTGTTACCCTCCTCAAATCTAGGCTTACTGCTCACCTCTGCTCATTTGTTTCCTCTTCTTTCATCTGTGGACCCACTTTCCTGAGTCTCTCCTCATGTTATTCGCTCCAGTCCTTTAAGATGGCCATCTCAGGCTGTGCTCCCATCTCCATCCATGACCTACGTTCTTGGCATTGATCTATCCCTAACGTCCTCCCTCAACCCACCACTACCCATGTATGACTTTCTGAACTTTTCTATTTCCTCTGAGTGTCTGTTTGTCTTGTCCGTTTTGTCCCCTTCTGTCGATTCCATCCTTGTTTGGACACTATTTGTCCAAACTACTGTCAAGTTGGCAGTTGTTTTTTCTGACCCACTGTTTTTGTGTCATCTCTGAACAACTCAATGAACTTAAAACCTTTCATGAAATACCTTCAAATGCAGTCGGACCCCGGTATTCATGGTCCCACTATTTGCAGACGCAGCATATTTGCGGTTCATAAAGTATATGTGTATATATATATATATATATATATATATATATATATATATATATATATATATATATATATATATATATATATATATATATATATATATATGTATGATAAACACTTCAGGACTGATCTCCGAGATGCACCACCACTGATATTAATTCAGCCTTGGAATTCTTCCATTGTGCACAGATTCATCCCATATCATCAGTTATCTCACCCATTCTCCCACTCTTGGTACTCTGAGCACTCTGGTGAGGCAGTTACTTAAAAACAACTTGCATTCTCCTGCTGGAAGGCAAATCCAACTGAAGGCAACCTCAGATCATTCCATAAAGCCCACAACAAGTGTGTGTCTACCCTCAGGAGAGCCAGAAAACAACGTCTGTCCAACCTCAAAAATGAGCTTTCAAACTTGTCTCCCTCTAAAAATCTGGTGGCGCCTTGTCAAGTCAGTCTCTGGTGCACGCTTGTCTTTCTTCACTTCAAATAGCACCACATGGAGGACACCCAGTTTGACGTCTGGCTTTGGAGGCCAAATTTGAAATGTAGCTTTCCCAAGAGAGATCACGGCTGGGAGGGAGACCCGAGAGTTTTAGTGACTGAACCTCTTCGAGAGGGTTGGGTGAGAAAGTAGATGGGAGGGTTTGCGGTACAGTCCTTTTGGAGAGAGAGCAAGTGTGTGGGATTTCTCAGGATTTAAAGACATATTCCAAGTGTTTGACATTTTGTAGTTTTGTCAAGGTTTGAGGAGAGAGAAGAGGCTGCTGCTTCTGCCAGAAGGATGAGGGATATCACAGCAGAGTGGAGTCATCAGCAAAGAGATGAAGAGGATTTTCCAAAGAGTCAGAGAGATCATTAATGATGATTAGGAATAAGATGGGGGCTGAGAACGCCAATCTTGATAGGGAGAGGAGATGAAAGAGTTCTGTTGAGAGCCACACATTGGCTGCAGGAGTGGAGAATGTCAGTAATCTAGGAGTGGAGTTGGCCTTGCATTCCATAGGCAGAAATTTTGGAGAGTAAGACGGGATGCCAGACCATATTAAAAGCTCAAAATATCTCCAGAGAGAGAGTCCTGATCTCGTGTCTGAAATTGAGGGCCTCCGTACATTTTTGGGGGAGTACAAGCAGCATGTCCAAGATAGAGTGACAAAGTCTGACTCCGAATTGATGATCTGAGATGAGGCTGTTGGAGAAAAGGAAGGATTTTATGTCAACTGCGATGATGGATTCCATGTCCTCGCTGATGATTGGAAGTAAGCCGATTTGTCTGTAGTTAAGAGGATCCGTTTTTGCACCTTTTTAAAGTAATGCTGCGATGTTGACTGATTTCCAAGCAGATGGAAGATGACCGATGGTAAATGACAGGGTGAAGAGGGCGGAGAGAGAAAGTGCACGAGCAGCAGAGCAGATTTTTAGGACACGCGAGCTCGATACCATCCGGTGCAGTTGCAGAGTCAGAGTTGAGGGTTGCCAGAAAATTTTTCACCTTTTCAGGTGCAAAAGACACCGAGTCTGGGAAAGGATGGGTACAGATAGGGGGGCAGGGTTTGGGTCACTAGATTTGGAAGCAAACACAGAATTGAGGCATCCAGCCTTCTCACAAGCAGAATTGGCTGTGGTGTCATTTGAAGTGAGCAAAGGGATGGAAGGACAGCGTACTCCAGAGATGGACTTGACACGGCACAACCAGATTTTAGAACGAGACAAGTTTGAAAGCTCATTCTTGAGATTGGACAGATGTTGTTTTCTGGCTCCACTGAGGGTAGACGCACACTCGTTGCAAACTTTGCGGAATGATCTGAGATTGCTTTCCAGGAGGAGAATGCAAGTGGTTTTAAAGCAACTGCCTTTCCATAAGATTCAGAGTATAGTACCGAGAGTGGGAGGATAGGGAAAATATTTGAAGATGAGGAGGGATGAATCTGTGCATAAGAGAGAGAGCAGGTTTCCGTGGAAGAATTCCCAGGGTGAATTAATATCAGTGGTGGTAGATAAAGGAGACCAGTTCTGAAGTGTTAAAATAAATAAATAAACCAACCAACCTATCCCCCCTTTTCCCCCATTGAAACAATGGGCCGACATTCACGGATTCTACATTCACAGCATTTTCCAGGAACGTATCCCCTTGCGAATGTTGGTGTCTTACAGTATTCCCTGTCATTGCATCACCTTAATCACAATTGAGTGAAGTAGAAAACAATGAATATGAACTCAAGATGGGAGTTTATTTAGTATAAAATGATCATGTAAAAGGCGGTGGCTATTACAATGTGGTTTTTTTTTCCCCACAAACGACTCAGCCTTACATCCATGCCTCGGCAGAAACGGGAATCAGGCCCATATTGTAGCCTGCACTGATGCGGTGCATCATACAGCACACCGGGTGGCACCATTGGTAGCTCCAGGCCTGAGGCCGAAGGAGCATCATCCAGGCAGAAACCCCATCCGCGACTGCTTCGGCAGAAAAAAAAGTATCGTCACGTCAGTTTCTGTTAATAATGATAATTATAATGATAGTTTTCGTAACCTGAACGGAAATGCCATAAGAATGATACTTTTGACCCTTTCCCCACAAACCCCAACTACCCACACCCTTCCATGTGAGGTTCCCACAGGCAATTATCAACCCTTGTTTGCAGTCTCGTGTAAACATTACACCGGGGGTTATTAAACGAGGAAAGCGGATGCTGCATACTCGAGGAAGCGGGTGATGTACTGGCGACTGCAAGGCGACCAGGTGAGAGGACGACTGTCGTAGAGTAGCTGTGGGGACATGATGAATGGACGCTTGCCAATGGCCTCACACTCATTGCCTTGACCATCGTGCTGGACACCGAAACTGGAGTATAGGGACATGGGAAGAAAAGAAAAAACACAAAGTGGTTTAACAACGTGTAAACTGTAACTCTTAGCAATGTTATATAATTGTATAATAACAAGTCAGCAAGGAATAACAAAATGTATATCCTTTGTAAAATTCTACAAAACCTATGGGATTAATCTTCCATACCATTTATTATTAATCAGAAAAAGTCACCTTGTCAAAAGCAAAAAGCAAGTTTATAGTGAAACAAAAGTTAAATTTCAAAAGCTGAGACTTTACAGACTTCAGCATTCCATAAAACCTCACAGTAATTCCTGTGGAATCAGCCATCTCTTGTCCACAACTGATGAATCAAACACACGCAAGACATTACATATTCATTTCACCCGATTGTAAACAAGATGTGGTTCCTGTTTGAACCAAGGCTTTGTTCGTTTGGCTATTTTTTATACATAAACCAAGTGCTGGCAGGATAGCACGCATACTTGCCTCTGAACTGTCTATCCTGGGTTCACATCTCGACCCAGCTATAAACTGTCCTCCAAGTGTTTTGCAGGCAGGGCAAAGTATCAATGTGTGTGCCGTCCCTCGGATGGAAGTTAAACTGGGTGTCCTGTCTGCTAGCATTAGTTGGTGGATGTTAAAGAGAGGGGGGTTTGAGGACTTGGGGGTGGAGAGGGGGGTTTGAGGACTTGGGGGTGGAGAGGGGGTTTGAGGACTTGGGGGTGAAGAGGGGGTTTGAGGACTTGGGGGTGGAGAGGGGGTTTGAGGACTTGGGGGTGGAGAGGGGGTTTGAGGACTTGGGGGTGGAGAGGGGGTTTGAGGACTTGGGGGTGGAGAGGGGGTTTGAGGACTTGGGGGTGGAGAGGGGGTTTGAGGACTTGGGGGTGGAGAGGGGGTATGAGGACTTGGGGGTGGAGAGGGGGTTCGAGGACTTGGGGTGGAGAGGGGGTTCGAGGACTTGGGGTGGAGAGGGGGTTCGAGGACATGGGGTGGAGAGGGGGTTCGAGGACATGGGGTGGAGAGGGGGTTCGAGGACTTGGGGTGGAGAGGGGGTTCGAGGACTTGGGGTGGAGAGGGGGTTCGAGGACTTGGGGTGGAGAGGGGGTTCGAGGACTTGGGGTGGAGAGGGGGTTCGAGGACTTGGGGTGGAGAGGGGGTTCGAGGACTTGGGGTGGAGAGGGGGTTCGAGGACTTGGGGTGGAGAGGGGGTTCGAGGACTTGGGGTGGAGAGGGGGTTCGAGGACTTGGGGTGGAGAGGGGGTTCGAGGACTTGGGGTGGAGAGGGGGTTCGAGGACTTGGGGTGGAGAGGGGGTTCGAGGACTTGGGGTGGAGAGGGGGTTCGAGGACTTGGGGTGGAGAGGGGGTTCGAGGACTTGGGGTGGAGAGGGAGGTTCGAGGACTTGGGGTGGAGAGGGGGTTCAAGGACTTGGGGTGGAGAGGGGGTTCGAGGACTTGGGGTGGAGAGGGGGTTCGAGGACTTGGGGTGGAGAGGGGGTTCGAGGACTTGGGGTGGAGAGGGGGTTCGAGGACTTGGGGTGGAGAGGGGGTTCGAGGACTTGGGGTGGAGAGGGAGGTTCGAGGACTTGGGGTGGAGAGGGGGTTCGAGGACTTGGGGTGGAGAGGGGGTTCGAGGACTTGGGGTGGAGAGGGGGTTCGAGGACTTGGGGTGGAGAGGGGGTTCGAGGACTTGGGGTGGAGAGGGGGTTCGAGGACTTGGGGTGGAGAGGGAGGTTCGAGGACTTGGGGTGGAGAGGGGGTTCGAGGACTTGGGGTGGAGAGGGGGTTCGAGGACTTGGGGTGGAGAGGAGGGTTCGAGGACTTGGGGTGGAGAGGGGGTTCGAGGACTTGGGGTGGAGAGGGAGGTTCGAGGACTTGGGGTGGAGAGGGAGGTTCGAGGACTTGGGGTGGAGAGGGAGGTTCGAGGACTTGGGGTGGAGAGGGGGTTCGAGGACTTGGGGTGGAGAGGGGGTTCGAGGACTTGGGGTGGAGAGGGGGTTCGAGGACTTGGGGTGGAGAGGGGGTTCGAGGACTTGGGGTGGAGAGGGGGTTCGAGGACTTGGGGTGGAGAGGGGGTTCGAGGACTTGGGGTGGAGAGGGGGTTCGAGGACTTGGGGTGGAGAGGGGGTTCGAGGACTTGGGGTGGAGAGGGGGTTCGAGGACTTGGGGTGGAGAGGGGGTTCGAGGACTTGGGGTGGAGAGGGGGTTCGAGGACTTGGGGTGGAGAGGGGGTTCGAGGACTTGGGGTGGAGAGGGCGGTTCGAGGACTTGGGGTGGAGAGGGGGTTCGAGGACTTGGGGTGGAGAGGGGGTTCGAGGACTTGGGGTGGAGAGGGGGTTCGAGGACTTGGGGTGGAGAGGGCAGTTCGAGGACTTGGGGTGGAGAGGGCGGTTCGAGGACTTGGGGTGGAGAGGGCGGTTCGAGGACTTGGGGTGGAGAGGGCGGTTCGAGGACTTGGGGTGGAGAGGGGGGTTCGAGGACTTGGGGTGGAGAGCGCGGTTCGAGGACTTGGGCGGGAGAGGGGGGTTCGAGGACTTGGGGTGGAGTGGGCGGTTCGAGCACCTGGGGTGGAGAGGGCGGTTCGAGGACTTGGGGTGGAGAGGGCGGTTCGAGGACTTGGGGTGGAGAGGGCGGCTCGAGGACTTGGGGTGGAGAGGGCGGTTCGAGGACTTGGGGTGGAGCGGGCGGTTCGAGGACTTGGGGTGGAGAGGGCGGTTCGAGGACTTGGGGTGGAGAGGGCGGGTGGAGGACTTGGGGTGGAGAGGGCGGTTCGAGGACTTGGGGTGGAGAGGGCGGTTCGAGGACTTGGGGTGGAGAGGGCGGTTCGAGGACTTGGGGTGGAGAGGGCGGTTCGAGGACTTGGGGTCGAGAGGGCGGTTCGAGGACTTGGGGTGGAGAGGGCGGTTCGAGGACTTGGGGTGGAGAGGGCGGTTCGAGGACTTGGGGTGGAGAGGGCGGTTCGAGGACTTGAGGACTTGGGGTGGAGAGGGGGATTTGAGGAGTTGGAGGGGAGAGGAGGGGTTGAGGATTTGCATGGGGGGAGGGTGAGGACTTGCATTGTAGGGGTGGGTTGAGGACTTGTGGTGGTGGTGGGAGGGGGGTGGGTTGAGGGGTTGAAGTGGGGAAGGGATTTGAAGACAGGGTGGTGAGGGAGTTGAAGACTTGGGATTGTGGTTGGGTGGGGAGGAGGGGGGGGCTTGAGGACTTGATGTCACATTTTACATTATGTAGAATCTCCATAGGTCCCTGCTCGTTCATAATAGAAATGAAAATCCCCCTCTGACTTAATCAACACGAAGAGATTCTCTCTCTCCCATGCATGCCAATTTATCTCCACTGTGCACTACTTCATATTATTTATATTCTCCTTATCTTCTCTCCTCAAATGATTTCCTCCAACTACTCCAAGGGCAGTCCGTATCAGAGCACTTCCACATTCTGCATATAGTGTTAATTAAACGACAAGCTCCATGCAGTGAGTCTGCCTGGGACACACACACACAACGACCTGTTATTTTCACTATTAGATATTGCTGCATCTTTAACGTCTCAAACGTCAATGGAGACGGGACAACTGACTTTACATCTCCACCTGAAGGATGGTGTACTCCGAGATGCAGTGCCACCTGCTGGCAGTGCATCGGAAGAGGCAATGTGTAGTTTGGTGAGGGAAAGGATCGAACTCAGATGAGAAAGCTTCCAGCAAATTTCCTTACCAACCGCGCATTTCTGTTCATGAAAGGGTAGCTATGAAAACGAAAACCCTCCAATCGTTTAACATTGATGTGCATGCAGTTAAGACAGGCACATGATCAAACGGTGGCATTCATGTTTTCTCCTGAGAAACACTGATTCTTTGAGATGCATCAAATGTCATGCAATACAGGCAGGAAATCAATCCACGTTACATCTCTGGCTTCGTAAGGAACGGACTCGTCAGATTGCTGACTTCCTCCAGCAATTAGGAAACGTCTCTGTTCTTTCCAACACAATTTCATTAGACGTCATTTCGTACTCTGGCGTCGTTATTCTGCTTTGCAGAAATTCATTGACGAAGTTCGTAAAAGTTTCACTGCAAAACTCAACTCCGTGATCGTCCTAAGATGAGTTCCACAAACATCGTAACCCTAACAGCTCGGTTATTCTTAGCATTTGTGGTGACTCTTATCACTCGAGTCTATTTGTGACAGAATTACCTTTAGAGGAATTCCGTGACATCGTCGGAACGTAAATACACCACTAAATTTTGAAGGTTCCCCAACGATCATCATTTGAAATTCTGGATACCAAGATACAATTTTGCGACGTTCCGATGCCGTTCTATCCGATAACACGCGAGAAGAAAAGAGATTTTGGAGGAATCCACCATCGTATTATGCTCAGCAAATCAGAGATTCCAGGGCACATGCATATTAACGAGTCATTATGAAAATAAAAAGACAAAAAAAAAATAAATCTATTCACCAAGTCAACTTCAAATCATCAAACCCTCAAGAAATTATTTACTTAAGGGTTGTAAAACAATTATTCATTCCCATAGCTACAGGTCTTTACAATGCACTGTCCATTGTCCAAGTATGGTTTGCAATTTTGTCATTATGGAATTCATTAACATATTATGCAAAGTGTTTGAGCTGACCTATGGCCAAGTTCATGCGCGATGGTGAAGGCGACTGGGAGACCCGAGTCCTCATTCACGTTGCAGCTTCGATGGGGTTGGCACATCCCAGACACGTGGGACAATCCGAGAGTCTCACACGGACGACTCATACCAGCACAGAGGTCCTTCCTGGACACATTATCAACTATAAAAAAAAAACCAATGGCCATATTTTATAATCAAATTTTGATGAATTTGTATCCCAGGATTCCATGTGGCATCTGCCTAACGAGCCACATATCCTTATTGCCATGCTTGCCTGGTGAGTAGGACAGCAATATCATGATGAGATGGATGAGAGTCTCCTTTGGGATTCAGGGATTTCTGCCAGTGGCAAAAGCTGTCTAAAGTGTGATCTGCGTGGTGGACCACCTTGAGGTTTTCCTGAGAAAGAAAAAAGGTCACAGGCAAAGGTCAAAAGTTCCATCATTCCTGATGTTTATTGGTTTACATAAACGATGCTTTTTAAGGAGAAAAAAGGTAATTTAGCGGTTTGAGCAGTCTGATGTCTGAAGGTCAGTGATCTCGAATCCCGTTGCATTAGATATTTGAGTTCAGTACCTCTTCCTCTTCCAAAATGATGAGGCGGACGAGAACAATGTTGATTGCGTTACCGATGCTGGCATCTCTAAAAAGACCAGAGACCTGACAAAATAATGTAATGACAGCAACCACGTTATGAACTGAAGTAAGAGTGCTAATGTCATGTATTTATGTCAATGTTTATCAAAGATTCAAGACTCCAGAAGACAATTGAAGGAAAACAACTGAAAATGGCAAAAAAAGAGTGATTAAAAAAGAAAAAAAAAAAAAAGATTTCATCAAGAATTTAAACAGCACGATAACTGTTCGAGAACAGCAAGTGAAACCAAGAAAACAATTAAAAGTTGCAAAAAGTTAATGACCATGTTCATGATGGTAAAAACGTAGGCCTCAATCGTGTCACTTCCATGGTGTTTGACCATCCTGTGGTCGGCAACCACCAGAGTCTCCACCCAGCGCTCACGGCTAACGGAGCGTGTGACCATACGGCGGTGCCGCCGCCGACGAGCCTCCCAGCGCTGACGTCGCCGCTCCGCTTGTTGATCTGCATGAACCGAATCTGTGGGGGGGGGGGGGTTTAAGGGAAGGGGCATTACATGGAGGGTGAAGAAATTTTAAAAAAAGGAAGAAGGAGCGATCGGCATATGGAGTGAGAGAGGCGGGTGGAGAATGAAACAATGCATAATTACAAATAATTTATGTTACCTTTTGGCAACAGCAGATTCAATTCGATTATTATTAATGTGCACATCCAGCAGTAATTAATGTAAAGGATATAATGCCTGATAACATCAAGTAAAAGTGTTGATTCAAGATATTAAATAATATCAGAGCAAAAAAAAAAAAGTGAATAATAAATAAAATCTATATTTTCAATGAAATACAAGAAGATCACAAGAATGTACGAATCATCTCATGTAAAGTCCAACGAGATTTGAAATCTATGACCGGAGTAATCACATCTTCACTCAAAGACACTTGGTTGGTTAGTATGAGTAATATCATTATTTAATTTGTGAATGGAATCCAGAGTGTTGATCGAAGTATGCTAACCGCCATGGGAAGAGAAGGGGGAAGATGACATTCCGAGCGTTTACCCTTTGTCGGAGGAAAATAGTTTTCTTCTGATCAAGATTAGTTTCCCATTCTGTTATTAGTTTCACCGGAGGGGACTTCAGGTTTGTTCTCCGTCTGCCCGTCCGTTGGTCCCACCTGTGGTTTTTCAGACTTTTCCCCCATACCCTTTAACATATTCAACTGAAACTTTGTGCATGGCTTTATTATGATAAGTTACGATACAAGTTCGAGTTTCAGGGCGTAGAGTCAATTTTTCACGAAAAGTTATGGCCCTTTTTAAACTTAGAAAATATCACATCGGTAGTGTACATGGCTCGCTCTTGTTTCATCTAGATTGACAGAGGTAACATTGAGGTGCACACCTTCCTTCTGACATTTAGCAAGAAGCTTTAAAAAGTGAGGGCAGCAAGACCCACGTTCATCGACATCAATTCTAGGAGAAACGAAGAGGGTTTAAAAGTTTGGCGTCTACCATTTGGGTCTCATAATAGTGCCACCAACTCAAAACAGAATTCTCAGTGCTTCAATCCAGAAGGGATAGCAAATAGCCAACTTGAAATGTGTGTTGCACTGTCAGGCTCTGGATATAGTAAGCCCCGGAAATACTGCCGCTATACATATGTGACAAACTCTAGGAAAAGATTATCACACAGAATCCAGCTCCCGCTATGTGGTTTGCTCTAAATATATAATGTAGCATGTGGCGCCCATTACAGCATGTCCCGCATGTGCCGGACATCTCTCCGATTGAAGGTTCTATCAGGACAAAACCCGCGCAGCGTCCTGGCCTCAGAAAACGCTGTGCGAAGCGGCAGGTGCACCCGGAAGATCCTCGTTTGAAGTTTCATGAAATGCGTGGGCTAAATGGTGATTACACTGAAGTTAGTAATTTATCTCGTGGCGTACAAACACGTACCTTGTACGCCACAGGTGGGAGGATGTGTCACGGTCCGTAATCCCTCAATATGCCGCTTGTACACAACATGTGCTTGGGGCTTGCCAGGCTGGCGTATGTATCCATGCACAGGTTCGATGAAGTAATCTCCCTGTGGAAGCCGTATAACTCCTTGCTGCAAACACACACGGCACAAACTGATCAAATAACCAATACTGCATGTTCCTAACAAGCGACATGCATTGGGGTTTCTGGACGTTTCCTGACAGGTCAATGCTCGGGTGTCGGGGGAGGCCGTTGAAGTACAAACAATGGGAAAAACTTTCGCCCAGAAATGACTGTCACAGTTCATTTCGAGTACCGGAAGACATAATTGTTCCACATGTCATATGGCATGGCTTCTGAAAAGGCCATTATAACACTGACAATTACAAACATGAGAAACAAAGAACATTACAAATAGAGTGACGTGTTAAAACGTTCAAAACACGACAGGATCTGAAGCAGGAGGGGGGCGCAGCTCGGGTTACAGACAAATGGCAATGGGGGTCACAAGAGCAAGATTATCAAATAAAGATCCCTGGAAAAGTCTTTTTGGAAAAGGGGATTGTACCGCATGCAGAAGGGAATGAATAAGGATAAGTGGAATGACATCGGGTGAAGTTTCCTGATGCAGGTATACATCTATTACGCTCTTTGTAGTTCACCTGTTGTTGCTCTTCCAGTGCCCGTTTAACATGGTATACTCATGGATCTTTATAATACAGCCAATGATGTACGATTCACCATCTATTTCAGAATTTAAAGGCACAGGTAGTTATCGAACTTTTTTTTCACTTATGTGCATTGTACTGAAGTGGCAACTAATTTATACAAAAAAAACTACAATGGCATACAAAAGAACGAGAGCGCATACCTTGACCAGGCTGAACAGTTTACATTTTGTATCCACTGATAGGTCGTATCTGCATCCGGACCTGAATCAAAATCGAATTGGCTTGTTCTTGTCACCTACCCAACTCATCCACCAAGTTTTGTCATAATCCGTCCATTACTTTTTGAGATATCGTACTATGTATTGTTTTTGGCCGCATCTCTCAATGGTGAAGATTCACCCCCCCCCCCCCCCAAAAAAAAATTGAATTCTCGTATCCGGATACAGATCTTCACCAAAATCTATTCAATTCTCCTTTGTCACACACCCAACCAGTTTGGTATACGGTATGGTATATCATGATATACGGTATATCGGTTTTTGGGCCCATCTCTCAATGTTGAAGAATCAGGCAAAAATTCTAGTGTCCGGATCCGGATCTTCACCAAAATCGAATCAATTAATCTTTATAACAAACCCAACCTGTCCACTAAATTTCGTCCGAATCCATCCGTAACCTTTTGAGATATCCTGCTCACATTCAGGCAGAGACAGACAGACAAACAAACAGACAGACAGACAGACAGACAGGGATGAAAACATAATGTCCATCCACCTTCGGTGGCGGAGGTAAAAGCAATTCTCTTTTATAACCCGATTTCTTGCTGTATGATATTTTGACTTCTTTGAAATTATGCCTGGTGTTGGCTAAATGGTTTGGGTGGCTGGCTTTGGATCTTAGGGTCCTGAGTTCAAATCCCACTCAGCTGTTGAATTAATACCAGGTGGGGTAAACTCGACGTGTCATCCTTCCGCGGTCGGCAAAGTGAGTGCCAGCATGCTGGTATACCATGTCTGAGTGGCGACCCATCCAGGATTGTACCGAATAGCCAAGGAGACTGCTTAGGCAGCACCAACGCTCTGCATAGAGTATGATCCATATATATATATATATATATATATATATATATATATATATATATATATATATATATATATATATATATATATATATATATATATATATGTATATATATATCTTTCTCTCTCCTCCCTCGAATTTCATTGCACGTGTTAAGAACTAGCCGAGTAATTCAAGTTTGTTTTCTTAACTCGTGGGTTTGCAAAAATGACGTTCAAAAATGACCTTCTAAATCTCATTTAATAACTTCCCTTTTGTTATTACAAACACCGATCGTAATCCTTTTGGTACCTTGACTTAATTCCCAGTCTTTGAGAAACGACCTTGTAATTAAAGTGCGACCTTGTAATTAAAGCACATTAGAATCCCAGAAACTGCACAGCATTTCCCACAACTGCAATGTAGTTGTCAAAGATTGATTGGAAAGGGTCGTGTAGGATACCAACAAAGTCTAAAATCAAAGCTCGATGTTAATATGGCCCAGAGTTTGGGTTTTTTAAAAAAAATTGATGTTTACACAATTTTTTGTACATTAGATCACACAACTTTTTCCTGTCCTGTTGGCCATCCAAGCTGAATGGTACTTTTTACTGTTTTCTTCCTACTACGTCATCCTTACGACAGGTTTTCCCTGCAAATAAAATCACATACGGCTTAAACCGATGCCTACGTGGAGATCTTGATTACGCAATAAGCCATAAACAAGCTTGTCATTCAAAGTAATAATATAACGGAGTGGAAAATATTACCTTAACTTTCAATATTCATTTTAAAGAAGTCAAAATATACACCAAATGGTTGTCAGGAATTGAAGTCCATGGAAATCGAACTTTGTCAACCGCATCTCGAACACGCTTGATCAACACTACATTTCACCATCTGGAATATCATCCGTCCTGAAAGGATGGATCATTGGTTGCGTATACTCACTCTTGAGCTGTTTATTAACGACGTGACGATGAACGATCATCCTGGTGCCTCGCAGGTTGGGGCTTTGGTTGCATCAGTGAGTGTGCACCATCCTTTCAGAGGGGATATTAAGCCTTCTGCCATGTCGATTTGGGTTGTGATAAAACTGCTGAATGTTAACGTCCCCAACGCACCTTTCAACAAGTGTACGTCATTGCTTGTCAGGACCATGTCCAAATTTTAACCATGAATACTGATGCGAAGGCAAGCATGAATGTATATTGGCAGCAGCATGGATCTGTCGAGGAGTACTATATGTTATTTATGACGAAGAAATGCCAGATGAGACTTTTTGAAGTTAGACATGGTGGATATAAAGTGTTTCACTAACACTTCTGAACATCAGACGTATTCAATGTAAAGGTAAATGTGTCAATGGCATCTAGTTAAAGTGGCATAACAGATATAAGATAGAAGAGTTCAATGATCGAGGAGTGGAAGAAACTACAAAGAGAAGAACCAATGACATCCGAATCCTGAAAGAGGTGGAATAACATTTAGGAACATAAATCAAGGAAAATTACTGTCCTTGCCGTGCGATGGCTCACCAAACCATCACAGGCGCTGATGGCCGCCGTGCCGTGCTCTTCAGCCTGACCTTGTAACTCTGCTCTTCCTGCAAAATGGCAATGCTTGAAGGTACCTCGTGACAAGACAGAGTGTGACAGACTTCCTCGCCGCCTCTCCAGCACATAGCTCGGCGCACGTAGAGCCCGGTGCTCTGCTAGGTGAATCACAAGATGTCCTGAACTCAAAGTCAGGTTGTAGTGCAGGTTCTCAGAGCGCAATGTATCCGTGTGACGTCGGCGTAATTGGCGGCTCGACCGCGTGCCGGCCACGTGCTGCAGGTTCAGCGAGAGCAGATGGCCCATAGTGTCCACTCTCGTCGGGAACGTGAGCTCGTGCACCAAATGGGAGCGCACAAAGTGACCTACAAGAAAAAGTATGGATTTTAAAAAATGAAATAACTGCACAATAAACAGTTCAATTTTAGTTTCAGATACGAACTTCTCTTTGTCAAACTGACGTAAGCAATGCCTTGCATGGAGGACGTCACATGTAAGTTGATCATTACTCAGTCATGCACTGCTTTAATATCACTGGAAGATTGAAAAATCACATCGACGCTGCTGCTGGTACGTAATCTAAAACCACCGATATTTTTGTTTCATATTCAGTACAGCACCAGGTAGTTGAACATTTATGCCATGAGGCAGTTTTGAGGGAAAAAAGACCGTGGTTCAAATCGCAAGTCCAATGGCCGTTTATCTGTTGTCAAAAAGGCATTAAAAGAATGTGACTTTTACCAATGGTTATCGAGTTATTTCATTGACTTACGATAACACCTCCTGGTGCACCTTCCAAAGGGAATTGTTCGGCCGAACAGGTCCGTCCATGGCCTAAGGGGCCCAAGGTCCAATGTCCAAAAACAAAACTAAAGGGACATCACTCGGGTACGAGGCTTTTGATCGCTACAAAAAAAAAGGATCTTGTAGGAAATGTTTATCTTTTCATGTCAGGCGACGAACTTCTTGATAACTCACAAGTGGATGCAAACAACGTCTCGCATTGCTCAATACCATGACACGACTCGCTCAACTCGAGGATAACCAAGCGCATCTTGCAATGACGAGGTATTTGATGTAAACATTTTTAAAACTCCTTTTGCACGCTGCATTAATTATTTATATGGAGCACAGAGTCGGAGATAAAGTCGTTTGTTGATAACAAAGGCCAAACGTAAACTTTTAATCATTAAGAGACTTTTGTCAATGTAAATGCCATTGAAAATAGATATGCATTACATCATTGTTTTGCCAACATACCAATGTCGTGCTTTATTCGTCATACATATGAACGCCGTACGAACCATTTCAGAGAAAAAAAATTCCATCATAAATTATCCATGGACCTTTAATTTGGTGTATCCATCCATGATCCTTCATCAGAAAAATCACCGATATATTCAGTCATCCATTTCTCTACCTGCAATTATTGCTCCTCGCTGAACACGCTCTTTCATCTCCACATGGAAAGAAAGACAATGGTTTGTTCAACACTGCGATTCACAACTCCTATCTGGAGTGCATGCAAAGCTGCCAATTTGTTCCGCACCCGATCAAAGCACTTGGAACCACGCGCCGTGCGCTTTCCTGCCGGACACACAGCAAGGTTCCTTCAGGAACCCAGCAAATTCCCCCAGGGCACCCAGAGCTTCCTTGAGGGAACCATCAGGCTCCCCCAGGGCACACAGTGAGCTTCCTTGAGGGAACCATCAAGCTCCCCCAGGGCACGCAGCGCTCCCTTGAGGGAACCATCAAGCTCCCCCAGGGCACACAGAGCTCCCTTGAGGGAACCATCAAGCTCCCCCAGGGCACACAGAGCTCCCTTGAGGGAACCATCAAGCTCCCCCATGGCACACAGTAAGCTTCCTTGAGGGAACCATCAAGCTCCCTCAGGGCACAAAGCGAGTTCCCTCGAGAAACCCAGCAAGCTCCCTCAGGGCACACAGAGCTTCCTTGAGGGAACCATCAAGCTCCCTCAGGCAACACACAGTATGCTCCCTTGAGGAACCTAGCAAGATCCCCCAGGGCACACAGAGCTTCCTTGAGGGAACCATCAAGCTCCCTCAGGGCACACAGTGTGCTCCCTTGAGGAACCTAGCAGGCTCCCTCAGGGCACACAGTGTGCTCCCTTGAGGGAACCATCAAGCTCCCTCAGGGCACACAGTGTGCTCCCTTGAGGAACCATCAAGCTCCCTCAGGGCACAAAGCGAGTTCCCTCGAGAAACCCAGCAAGCTCCCTCAGGGCACACAGAGCTCCCTTGAGGGAACCATCAAGCTCCCTCAGGGCACACAGTGTGCTCCCTTGAGGAACCTAGCAGGCTCCCCCAGGGCACACAGTGAGCTTCCTTGAGGGAACCATCAAGCTCCTCCTTGAGCAAGATAGCTCCTTTGAGGTAACGTCGCAGGCTGCCCCCAGGGCCCAAAGCGAGTTCCCTCGAGGAACCCAGCAAGCTGCACGAGGGCAGATGGTGATCTTCCTCAAGGAGGACAACACCTTCCTCAGGTAATCTCATGAGTAAGCTTCACTCGCAAATTTTAGTTGCTCAACTTGGAAGAGCTTCTTCCTCTCGGGACTCATGATATATTTAATTATTATGTTCACAATCAGGACTCACGATATATTTAATTATTATGTTCACAATCAGGACTCACGATATATTTAATTATTATGATCACAATCAGGACTCACGATATATTTAATTATTATGTTCACAATCAGGACTCACGATATATTAAATTATTATGATCACAATCAGGACTCACGATATATTTAATTATGTTCACAATCAGGACTCACGATATATTTAATTATCATGTTCACAATCAGGACTCACGATATATTTAATTATTATGATCACAATCAGGACTCACGATATATTTAATTATCAAGATCACAATCAGGACTCACGATATATTTAATTATTATGTTCACAATCAGGACTCACGATAAATTAAATTATTATGATCACAATCAGGACTCACGATATATTTAATTATGTTCACAATCAGGACTCACGATATATTTAATTATTATGTTCACAATCAGGACTCACGATATATTTAATTATTATGTTCACAATCAGGACTCACGATATATTTAATTATTATGTTCACAATCAGGACTCATGATATATTTAATTATGATCACAATCAGGACTCACGATATATTTAATTACCAAGATCACAATCAGGACTCACGATATATTTAATTATTATGTTCACAATCAGGACTCACGATATATTTAATGATTATGTTCACAATCAGGACTCACGATATATTTAATGATTATGTTCACAATCAGGACTCACGATATATTTAATGATTATGTTCACAATCAGGACTCACGATATATTTAATTATTATGTTCACAATCAGGACTCACGGTATATTTAATTATCATGTTCACAATCAGGACTCACGATATATTTAATTATTATGATCACAATCAGGACTCACGATATATTTAATTATCAAGATCACAATCAGGACTCACGATATATTTAATTATTATGTTCACAATCAGGACTCACGATATATTAAATTATTATGATCACAATCAGGACTCACGATATATTTAATTATGTTCACAATCAGGACTCACGATATATTTAATTATCATGTTCACAATCAGGACTCACGATATATTTAATTATTATGTTCACAATCAGGACTCACGATATATTAAATTATTATGATCACAATCAGGACTCACGATATATTTAATTATGTTCACAATCAGGACTCACGATATATTTAATTATCATGTTCACAATCAGGACTCACGATATATTTAATTATTATGATCACAATCAGGACTCACGATATATTTAATTATTATGTTCACAATCAGGACTCACGATATATTTAATTATTATGTTCACAATCAGGACTCACGATATATTTAATTATTATGTTCACAATCAGGACTCACGATATATTTAATTATCAAGATCACAATCAGGACTCACGATATATTTAATTATCATGTTCACAATCAGGACTCACGATATATTTATTTAAACGAATGAGAACATGTCGACCTCCTGGACAGATTAAAAAAAAGATTAATAATGTTCATCACACATTAATAGTTTTGAAATCAGGAGAAAACCCATAAAACGCTCGATTATATTATCATTATTATTTACCGATTAATATTTCTACTTATTATTACAATACAAATGCATCACAAAATGGGGAAAACGAGTTCCGTGCGGACCTTGCTCCTCGTCTGGAAACACGAAGTCCAACAAGCTTTCTGCCCTGCTCCATTGTAACACCGGTGAGCCGAGAAGCAAGACCCACAACAAGAGGCGCGGAGGAGAGAGAGAAGAGGAAGAGCAGAGGATCCAAAGAGACATGGTCTGGAGAAGCAAAGAGCGCGCCTCTTCTGCCTCCTCTCCAGCCCCACACTCGCCCCCGGCACTCTTGAACCCCTCGTCTCCTCCACCCTGACTCCTCCGCGCCTTCGGTCCGAATCGTGCGGTTCCCGGAGCTGTTCCGTGCCGCTGTGCTGCGGTTCGCGCGCACACAACTTTAGGGCGGAGCCATTGCGGACGTGGGAGGGGACAAATATGGCTCCGCCCCTCGAATGCACGCCTTTGGAAATGGTTTATTGACGGTGATGTCCTTCACGAAATGATACTTTCAGAATTGCTATAAGAAAATAATATAAGTGCATAAAGCAGCGATGTGTTAATGATCTCCAAAAATTAACTTTCTTTTTTATTACAGAAATCTGTTCATGACACGTGATGAGGTCGATATACTATATATTGTTATCTGTCTATCTATCATCTATCCATCCATCTATCTATCCTTCCATCTATCTATCTATCATCTATCCATCCATCTATCATCTATCCATCCATCTATCTATCCGTCCATCTATCTATCATCTATCCGTCCATCTATCTATCATCTATCCGTCCATCTATCTATCATCTATCCATCCATCCATCTATCTATCATCCATCCATCTATCATCCATCCATCCATCATCAATCCATCGATCTATCTATAATCCATCCATCCATCTATCATCAATCATCTATCTACCTATCATCCATCTATCCATCCATCATCCATCTATCATCAATCCATCCATCTCTCATCCATCTATCATCAATCCATCTATCTATCTATCTATCTATCATCCATCGATCTATCTATCATCCATCCATCTGTCTATCATCAATACATCTATCCATCATCAATCCATCTATCATCCATCATCCATCCATCCACTTATTTATTTATAGCCAGAGGTAGCTGTTGAATGTTTACAGGGGGATCAAAACGTTTTCAGCCTCATCTGCACGGATATGCGACGTGAACATTGAGACCAAGACGTCGAGGACCTGTAGGTATTTGAACCCCCTCTCGGGAGTCTCGGGTGATCAGCATCCCGACCAGGCCGTTCCAAACAGAACCCCAAATGGCAATGCGCTTCGCGGACGCTCCCTGCTGGCTCCTTTCGTTTACACTTGATTGTGTAACTTGGTGCAACGGACGGAACGAGTCGAGGTTAAGAGCAATACAAAGGACGACACGACAAGCAGAATCGCGGTTTAGGAATAAAGACCTCATAATAGTATTGGTGGAGGACTATATAGGGGTTGAAACGACCTTACTGTTTGTTAAAAACTTTCAAAATACGAGATGTATGTAAGTTCTGGTTTTGATCTGACTTCGAACCATATTGTCATAAATATTATGGGGAGGGATGCGTAAAATCTCGGATGATTCTCCGGTGAGCTGTGATTTTTACAGGTCTTGAGCATTCTGATGTTCATCGGAACTGCTCCAACCAACGGCTCCATGACTGACAAGAGCCACCACCTGACGTTGGAATGGTATCACTGCAGGTTGGCACAGGCACCTGGCGTAACCTAGAAACCACAACAATGGACAAAAGTGAAACCAAACACTTTGATCTGTCATTTTTGAACGTTATACCACCCACGGCACTGAATGGTGAAAAATACCAAAAATACCACAAAAACTCCAACACCCCAAATAACCACAAAAAAAAAACTTCCAACAATGCCCTTCCAAGTATCCTGAAGAAAATGCAATGACCACCTCAAATAACCCCAACAACTCTCCTCCCAAAGTAACCCCCCAAAAACCTCCAAATAACCCTGAAAAAGTCCAACAACGGCCTTACAAATTAGATAAAAAACCTGCAACAACCCCTACCCCAAATAACCCTGAAAAAATCCAACAAACCAGCATAAATAACCCTGCAAAACCCCAACAAGCTCCCCAAATAACAACAGCCCCCCAAAACCCCAAAAACCCAACCCCCACCCCCTCAAATATCCCTGAAAAACTCCAACACCCTTGGAAATTAGCTCAAAAACCTGCAACAACCCATACCCCAAATAACCCTGAAAAACTCCAACAAACCAGCATAAATAACCCTGCAAAACCCCAACAAGCTCCCCAAATACCCCCAACAACTCTCCTCCCAAAGTAACCCCCCAAAAACCTCCAAGTAACCCTGAAAAACTCCAACAGCGCGACCCCAAATAACCCCGAGAAAATCCAACAAACCAGCGTAAATAACCCTGCAAAACCCCAACAAGCTCCCCAAATAACCCCAATAACTCTCCTCCCAAAGTAACCCCCCAAAAACCTCCAAGTAACCCTGAAAAACTCCAACAACCCCGACCCCAAATAACCCTGAGAAAATCCAACAAACCAGCATAAATAACCCTGCAAAACCCCAACAAGCTCCCTAAATAACGCCAACAACTCTCCTCCCAAAGTAACCCACTAAAAACCTCCAAGTAATCCTGAAAATGTCCAATGACCACCTCAAATAACCCCAACAACTCTCCTCCCAAAGTAACCACCCAAAAACCTCCAAATAACACTAAAAACTCCAACAACCCCAACCGCAAATAACCCTGAAAAACTCCAACGCCCTTGCAAATTAGCTCAAAACCTCCAACAACCCCTACCCCAAATAACCCCGAGAAAATCCAACAAACCAGCGTAAATAACCCTGCAAAACCCCAACAAGCTCCCCAAATAACCCCAACAACTCTCCTCCCAAAGTAACCCACCAAAAACCTCCAAGTAACCCTGAAAAAGTACAATGATCACCTCAAATAACCCCAACAACTCTCCTCCTAAAGTAACCACCCAAAAACCTCCAAATAACCCTGAAAAACTCCAACGCCCTTGCAAATTAGCTCAAAAACCTCCAACAACCCCTACCCCAAATAACCCCGAGAAAATCCAACAAACCAGCGTAAATAACCCTGCAAAACCCCAACAAGCTCCTCAAATAACCACAACATCCCGCACCCCCAAATAACCCCGAAAAACCCCAAATCCACCCCCTCAAATATCCCCAAAAAACTCCAACAGTACCCCCTACCACAAGTAACGCCAAATACCTCCGAAAACATTTCCGAAACGAGAAGGGCACTCGGTAGAGCGTGTACCCCCGCCACGTCATGCCTGATCCATGAGAACATATCGGGCCCAATACGTTTTTGAAATATCAAGCTATACAGGACTGTATCGTTTTTTGCCCCAATCTCTCAATGGTGAAGAATCACTTAAAAAATTCTAGTTGTCGGATCAGGATCCAGATCTTCGCCAAAATCTTATCAGTTCGCCCTTGTCACACACCGAACCTGTCCACAAAATTTCATCCCGATCCATCCACAACTTTTTGAGATATCCTGTACACAGACAAACAAACAAACAAGACAGAAAGGGGTGAAAACATAACCTCCTTCACCTTTGGTGGTGGAGGTAATAATCATAAAACACTCCAACAACCCCCTCCCCCAAATATCCATGAAACACTCCAACATCTCCCTTCCAAATAACCCCAACAACTCCCCTAAGTAACACCTAAAAACTCCAACAACTTGGCTCTAAATAATCCGAACAAACTGCCCCCCAAATAAACCAAAAGGTGACCACGTGCGACTTCTTTAAGGTCACACTGAGGTGAACAGAGCTGCTATCCACCAGGAGCGACTCCTTGAGGAATATCTGCCTACAAGAGATTCTGATGAGAATCGTTCTACAGAGTAACCATGAAAAATATGCGTTTGCCTCATAACGTCACCAAATGACGTCATAATGTCTCAAGCTTGACATATCTAGAAAGCACTCATCGAGGTGTTCAATTTGAGGGACTACACGATATGGTTCCTAAAACTTGAAAATTTGACCTTGGGGTCAAATACGTTTGACCTGAGGCGCTAACCATGAAGGTCAAGGCCAATCGCCACCAAAAATTAATCAGCTGAGCGCCAAACCATGAACTATATTCCCATGAAGTTTGAAGACGATCCGATCAAAATTACTCAAAAAATAAGGGTTTCGTCGACTCCCCTGATTTGTGACAAAGTGACCTTGACCTTTGACCTTGACCTTCAAAATTTTATGCGTTGAAAGGGACCTCTATAGGCCTCTGATATGCAAAGTTACAAAAATTTCCAATGACAACTGTGCTCTGCAGAATTTTTTATACGTGATTACAGACAAACAAAAAAAAAACATACAAGCCAACTAACATATCTTGCAAAAACTTCGTTTTGGCAAGATAATAACTCAAAAACACTCCAAACACCCCCGCCCAAATAATACCAACAACCACCCTCCAAATAACCACAATAATTGTCCGCCCCCCAGATAATCCTGAAACACTCCAAATCCCCCCTCCAAAATAATAGCAAGAACCCCCCTGCAAATAACCCAAACACCACCTCCAAATAATCCCAAAAACCCCTGCAAATATCCCCGAAAAATTCCAACCCCCTCCAAATAATCCCAACAACCACACCCTCCCCCCAAATAATGCCAAGAAACTCCAAAAACATTGCCCAAAACACTCCAACAACACCCCCCTCCACAAATAACCCTGAAAACCTTCAACATCTCCCCTTTAAATAACTCCAATAACCCACCCCCCCAAAAAAAACCCCAATCACCCCAATCCAAAAATGAATTTAAGCAGTTTCATTAGGAGGGGGTGCTGGTGGACTGCATGCATCCTGCAGATACCAGGGGAGGACAAAGCATGGAAAGGGCAGAGGGTGCAAGACCAGAAATGAGACGGAAGAAGAAAGAGAGACAACCGAGCTGTCGGCAATGGAGAAGTGATAGGCCCATCGACTCAGCTTCATCGCGAGAGATTCCAATGGTATTGAAGGCCTTTGTTTCCACGGTGTCAAGCTGAACAAGATGTAAGGCAGGAGAGCCAGCCCAGAGGGGAGAACAGTATTCCATCGAGCTGCGGATGAAAACCTTGCAGGTGGAGAGGAGCTCAGGTGTGTCAAGGAAAAACTTTGAATAATGGAGGATGCCAAGTCTGTGGCTGGCTTTGGAGGAGAATTTTGAAATGTGATTTGGCCAAGAGATCATTGCAGAGAGTGAGGCTCAAGAGTTTGAGTGACTGAACCTCTTTGAGAGGGTTGTTGAGAAAGTAGATGGGAGGGTTAGCAGTATGGTGCTTTCAGTGATAGCGAGAGAGTAAGTGTGAGGAATTTCTCAGGATTGAAAGACACGTTTTCAAGTGTTTGACCAATTTGTGATTTTGTCAAGGTCTGAGGAGAGGGAAGAAGCAGCTGCCTATCTGTCAGAAAAATTAGGGATCCCATGGCAGAGTGTGGAGTCAGCAGCAAAGAGATAGGAAGGATTTTATAGAATCAGTGCGATCATTGAAGATTAGGAATAAGATGGGGGCCTTGAACAATGCCTTGGGGTACTCCAGCTTTGGCAGAGAGAGGATATGAAAGAATTCCAT
>NC_140969.1:96735494-96810494 GCF_056783735.1 Eptatretus burgeri
GATGCTCTCATCTGGTCGCTAGGGGGCCTTCAATTTTCGCCAATTTTCGCGCATACCCTAATTGTAGAGGGCGCTGCGGGTAAAGTATTCCATATATCACAAAAACCGGAATATATTTGATAGAGCATCACTTGTAGATCATTCTTGCCAAATTTCATAACCCTATGTGGGATAATGGCTTTCAGAATTGATTTCGTGTGAACGGTACCGATTTTGAACGTTTTTCGGTTGTTGCTAGGGAACCAAAGCATCCCAAGCAACCATCACAATTTCCAAAGCACGAGGTCATAAGATGTACCTACCACCTGAGTTTGGTCAAAATCGGCCCACGTTTACTACCAATTATGCTGATGACAAACGAACAAACATCCAAACAAACAGACATAATTACTGACAATAAGGGTCACCTATTTTGGCGACCCAATATTCACCAGGATGTGTCTCTGTTACCTACTTCATCAGCCCATCCTCTATACAGTGGAAGATGGGATTGGATTGTGTGTGTGTGTGTGTGTGTGTGTGTGTGTGTGTGTGTGTGTGTGTGTGTGTGTGTGTGTGTGTGTGTGTGTGTGTGTGTGTGTGTGTGTGTGTGTGTGTGTGTGTGTGTGTGTCGGTCGTTGGCTGTTACCTATATCCATATCCGAGTTTCATCAGGTGGAACGAAGTCCTCACAGGTTTTCAATTGTTCACCTTCGTTTTGATGAGGGACCATAATTCATGGACTAAGCTGTGAAGTTTTCTTCTTCTCAAAGTTTTGTTCTGAGGGTCAGTTTCAGGATCGTCACAGACTCTCGGACATCTTCCAACTGTAGTTCGTTTGTGGTGTTATTTACCCTGTGCACACGAAGCGAAACACCGGGTTTAGGAGTTGGTTCGCTTTGTCTGTCTGTCTGTCTGTCTGTCTACAAAGGTCAGTTTATGATAGAGGAACAGCTTCTTTTCAATCGAATGTTATATTTTGAACACGAATCGGAAAACGAATCGGAAAACGAACCTGCAGTTTAACAGTACTTTGGCTCTGATTTTGTCCCGATTGCACGCGTGAAGAGGGGGTACACGAGAATATTTTTCTCTGTCTGCCTGTCTGGCAGTCAAACGAAATTGAAAATCATTCCAAGCACCAAACAAGGACGTCATAAAGGACACAAACAACAGGCACGAATAACTCATGTGACGTGTTAATCAATGGCGGTAAACTTCGGAATTTTTTTAGATCCTCGTGGAGGATCTTTAATCTTACTCACATTGTTGTTCTTGTGGACTTTCTTTTGTTTCACAGCCGCCAGTTTTCATCGAAACTTCCTGAAACTTGGCGTATATATGTAAAAATACCCTGCGCAGACAGTAACCATCTCCGATTTTGAAAATTCCTCCCAGAAAAAATGTTGACGTCATAATATTGCCGCTAATGGAAATCACCTATACCATTATCTCTGAAACTAAGCAAGCTGTTTGAATTTTGTTTGCGGGAATCAAGCCGGGCATTAGCACAGATAATAATTTATCGCAAACCTGATACATCACAATGACGTCGTATTCGTTTTTATGACGTCATCATTAAGAGGACGAGGATCTTCGCTCATTTGAGCTTGTTTTTTCTCCAACTTCTAAAATCTTTATTTTATTTCAATTTAATTCTGTACTTGAACACGAGAACACAAACACAAATATCCCAAGCCAACCACCCAAACCACGAAGCCAACGCCAGACTTGCACAAGTAGGATTGCGATGACATGTGAATAATAAGATGTAACATTGTTGGGTTGCATTGTGGGGGCCACACGTGACTTGGGAAAGCCATGGTGCCGGATGCCAGTTTGCTCCATCTTGGATTTTGTCCTTCATGACAAGATAAACTTTGTCCCCCATCACCGTTGTGCTTTCTCTCATTACCTCTTGTACACTGTACAGGCCACAATAATTGTCATTTTGAACTGTTCAGTTTGATTAATTGTTTTAAAGAATGATAATAAAGTAAAATACCTATTCTTACCATGAGATGGCAATGTGCACCAGCTGTACTTATCAAGGCCACCCCGACATCCTTCGTCGGGTCGTGAGCTTCACCGATATCACTCACTCTGTGAATGCTCTTTTTCTTGTTTTGTCTGTCCCCCGATGCAGATCGACACCTTCACGGTCTCACTCTGTTTCGCCTTCACGGTTTCAAGAAGCTCAAGGAAAGTAAGCAACAAATAATTCATCGCTTTCCATGCTAGTAGTTATACTCTGCAGCAGTTCTTGTGTTTGGTTTCGATGAAAGATGTGTGAAGTTGCGCATCGCAGGGATCAACAGGTGTCCCAATCCCAGGTGCACGTTATAGCATATCTTGAAATTCAGAAAACAAAACCAAACAAACTTTCAAACATTTAAAAATTATATATTAAACTTTCAATTTGGTAAGATTTCACATTTTTGGGGCACACTTCGTCAGTCTCGGTAAACCGAGTATTTTTCTCTTCCGCAACTACAAAATCAGTGCTGAGAAGTAACCTGCGCCCCCTCTGGGTTGGGGGGAGGGAGAGGGTAGTTGACTAACAGCCCCAGAACGAGTCTTTATCGACTACTAGCAGGGTTACCCGGCATTGCCCGGGTGGGAGGGGGGGGTACTGAGAAGTGGGAGAAGCATGAGATCCGGCAGGGCTGAGAATGTGGCAGGCGGATTGGTGCCTGGAGAACCGACGATGTGGGGGTGGGAGCGGGGGGGGGGGGGACTGTGTAGGGGCGGAAGAGCCAGAACACCAGTGGGTAAAGGGGTCTTAAGGGAACACCAGTGAGTAAAGGGGATAATAAGGGTCTTATGTGTCTTTGAGGTTTTTAGGGTCTTACAGGTCATTGGGGTGTTAAGGGTCTTTGGGGGTCTTACAATTCTTAAGGGTCTTCATGGTCTTTGGGGGTCTTACAGTTCTTAAGGGTCTTCTGGCTCGAAGCAGTCTTGGTGGTCTTAAGGGCCTTCAAAAGATTTTGGGGTCTTAAAGGGTCTTCAGTAGTCTTAGGGATCTTAACTGTCTCTGGGGTCCAAAGGATCTTTGTGGTTTTCGGGGTTTTAAAGTGTCTCAATTGTTTTCGGGGAATTCAATGGTCTTAAGGGTCTTATGGGTCTTTGAAGTCTTAAGGGGTTTTATCTCCAAAGCATGTAGAAAGAGTATTGTTATCTCTCAAGCATGTAAAAAAAAAGGTCTTATGGTTCTTTGGGGTCTTTAAAGGCTGAGGTTGTGGATGAAAATACACTGAGGACAACCCCTGGGTCTGACTTGGTCTTTGTGCCAAATTTGGTGGTTGTTGGCCCAGCGGTCTTTGCAAAAACTGCGAACAGACAGACAGACAGACAGACAGACATCTGATGAATCTTATTACCTTCGCCACCGAAGGTGGAAGGAGGTTATATTTTTCACCCCTTTCTTTCTGCTTGTTTGTCTGTTTGTTACTTTCAAAATCGAAGATTTTCAAGTGTATTGGTCAATCGATTTTGTTATTCTGGCTATTTGTCTGTCAGTCAGTCTGTCTGCCAATTGCCTACAAGTCAAAATTTAAAACTTATCTTCACGAAACTTCAGCAAGTTGTAGACATAGTCTCAACTGAGAAGCCCATTGATTTTGAGCTTGAAGGTCAAAGGTCATATTGAGGTCAAATTTCTAATATCGTCATTTTTTTTTTATCCGATTGACTTGAAAGTTGAACAGGATTTGCATAGTGCATCACTGAATTGGGAAACCAACTACTTTTTGAGGTCAAAGGGTCAAAGGTCAACTCAAGGTCAAACTTTTAAATCAATTTTTATCTGAAAAATCATAATTTTTCATCTGATTGACTTGAAAATTAAACAACAATTGCATGGTACATTACTGAATTGGGAAACCAACTATTTTTGAGGTCAGAAGGTCGAAGGTCAACTCAAGGTCAAACTTCTAAAATCATCAATTTCAATCTGAAAAATATTCAATTTTAATCCGATTGACCTGAGCTTTGATTAAGATTGTGAATTTTAATGAAATGGACAATTTGATGTATCCATGGCAACCTTTGGAGAGGGGAATGGATTTTGCAAGTATTGTGCTCTGCACGACGTCTTTTTTGGATGGTCGCTAGACTATTGGGTGGTCGCTAGACTACCGTTATTCTCAGGTTGTCCGTCTATCTGTTTGTATGTAATGGACAGCTCTGGAGGCCAGAGGAGTCAACGACTTTGATGAAACTTGACTGGTAGGTTCATACCAGGATCTCGTTGTATGCTTTTGAGCACCGTTGCTATGGACGCCACCGTTGCCTAGCAACGGGACTTTGAAATTTTTGAAAAAATCCGAAAAATATTTTTATATCTTTTTTTTTCGAAAATAAAAAATCGGCTTCCGCGCTTTTATGCGTACTATAATCAACCTCTTTGTCAAAAAATTTCAGCCCGATCCGTCGAAAACTGTAAGACTAGTATGCAATTATATAGCGACCACCCATGTCGCCTACCGGCTTGTCTTGTTTGTTTGTCTGTTTGTGTGCAGGATATCTCAAAAAGTTGTGGACGGATTCCGATGAAATGTGGTAGACAGGTTGGGCGTGTGACAAGGACGAACTGATTCGATTTTGGTGAAGATCCAGATCCAGATACTTGAATTTTTTAAAGTGATTCTTCACCATTGAGAAATTGGACTCAACTAATATATAGCACGAAATCTCAAAAAGTTGTGGATGGATTCGAATGAAACTTGGTGGACATATAGGGTGTGTGACGAGGAAGAATTAATTAGATTTTGGTGAAGATCCAATTCCGGATCCGGATATACGAGTTGTTTAATTTCTAAAGTAATTCTTCACCATTGAGAGATATGGCCAAAAACTATATAAAGCATGATATTTCAAAAATGCATTGGACCCAATATGTTCTCGTGGATCAGGTGTTACGTGGTGGGGGTATGCGCTCCACTGAGCGTCCTTCTAGTTTATTAGATGTAATTACAGGATATTTTAAATAACAGCCACCCAATAATGTCATCGAAGGGAAATAGTATTTACAACTTATAAATTTCATCTTGCACTCCATTAATTAATTTTCAATAATTGGTTCTTGTCATTGTACTTTGCTCTAATGATGTAAGTTTAGCAGAATGGCCTCAAGTAGGGGTCTGCAACCTGCAGCTCTTTAAGGACTAAACGACTTGTGTGGTTCCTGACTTTGATCAATGGACCACTCTTTTTTTTTCTCAGTGTTAATTTTCAGAATTATCTTTGTGAGTGTTGTGAAAGGATAAAATACTTGAGAAATTTGGTCTCGGTTGAAGCGTCGTCATTGGTCCAGCTGAGCTGAGACTGCTTTCCCGTGCAACACTCCGCACGCTCCACTCCAGACTCCAGACATGGCAGCGGCCGTCGCTCTCCTGTTCTGACCGAGCTGTTCCCTCCTGATGGGACAAATGGTCGTGATGCACGGTTAGCGGTGGATTGACCCGACTGGCATTGGTCTTTATTTGTATGATTAAACCATTGATCTGGTAGCATGTTAAGGTGATATGGTGGCATGTGAAGGGAACTTTGTGGATTTAAATCTATAAGGATAACCATTGATCATGACCAACAGGGCTCGAACTCAGGACCCAAGCCAGTCACCTTAACCACTAAGCCAACACCAAGTGATAGTCCCATGATTCTCATATTGAAAGGATGGAAAAAGTGCTTAATGTTTGGATTGAGGACCAAACAGCAAAAAAATGCCTTTGACTGGACCGGTGTATGGGAGAGGCCATTGTGGATTTACCAACGTTTTCACGAGTCACCCGGGACCGAAGGCTCCAGTTCAACTATGGCTCGTGGAAATCGAGGTGAAGGAATTTATGTCGGAGCAGGTTTTTAACACCAAAGAGACAGGATTATTTTGGAAGAGGACACCATCTCGTACCTTCCTGTCCAAACAGGGAAGATCTGCTCTGGATCAAGGTGGCTAAGGATTGTTTTACCCTTCTATGTGGCAATGCAGCAGGCCACTTCATCGTGCTCCCGATAATCCAACAGCCATCCCAAGTTCTGCATCCACATCTTTCTGACCTCGACCCTAACCCCTATATCATCATCATCATCATCATCATCATCATCATCATCATCATCATCATCATCATCATCATCATCATCATCATCACCGAGCTAAGTCTTGTGTTTTCTATTTACGGCAGAGTACAGTACGAACAGCATGTAACACGTTTACCCTCACCCACTTTGCTGTTTTGGAATACATTTAAAAGGTAAAACTCTTGTGTTTTTGTTTAATTTACACTGTATTTATTGTATTTACATGTTTATTTCAATGTTAACACGCTTTATATGTATTTACATGTTTATTTCAATTGTAATGTGTTGATTTCTGGCTGCCGTCGATCTTCCTCGATATTTTCATAAAGTCCAGGAACTGAACCCCCCTCTTCCCATTGGCCCTTGGTTTCCACGATTGCAGTTTTAACTATCATGGAATTTTCCAGGAACCTAATCCCCATGATATTGGAGGGTTTACTGTGTAAGGTGGTGGATAAGACTGAGTCAGTATCGCTAAACTTCTAGATGTTTTTTTAACAATCTTTCAAATCATTATTTTATTAGAATTGACATTTTTCTTAAACACTGCATGGGGTACCATGTTCTATGAGCTCTCTAGTTACCTATTTGTCTGTCTTATTCTTCATTCATTTACAGCACAAGGCTCTGGGATAGCGTCATTGGCTGCGAGTGCGGCTGTGCTGCTGATGCAATGCCCTCCACTGGTTAGGGCAGGAATTTCTCTAAATTGCAAGCATTTCTATTTCATTGTTATACCCCGCAGTTGAGTTTGAAGGGTGTGGCAGATGTCGATGTCATGCGAAAACATTGCAATCAACTGATTTCAAGAAAATAAATTCGATTTTATGTTATACAAGGAAATTAGACACAGGTGGAGGCCATTCAGCCCATCATGCCTGCGCAACATCAACACCATACTAATTTATCGACAAAAGGTACAAAAAAGAAAATGCAAATTTTTTCTTTTTTAGTGTTTTTTTAATTATCTTTTTATTTTAAGTTTGTGTATTTTTAGTTTTTTGTATTTTGTATTTTTTTGGAAATATATTTTTTCTTCTCCTTGGGGGATGGGGCATGGGCTATGTTAAAAAACACACAACACCCCTTGACGAGACCCCAGATGCCCTTCCTGACACCAACCCTTTAGTCGCCTTCGACATGCAGGGACAATTACCAGTATACTGGTGCTCAACTCGTCGACCTTCAGAAGGATGACAGGCTAGGTTAACCCCACCCCCCCTGATGTTGATTCGGTGGCCAGAAGGGCTCGAACTCAGGATCCCGAGGATCGCAAGCCACCACCCTAACCACGAAGCCTACACCAGGCTCTGCATGGAACAAGCAAACAAAAGCACAAATGTCCGACCTTGGTTTCAGGATAGTTATTGTTTCAATGCCAGTGTTGATCAGACTTGGTTAATCATAACATGAGTTACATCTCCTTGATGTGCGTGCTCTGCATGAAGACGGCTAAACGAGCTTAAGAAAGAATATTTACCAGCAATGTGAGACATTTCCAGTACAGGCTCAATTTACCATCTTTGTGCTGTTGTCTCATCACTCACCTGGACAGCCCTTCTGTGCCAGTGAACCTCACTCACCGATGGATAACTAATAAACTGTGATGTGCCTTCACCCCCCTCCTACCCTGCATGGTGATTCACCAACCTTACACTGTGAGGTGTCTTCATCTGGCTTACACTGCAATGTGTCTTCACCTGCCTGACACTGCAAGGTACCTTCACCTACTTTCCTCAACCTTGACGAGGCTGGTAAAAGAAATGGCCATTCAGAATTCACATTACTGACAAGTACAGTTGGAATTTTATTACTTGATGTTTTATTTATGAATTGAAACCGCTAGTTTGTGTATTTACTGTGTGTGTAACTGTGATAATACATTAAATCCTCCAGCGAGTAGAGTTTGATTAGTGATGTTACATTGATGGGTTGACTCACTGCCTGGACGCAACTGAGGTTGTGGATTCACCGTTTGGAGAGGTCCTGGGCTGAAAGGATCGATACCTCAAGGTGCGGTCAGGAATCCATTCATTTGCTTACAGGTGAGTGTTCTTACTTTAGGTGAGGAAACCATGTTTTGAGGTTTACAATTTAAATAAAGTGTGTGTGTTGGTCCACACAATGAAAGCCTGGTGTTGGCTTAGCGGTTCGGGTGGTGGGCTTGGGACCTTCGGGTCCCGAGTTGGAGCCCCATCTTCCACTGAATTAACACCAGGTGGGGTTGACTCAGCCTGTCATCCTTCCGAGGTTGGCAAAATGAGTACCAGTGTACTGGTACCAGGGCACAGCGTCAGCGGCACAGCCACGCCCCAACAAAATGATAGCTACCCGGCAGCCAAGCTGCCAACTGCAAGAAGAAGATTCACACAATAAGGTTGTTAATGATCAGAATGAAAAACAAGACATGCTGAACTTAACCCCAACCCCACCCCATGTTGCATGCAGTGGGGGTGGGAGAGCATGGGTGGCACCTATGGGTGCAAAAGGCGGGCGCTGGGTGCAGTCATCCCTTCTGCGCTCCCATTGCAGGGGCTTGGCCGTCCCACTATAAAGACCCAGGTAAGATCGAAGCAGATCATAACAGCGTGCAGGACGGACGTGCATAATGGCAGCCACTATGAGCATCTCCTTTCTGTTCCTCTGCGTTTGGTTCCAAGTTCTGCAGGTGGTCCAAGTTCGGGGTACGTGTTCCACGGACAACCACCCTGGGTTGACGTATGTACATGTGACGGCACATCGAAGGGACGCGTGTTTACCATTATAAAATAGATTGACCCGGTGAGTTTATTCACCTGATTTCAGATGTTATCATTCGCCAGCACATCAAGGTGGATAACTCGTGATGTAATCAAGGACAACAATCTTCTTATTGAAGCCAATTTCTGAGATGGTTACAAACAGAAATTGTATTTTTCACCTTACGTTTAGCTCTTGCGAGAAAACTCGTTTCGTTGTGAATTTTTGTGTTTCTGACCATGAATGGGTTCATCAGAGTCCAACAATTAGATGATTTGTCAGGAATTTCAAATCATCGAGTTTGTTTGTACTTTAGATATGTTACCATTGATTGTGTGCGTTACTAACAGCCGATACCGATTGTTACGGTCGGTCAGTGTTTCTGTGACGTTCAGAGTGCAGCCCGTCCAGACGTTACATTGTAAATTAATATACAATTTATTTCATAATTACTCGTTAGCCAAGCTGTGATGAGACGGATTTTTACCGCACCATTGTCATTGCTCGACACATTTTAAAAGTTCGTCTTATAACGTTCTGAATGTTCTCAGAATGAGGTTGTAATACTTCAAGAGAGTTAAAAAATCAAACTGGAATCCATATATATGTGTGTATGTATGTGTATATGTATATATACATACATACATACATACATACATACATACATACATACATACATCCAGGGGGACCATACTCTGTGAAGAGCGTTGGTGCTGCCTAAGCAGTCGCCTTGGCTATTTGACACAATGCTGGACGGGTCACCACTCCGACACAGGATACGAGTAAGCTGGCACTCATTTTGCCAACCTCAGGATGATAGGCAGAGTCAACCCCACCTGGTATTAATTCAACAGCCAAGTGGGATTTGAACTCAGGATCCCAGGATCCCAAGCCCACCACCATAACCATTAAGCCAACATCAGGTATACATCAAGCTGTTACTCTGTATTCTCTTTCGTTTATATTCTTATGGATTATATGATATAAAAATATATTGTATACTATATATTCTGTTTATGACTAAAATATATATCTATTTATTTCTTTGTAATAAAAATAACATTTTTTAGACTCTGACACAATATTATTGTTTTGAGTACATTGTTACCTCCGTCACCAAAGGTGCATGGAGGTTATGTTTTCACCCCTGTCTGTCTGTTTGTTACTTGGTGAAATTTTGTTTGGTAAGTTTGTTCATCTGTTGTGTTTGTCTGTTTGTCACATGATTTTTGGCCACAGTTTTCAGGCAATCGTTCTGAATTTTTTTTTTTTGTGTGTTTAGTTAACCAGCCAAGGACAGCAACGCTTAATCTTGGTGAAGATCCGAATCCGGATCTGGATCCGAGAATTTTTCAAGTGATTATTCACCTTTGAGACAGAGAGCCAAAAACCATATATATATATATATATATATTTCACAATATTTCAAGAGGTTATGGATGGATTCATACGAAATTTGGTGGACAGGTTGGGAGTGTGAAAAGGACGGATCGAGTAAATTTTGGTGAGGATCCGAATTCGGATCCAGATACGAGAATTTTTTAAAGTAATTATACACCACTGAGAAATTGGGCCAATATATATATATATATATATATATATATATATATATATATATATATATATATATATATATATATATATATATATATATATATATATATATATATATATATATATAGATATATATCGCATGAGATCTCAAAAACTTGTGGAGGAGTTATGACAAAACGAGGTGGATGAGTTGGTTCGGTGAGAAAAACAAGCCGATTCGATTTTGGTTCAGGTCTGGATTCAGATCCGACCTACCAGTGGGATACAAAATGTAAACTGTTCAGCCTGGCGGAGGGATGCGCTCTACTGAGTGCCGTTCCGTTCCGCCAAGTGTCACTCTACGAGTGATTTTTAGATCCTCGTGGAGGATCTTTAAGTCTTACTTGCGTCGTTGTTCTTGTGGATTTTTTGTTTCACAGCTTACAGTTTTCATCGAAACTTCCTGAAACTTGGCATATATATGTAAAAATTCCCTGCGCAGACAGTAACCATCTCCGATTTTGAAAATTCCTCCTAGAAAAAAAAGTTATGACGTCAAAATATCTCCGCTAATGGAAATCACCAAAAACATTATCTCCGAAACAAGGCAAGCTTTTTGAATTCTGTTTGCGGAAATCGAACAGAGCATTAGCAGAGATGAATTACCGCACATATGATACATCACTATGACGTCATATCAATTTTTTATGACGTCATTCCTATTTTTTGACATTTTTTGTTTCACAACCCAGAGTTTTCATTGGAACTTCGTGAAACTTGCTATGTATATGCAGAAAGCCCACGCGCAGGCAGTAACCATCTCCGATTTTGGAAATTCTTACTAGAAAAAAGTTGACGTCATAATATCACCGCTAATGGAAATCACCGATACCATTATCTCCGACACTAGGCAAGCTGTTTGAATTTTGTTTGTGGGAATCAAGCCGGGCATTAGCACAGATAATTTTTCGCAAACCTGATACATCACAATGACGTCATATTCGTTTTTATGACGTCATCATTAAGAGGACGAGGATCTTAGCTCATTCGAGCTTGTTTTATTTTATTTGTATGTTTGTCTGTTTGTGTGCAGGATATCTCAAAAAGTTATGGACGGTTTTGGATTGAATTTGGAGGGCAAGTTGAGTGTGTGACAAGGATGAAATGATTAGATTTTGGTAAAGATTTGGATTCGGATCCGACTACTAAAAATTTTTAAAGTGATTCTTCACCATTGAGAGGTAGGGCCAAAAATGATATCTAGCATGATATCTCAAAAAAGTTGTGGACAGATTCGGACGAAGCTTGGTGGACATGTTGGGTGTGAGACCATGACGAATTGATTCAATTTTGGTGAAGATCCAGATCCGAATGCGAATCCAACTACTCGAATTTTAAAGTGATTTTTCATCATTGAGAGAAAGGGCTAAAAACGATATATAGCATGATATCTCAAAAATGTATTGGGCCCGATGTGTTTTACTGGATCAGGCATTGCATGGTTGAGGTATGCACTCTACCAAGTGCCATTCTAGTTTCGTTTTGTTTTTGTTGGGTCACCTGATCAAAATCAGGTTGTTTTTTTAGACGTAAAACATCAATAAGATTATGACAAGTTAAGATTAAATAAGCAAAGCATAAACACAGTAGAAAGGAGAGAAACACACCAAGATGAGGGTAGAATGATACTTGGAGGAAGAATCGGTGAGAAGAAGAAGGTCTGAACCCACAAATGGACGTTTTACACTTCTGGCAAAAAATAGATAAATAAACTCTGGAGTGCAACACGGCAATGATGGGCCAAATGGCCTCATTTCCCTTTTTAAGGTCCCACAGGATCGTGCAACCACTCTCATTTTGTCTCATCTCCGCTACGGTTTCCGCAGGTGGGGCGAGCATCAATGTACATGCTGTCCATCGGATGGACGTTGAATGGGTGGCCCGTCTCCGACATTAGTTGGTGGACGTTAAAGATCCCACGGTGTCCTTTGCGAAGAAGAGGCGAGCTATTGCCACCCCCTGTGGCTAAATTACAAATGCCTAACAGCTCGCTCCTGCTTGAAAGGCACTGGCAAACCACCCAGCATAACCCTTGCCAAGAAACTGCTTCGGCAGCACCGACGTTACATAACAGTATGGTACATCAAAATCGGAAATATAGCATCAAGAAGTGTGTGTGTGTGTGTGTGTGTGTGTGTGTGTGTGTGTGTGTGTGTGTGTGTGTGTGTGTGTGTGTGTGTGTGTGTGTGTGTGTGTGTGTGTGTGTGTGTGTGTGTGTGTGTGTGTGTGTGTGTACACATGTGTTTTTCTTGAAGTCCACACAAGTTTCATTCTGTTACAACCATATAGCCACTGCTTATAAATGCAAAAAAAAATTGATGGGATTTTTATGGAACTAAAAAAAACATCAGAACTTCATAAAATCAAGGGGAAAATTCAAATTCCATGCACCTCACATCATCAATGGTCAACCTGAGAGATTTAAATCTACAAGTTCCCTGAACACGCCACCAGATCACCTTAACATGACATTATAGATTTAAATCTACAAGTTCCCTTAACATACCACCAGATCACCTTAACATGACATTATAGATTTAAATCTACAAGTTCCCTGAACACGCCACCAGATCACCTTAACATGACATTATAGATTTAAATCTACAAGTTCCCTTAACATACCACCAGATCACCTTAACATAACATTATAGATTTAAATCTACAAGTTCCCTGAACACGCCACCAGATCACATTAACATGACATTATAGATTTAAATCTACAAGTTCCCTTAACATACCACCAGATCACCTTAACATAACATTATAGATTTAAATTTACAAGTTCCCTTAACACGCCACCAGATCACCTTTACATAACATTATAGATTTAAATCTACAAGTTCCCTTAGCACACCACCAGATCACATTAACATACCACCAAATCACCTTAACATACCAACAGATCACCTTAACATACCACCAGATCACCGTAACATACCATTATAGATTTAAATCTACAAGTTCCCTTAACACACCACCAGATCACATTAACATACCACCAGATCACCTTAACATACCAACAGATCACCTTAACACACCACCAGATCACCTTAACATCCCACCAGATCACCTTAACATACCATTATAGATTTAAATTTACAAGTTCCCTTAAAATGCCACCAGATCACGTTAACGTAACATTATATATTTAAATCTACAAGTTCCCTTAACACACCACCAGATCACATTACATACCACCAGATCACCTTAACATGTCATCAGATACCTTATCATGCCATTATAGATTTAAATCTACAAGTTCCCTTAACATACCACCAGATCACCTTATCATGCCACCAGATCACCTGAACATGCCATTATAGATTTAAATCTACAAGTTCCCTTAACATACCACCAGATCACCTTAACATACCACCAGATCACCTTATCATGCCATCAGATCACCTTAACATTCCATCAGATCACCTTAACATTCCATCAGATCACCTTAACATGCCATCAGATCACCTTAACATTCCATCAGATCACCTTAACATGCCACCAGATCACCTTATCATGCCACCAGATCACCTTAACATGCCATCAGATCACCTTAACATGCCACCAGATCACCTTATCTTGTCATCAGATCACCTTATCATGCCACCAGATCACCTTTTCATGCCATCAGATCACCTTAACCTTATATCAGATCACCTTAACATGCCAGCAGATCACCTTATCATGCCATCAGATCACCTTATCATGCCACCAGATCTCCTTAACATGCCACCAGATCAATGGTTTAATCGTACATATCAAGACCATTACCAGTCGGGTCAATCCGCCACTGACCGTGCATCACGACCATTTGTCCCATCAGGAGGGAACTGCTGGTCGGAGCAGGCGAGCGACGGCCGTTGCCGCATCCTTGTCATGTCTGGAGTAGAGCGTGCAGAGTGTTGCACGGGAAAGCAGTCTCAGCTCAGCTGGACCAATGAGGACGCTTCACCAGAGACCATTTTTCGTTGGATGTTCTTCAACACGGGTGCTCCTGATTGCCAGCCGTGCAAAGGTTTGGTTTCTATAGAGGGTTGCTGGTGGCAGATCAATATTGACTAACATGTCGGCTTTGTTTTAAATTTTTAATGGGATGTAAGTTCGACCTGTGAGTTTCCTTACTAGATGAACTCGTAAACGTGACTTTCAATAGGGGGTTTGGGGGAGTGGGTTATTGTGACCATTTGTGTTTGTCCATTGTCTACCTGTGAGCCTGTTTGTGTTCCCGTCTGAACTTCTGGCTCATGATGCGGAGAACCCAGATTCAAATTCCCTATCCCATGTGAACGTGTTTCTCCATGATGTATGAATGCCATTGTTGTTCACAAAGTACACTGGTGTTTGTCCAGCATGCTCACCAATCAGCTCTCGTTTGCTGAAAGACGTTAAAACTTTTAAAATTGATTAATCTTTCTCATGACCCTCATATGTATAGTTCTTTTAAATATATTTGCATGCAGCCTGTGACTGCTTGGTTGCATCATTTTCTAGGGGCACGGCTGTGCCGCTGATGCAGTGCCCCTGTTACCGGTAAGCTGGAACTCATTTTGCCAACCTCAGAAGGATGACAGGCTGAGTCAACCAACCTGGTGTTAATTTCATGGTACAAAACAGGGGCTCAAACTTGAGACCCTAAAATCTTAAGCCAGCCACCTTAACCATTAACCATTAACCCAACACCAGGCTTTGTATAATTGTGGTTATATGCTACAAGTGAAGAACCTGTCCATACAGATGGGTTATAAATTCCCCCAGAATTGGTGCATTTTAGGATCACTTGTAATACCTGCTGACACCACGAGTGGCGCTGTGCCATATATATTTTCATAGAGAGAATTGGGGTTCTTCCCTACCCTGAACACCTGGGACCATGAATTTTATTTATCCCCAAAAAGCCCTCCCCTCCCCCCTCCCCATTTTCACCCAGAGTACAACAAGCAGTTTTAAACTCATTCAGTCCAGCAGTTCAGGAGTGCAAATAAGTCAAACACAAACAAATTGATAGTGCAATATTTATGGGTAGAGATGGTAATTTTGACCGTGGGTTTTGTTTATCCATCAAACTTCTTCTTTCCACGGCTCAAACAACGTATTCCCCAAGATTCATGCAAGGGCGTCGAGTGCGGCACTGATGAGGAGTGTGAGATGAGTGCAGAGATGTTGCCACGATGCGTGTGTGCACCCGAGTGCGACGCCTCTTCGGCTGCCCCGGTGTGCGGCACTGATGGTACCACGTACCAGAACGAGTGCTTGCTGCGTTGGGCACGCTGCAGCAGCCAGAGACCATTGAGCGTTCAGTACACCGGGGACTGTAAGGGTAAGTGCTGCAATGAATCTGTGTTTTTCATTCTGTTACAGCAATCAAATCAAGGGATCTGCACCTTCGTCTTTTTACACTATTCTTGGCTATGTAGAGTAAGGAGAGGGAAGATGTCCATAGGAAAAGGTGGGGCAAGTCCCTCACCCTTCCACCCCCTTCCCCTCTCCCCATATCTATGATTCCCTACATTACTCTATGAAATTTTAATCTTGGGGTGTACAGATGTCACATTAAATCTGAGTTGTACTATCGATTTCATGAGGAAAGGTAAAGAGTAATTTACATATCCACCTGAGGAGAGATGAAGCATGATCACTTTCAAGAACGAAGCCAAATAGAACGTGAAGCCAACAGGTATGAAGTGTTTGCAAAACAAAAACTATATGGTTCACATCATGAGGTGGAAACCTACTACTTTCTTAATGACCCCAATTAATCCCACCTTTTTGTAGGGTCGGGGTCGGGGAAGTTTGGTATAGGTCTGTCATGATCTGGTATGCCAGGCCTGACGTTCGACTGGAGCTGGTTTTGGGCAGGAATTTGGAACTTGGACAGGGTGGCAACAGTAGCTCGCATAATTTTTATTGTTGCCAATAGGTGTAAGGATAAGTGAATACGCGAATTTGAAAAGTACCGTCGGGAGGTTTGGAAGGGAGAGGGTTGTATGAATTTCAGTGTATTGTCATGGTACTTTGAAAAACCCTACACAAGTCCACTCTGGGACAAAGGCCTCACTCAATTGTTGGTGAGAGCTGTTTGGTATTCCAGCTACTGTTGCCAGGTACGACTTGACGAGAGTGAGAACTTTAGGATGTTTGCTTTGTAGGACAAGAACATGTGGAGGCTTTAGTGCATTTATATATCAAATACAAGGACATGAGAAGACGATGGACAAAATTAAGTATATGATGCGATTTGAACCTGGGTTCCTGGCATCAGTCATGAGTTCCAATGGGAACGTGACCAGGCCGACCCACTGATTAATATTAAGTGTGCTTATTTATTTATGTGGGAAGATGAAGAGGGATATTTAGGGTATTGATATAGTCCTTGTACAACTTTAAACTCTGATACCTTTTGATGTATTGTAACGGTCGTCGGTCGCTCTGGTTGCCCAGTACGAGTCTGACACGTCGTATCAACACCATTACAACGGTCGATCGTTTTGGGGTCTTCATCACCGGATCAGGTGTCTAAAACCCATGATACCGCGCAAATTGGTGATCCGAATCAACCGAGTATCACGCCGATGAGGCACTGCACGTCCAAGTGAGCCAGACTTGCGACACAATCACCGTAGCCAATTATCCCTTAATGGGGCTTTCTTTTAATCACCTCAGGAGAACCACAGCGACCATAATTCACCCCCAAGACCAGGTATGTTTAATAAAGTTCAAATGATGGCATGGGGGAAAGGACACAAAATAAGCAATCAACAAATAAATGATGCAACTAACACTATCCCCTTCCCCATTACCGGCATACATGCCCAAGGTAACAAACAAACGAACAGGAACCTGAAATAACTATGTCCTTAATGGGCCCAATTAATCACACCACCATAGAGAAATAGAGGGGGTAATGACAGGACAGAAAGAAAGTTTTGGGCAACCCCGATAAAGTCTGGCAGATGGGTCCGGCCCCATCGTTCCGGCAGGGTAAACGTACCTTAGCCATGGAGAAGAGAGAGCGGCTTGGCTCCAGCTGGGTAGGGCATGACTCGGGCGTTTCACATGAGCAGTCTCGCACAGCCATCTCCTCCTCTTTGCCGAGTCAACCCCACCTGTTATGCCCTTGGGCATGTGCTATGGTGTCAGAAGTGGAAGGAGAGGGACAATGGGAAAACAAGCTCCCCCTCAAAAAAAATTCAAAAAGGTTATGACATCGATGTGACAATGCTGAATATTACTCGTGCCCTACTATTCTTTTGGACCTCAGTTAAGTCTTCCACACTCCCAAGTATTCTCCAAATTGGAGGTTATAAACTTCACGGTACTGTATATACCATAAAACTTCACCATCCGTGGCTTCACCAGTCACGGATTAGCGTGTCCACGATGTATGTCCCTGTATACTTATTCACCATTTGTGAAATAATGCTACGCATTTTCAAGGTTTCCCCCCCCCCCCCTTTATATGATGGAGCAGTACCCTTCACTCAAAGTCACCAATTGTTGGAAGCAGTTCAACATAACTGACATGATCTCAGTTATAAAGAAAACTACTATGGTGAATCCGTGCTGGGGGAAGCTGTGGAGGGAGATAGTTCCGAATTTGCATGGTTTCCTCTCCATCAAAAATGATGTGGAGAATAGTGAATGTGGCCCAGGAAGTGTGAGGGAAGGGGTTCAGTGACCTTCAACCAAGCGAGGTCGAGGAACTCCTGGAATCACATCAAGCTGAGCTCATGGAGGAGGACCTGGAGGAGCTCATAAAATCTAGTGAGGAGAGCGATGACGATGCAGAGTACGAGGTGGTGTCAAAGCCCAAGCTCTCTCTCAAGACCCTTGCAGAAGTAATTGAGATGGCCAAAGTGCTAGGCAATAGGGTGTTTGAGGTGGATCAGTTCATGGAGTGGAGCTTCAAGTTTAAAAGACCTGGAGGCTGCAATGACACACCTTATAAAAAAAACTTACAAGGACTTGCAGTGTAAGCCCAAGCAAGTTCACAAAATTAGTTTTTTCAAGAAGGCTGGTGGCACCACATCTCCAGTCATCACCACGTCTCCAGTTACCACCACCATGGCAGTCATCACGACGGCTCCAGCCAGCATCACCAGTTCTCTGACTTCTACTTCTGCCTCTATGGGGTCTCCGTTCTCCCACGATTATCCTCAGGAGGATCCCACATCCTTTTAACCCCTATCTAACACAACATCATCATGGTAAACAGGTGTAAAATAAAAACGACATTTTTATCTTAATTTACTTTTCAAATCTAACATGTTTATCACACTTGTTATCTAGTATATATTGTTACGGAGCCGGGTATCGGTGGTGAGCACGACCGCTAGAGGGAGCAGTAGAGTCTGCTCCACCGAACACACCAGAATTGAGGTCGTGCCTTTTGGATAAGTCCGAAAGGCATGGTCCCTTACTGGACCATGAATCGCCAATAATTCGACCGCGTGGGGTAGGGTCAATTGCCAAACTTCAATATACCTAATTACCCACGCGGACAAAGCTACTGGGGAATTCACACCCTCGACGGACCTCGAGTGGAACGAGCCGTTACCGTGCCCGAACCGTGTGTAACCCGAGCGGAGATTACCAAGGCCCGTCGGACCAAATTAACAATTTACTGCCTCGCTATTTCTCAATACACACCGTGCCAAGCCAATGAAAGAAACACAGAGACGAGCTGGAACATTTAACAAAAGGGATATTTACTTATAATGGGGCAGGGGAGCACGCAAGAAGGCAGAGTTAACCGAATACTGAAGGAATAGCAATTTATGTCCAAGCACTTATGCAGTTTTACTTAATAGACTGGCGCCACAAACACACACACACACACACACACACACACACACACACACACACACACACACACACACACACACACACACACACACACACACACACACACACACACACACACACACATACACACACGTACACCCAAAAAGAAACGGACCCGTCAGGTCTTTATTGGAGGCCTCCAGCTCGAGGAAAGGCGAGCTGGAGGTCAGAGCCTATTCTCAGACCTCTCCGCCTCGTGCGGCCTTCGATGATCCGGTGTGGCAGGACTCAAACCCACCATGCAATGCTGCTCCAAGCCCAGGCAGGCAATCCTCGTGGGACAGGCTCGCAGGCACATAAGCCACAAGAGAAGACGCTCTGTTGGCGGGACCCCAGCAAGGCGACGACTGGCTTCAGAAGACCACCAGACGTCCGAAGACCAGAAGACAATTCTCAACTCTCTCAAGACCAGAAGACAACTCTCAACAACAATACTCTCGTTTGGCCCACACACGCTTCTCTTATCCCCCGCTTGCACTCCCTCATTGGGCAGAGAGAACACTGTATGCCCATATTTGGAGCCAAGCCAGAACGAAACGCTTGTGCCCATATTTGGGGCTTAGCCAGAGCACAACGCTTGTGCCCATATTTGGGGCGAAGCCAGCACACCAACATCCAGAGAAACCCCGCCTAGCACACTGGACTCCGCCCACGTATGTGCTGACACGCACACGTGCAATGGTGCCGGTGGATGATGGTGGAAGGAAGCGAGGGCAGGGGTCGTTGTTGTTGTGGTTGGTAATTTAAATCCTAACTATCAAAATAACTCACAGCGCACGTACAATTAATCACCCATTAAACATAGGACGGGACCCTAACTAGAAACACATACTTACCGATATAGCTGATCTATAGGACCTGGCTGTTGTGTGCAGTAAGCTTCCAAATCCGCAACAATATGTTTATTCTTGTCAGCTAAGAACCTTCGCCTGCATTATAACATTTTTTTTTAGGTTTTCCCTCGTGTCGTGTAAGTTGGACAACAAGTTAGGGGGGTTAGCTTGTCAGCCATGAACCTAACCCCCTTTTTCCCACAGGCCCTTTGCCTCACCATCCACTGCTCCAGGAATGAAACCCCGTGAATGGTGAAATTTTAGTGTGTGTGTATGTGTGCGTGTGTGTATATATATATATATATATATATATATATATATATATATATATATATATATATATATATATATATATATATATATATATATATACAGTATATACAGTATATTGCTACGGATCCGGGGTTTGAGTTTCGCCACGAGGGGAAGCACTCAAGTTCTTCCCGAACACCCGGGCCTGAGGCCACCAAGCACGGATAATTCCACACGTCGGCAGGTTGCTGAGCAAGCATTAACACCAGTGGGTACTGCCAATCCTGGCAGGGTTCATGACTTCATGTGGGTGCCTTACCTGTGGATGGTCGCACCAAGGAGGGTCTCGTGTCCTCAATGCATACCCGGATTACTGCCGGGCATTACAGTGAGTGTACGCTAGCGAATGAGAGCAAGTCATGTGGGGTAGAACTTTCCAGCTAGTACTGCAGGCAGACTATGCTGGACCAATGGAGGAAAAGACACTATGAACTGAGTACATTTATATCACAAGCAAGTTTATTACAGGCAGGTAAGGCAAACGGACATGCAAATATTTACAAAGAAACAAGACACAGTGCAGAATTTGCCCCGTCATTAAGAACTTCTACAATATGAACTTATATTGACACGACAGGCACCATCAGATTCATTCCCCGAGGAAGGTTAGAGAGCAAAGAAACAAAGAAACAGTATGAGGTGTGCGACCTCTTCAATACTTTGTGTGGTTGACGGACCCACGCTTCCCATTCGCTTAGGATAAGGGGGAGAATGGAGAAAAACTGAGGATGTCTAATGGTGCATGTAAGGAGGAGGTGCGATGAGGTGCAGGTGAAATGCAGATGAGGTGCAGAGAAGAAAATGAAAAGAGGTACATGTCTGTGGGGTTGCTCTGAAAAGGGCGGTTGTTCGGGACTTGCCCTCGTCGATTGCTCATATGTGTCCACAGCAGATGAGATGGAAAGCAAGAGACAGAATGTGTGAGAAGACAGCTCTTACATGTAATACTGTTCCAGAGCCGGATATCAGCTGCGAGCATGACTGCGAGGTGGAGCAGGAGGGTCGACTCTACCGAACACCCGGAATCTAGATCGTACCTTTCGGAAAACTCCGAGGGTACGGGTCCCTTACCAGACCGTGAATCGTCAATAATTCCACCACGTGGTACAGGGTTATTTGCCAATCTTCAAAATACCTCGAGATCCACGTGGCGAGTTACCGAGTATTCACACCCTCGACGGACCTCGTACGAGTCGCGCCGTTAGCGTGCCCGACCCGTGCGCAACCCGAGCGGATGGTTGCCGAAGTCCCGTCGGTCCAAATGTACAGTTACAGCGGCAACAGCCTTTATAGTTCACCAACACGCGCCATGCTAAGCCAATGGAAGAAACACAGAAACAAGCTGATACATTTAACAAATGTATTTATTTATAATGGGGGAAAGGGGGGAGCATGCAAGAAGCAGAGTTATCCGACTATAGAGATGCAAGTATGTACAGCAAAGAGCACTTAAACAATTCCTACTTACAGACGGGCCCACGGACAGACACACACACACACACACACACACACACACACACACACACACACACACACACACACACACACACACACACACACACACACGCACACACACGCGCACACAGATACCCAGAAGGACATGGACCTGTCCACCTCGTGTAGTTTGGCTGACACGGGCGAACCAGGCCAGCGTCAAGATGCGATGATAGAATCCAGAGCTCCCCTCAGCGCTCGTCCCATCAACCAAAACTCTCCTCTGTATCCCAAACTGTCGAGAAGGCAAGAGGTTTCTCTGCCACTTCTCCAAGTCTTTGAGTTGAACGTCAAAGCGAGGGCTGATAACTCCACACTCGTTCAACCTGCCCGTCAGATTGACCACAACCTTGCCTGCTCAATGGTCATCAACTATCTTAAAAACTCTCTAGTTCACCGACAGAGAGACGGCACGCAACCGACTTGTGGTTCTTGTGGAGGAAGGATCTCTCTTCATCTGATCGCGCCGTAACCTTATTCACCCTTCTCCAGGGGGGAAGGGGATGCCTCCGCCCTCCCCACTCTCCCTCACTGGACAGTTTTGGCGCGCAGAATCGCTCGTCGCCCTGTCATTGGCCAAAACGAGCGGCAAGTCCGTCGATTGGCCCGGGGGCGTGGTGACGTCACGCGGACCGCCTTTCTCACCGTCGCGGGGTCTGATTGGCTGAGCGGTGGCCACCTCACTCGTAGCATGCTGATTGGTCAAGGGCCGCCACGAGGCTCCTCCTTGAACTCCGCCCACCATGGCGTCGGCCAGAGTGAGGTGAAGGTGAGGGTGATGCTGGTGTTGTTGTAGTTGATGTTGGTGGTGTAAAAATCAAAGAAAACCCTGACTCAAAATAACTTCGCAGCGCATGTACATTTAATTACCTATTAGACACGGGACGGGGACCCTAACTAAAAACACATACTTACCGATATAACTGTTCTATAGGACCTGTATGTTGAGTGCTCATGGCTTCCAGATTCGCAACACTATGATCTGTATGAGTAAATATGTTATCGGCTTGGCCTTTATGAATGTGCTTGGCATGATGTCTGAATCACTCACCCAACTAGCGATCCGCTCCACCTGCTCTGTTCCACGAGCTCCGTCCGCCTGCTCAGTTCCACCTTCCATCCCTTACTGCCGACGAAGCCAAAAAGTGTCTTCTCTCTCTTATGCAGGGTGTTTTATTGTTGTTTGGCGAGGGAGGAGCCTAAAGGCGGATCAGGACAGGCAGTAGGAGTTTCTGAGAGCCCCCAATGGTGCATGGACGCCTCCCCAAGTATCGGCCCCGCTCATGCAAGGACTTAGCACTAGAAATGGCCTCATTCACTCTGCACTTTGCCATGCGACTCATCTCCGAGATTAACATGGGGTGAAGGTATGTGGTGGTGCTCTCTGGTCACGAACCGGAACATGCACTGGACACCCAATGGGGGCTGTAATTGAGCAGAGCGCTGGGGCTATCCATACGATGTTGAATGGATTTTAGCACACACTTGCATTTCAAGCTACACACCAGGACGTCCCAAACATAAGCATCTGCAATGGTACGTGGTGCCCATTGATCCCCACCACCTCCAAAAGGCAGGGGTGTGCATCCTTGGTGGTGACTGTGCTTGCAGTGATTGTAGCAGTGGCATAGCGGTGAGTTATGGCATGGTGGTTGAGGTGTCGTACCGGTGAGTTTTGGCGTGGTGGTTAATGGCGAAGGTAAGCGAGCTTGGGTAGTTGTGGGGATTGATGTAAGGATTTTTTATAAAGGCATTGGGGTTCGAGTACGGCGAAGGTCTGAGGGGATGTGCCATTGGAGAATGCCGCGAAGTTTTAATGAGGTTCAGGATGCTTCGAATGTGTGACGGTTCTTTCTTGAACAATGTACTTCCAGAGAAGTGCATCAGAAGACGTGGACCAATTACTTGGTCACATCATTCACTTGACCTGTCCCCAATGGAAAAGTTTTTGTGGCTATGTAAAACTGTTGTTTAGTCATCAAAGCCACATTATTTGGATGAACTTAGGGCTACAATTCATGAAATTACTCAACAGAAACTAGAGAATGTTTTCAGCAAATTGGAAAAATTGATTTTAATTTTTTTTTGTATACATTCAAGGCTTGTGGAAGAGCTAGTACAATGAACAGATCTGGATGTAACAGGCCAAAAGAAACAGTAGAGAGAAGGGGGAAACACCAACAATGGAGTTGAAGGACAAGATAGAGAGCGACGTAGATAAACAATGGGTGTGGTGAGGAATGGGAGGCTGGAAAGGACACATGGGATGGACAAGATGGATGTAGAAGAAAACTCACAGGAGGGATTGGCATGAGGTTGGGGTGGGGGAGGGGTTAACGAGGGTAAGAAAGGATCATGGTTTTGGATTGGGGACGATCTGAGATGGTGGTGGACTGCTCTGCTGTCGTGAAGACTTGGCGGGGAGAATGAGATTGAAGACAATGTGGAAGTTTGTTCCTCAGGCGGGAATAAAGGGAAACGAATGGGTGGAGGTGAGCAATGATCCTGGTTTTTGTTGGACCGCATGCATCCTGCAGAAACTTTGGGGGGGGGGGGGGAGGGACAAAGTACGGAAAAAGCAGAAGGCATAAGACTAGAAGGGAAGCAGAAGAAGGCAGTGAGACCACCTACCTGTCTATGATGTTGAAGTGATGGGCCCACAGACTCAGTTTCATCACAGGAGATTTCAATGATCTTGAAAGCCTTTGTTTCCATGGTGTCAAGCTGTGCAAGGTGCGAGGCAGGGCAGCCAGCTTAGAGTGGAGAGCAGTACTCCATCAAGCTGCAGATGAAGGCCTTGTGTTGGATAGGAGTTCAGGTATTCCAAGGAAGGACTTCATATGACGGAGGATGCCCAGTCAGCGGCTGGCTTTGGATGCTAACTTTGAAATGTGGTTTGCTTTGCTTTGGATGCTAACTTGAAATAGTGAGACCTAGGAGTTTGAATTACTTTGAATTGTGATTTACTGTTAGGAAAGTAGATGGGGGGAGGGGGTTGTCAGACAGTCATTTTGGAGGGAGATAAGGAGAGAGTATGAGATTTGTCTGGATTGAAAGACATATTCCAAGTGTTTGACCAGTTTGTGATTTTGTCAAGGTTTGAAGAGAGGGAAGAGACTGCAGCCTGCCTGATAAGGGATGTCACAGCAGAAGGTAGAGTCATCATCAGATAGATAAAGAGGATTTTTCAGAGTCAGAGAGACCATTGATGAAGACCAAGAATAGGATTGGGCCCAAAACACTGCCTTGGGGCACTCCAGCCTTGACAAGTAGAGGAGATTAAAAGGTTCCTTTCAGAGCCACACATTGGATACAAGAGTAGAGTAAGTCAAGAGGCCATGTGTGTAGATGGCTGTGGATGCCATAGGCAGAGAGTTTGGAGAGTAAGGCAGGATGCCAGACGATATCTTAGGCATGAACTATGTCCAGAGAGAAGAGCCCTGATCTCCTGTTTGACATCGAGGACCTCCATCCATTATTTGGAGAGTTGAAGCAGCATGTCCAAGGGAGAGTGACCTGGTCCAAATCCAAATTGGTGATCTGAGATGAGGCTGTTGGAGAAAAGGAATGATTTCATATCAACTGCGATGATGGATTCCATGACCTTGCTGATGATTGGAAGTAAGCTGAAAGGTCTGTAGTTAAGGGGATCCATGTTTGTGCTTTTCATGTAATGCAGTGATGTTTGTTGATTTCTGAGAAGATAGAAGATGACCTACAGCAAATGAGAGGATATGCAAGAGCAGCAGAGCAGGTTTTTAGGACGTGTGAGCTGATGCCGGTCGGTCCAGTAGCAAAGTCAGAGTCGAGGGTTGATAGAAACATGTCTACCTTCTCAGTTGCAAAAGACACAGAGTCCAGGAGCAGTGGGTATGACTGGGAAGGATGGGTACTGAGGGTGAGGGGTTGAGGACACAAGATTTGGAAGAAAACACAGAAATGAGGCATTCGGTCTTCTCACGAGCGGAATCTGCTGTGGTGCCATTTGAAGTAAGGGAAGAGGTGGAAGGGGAGCATACACCAGAGACCGACTTAATAAGGCACCACCAGGTTTTCGAAGAGAGAGATACGTTTGAAAGTTAATTCTTGAGGTTGGACAGATGTTGTTTTCTGGTCCTCCTGAGAGTGGACAAACACTTGTTGCAGACTTTTTGAAATGCACTGAGATTGAACCAATTGGAGCAGAGGAAGAACACTCGGGATTGGTGGGGAAATTGGTCATAACGAAATCCAAAAGGAGCATTTGCGATCGATAGAAATCTGGTTGGGAAAATTTACAGATTGAGTCAGTCCCATGGAGTCCTTTGTTGAAGCGCATGGCTGTTGACAGAGGTACCAACACCCAGAATGAGAGGTACCAAAAATTTGCATGGTGACAATAGAAATCACCATATGTGAGGAAGAGAGAGTTGGGATGAGTGGTTAAAAGTTGGTGTGTGTGTGTGTGTGTGTGTGTGTGTGTGTGTGTGTGTGTGTGTGTGTGTGTGTGTGTGTGTGTGTGTGTGTGTGTGTGTGTGTGTGTGTGTGTGTGTGTGTGTGTGTGTGTGTGTGTGTGTGAGAGAGAGAGAGGGTCATCACTGTTTGTAGGATGGTACTACACACAGATGAACAAGAAGTGGGAGTGGAAGGGAAGTCGCAACCAAAGGTACTCCTAGAGATTGGGAGGTATAAGATCAGTACAAGGACAGTGAGAAATTGAGTTCTTGATGTAAAGGGCAACTCCACTGCCAGGCTGGGGTGCAGGCCGATCAAAGCAGATGAGGCAAGAGTCAGGGAGAGACTTGAAGGCGTCAGGGATATCCTGTGGGAGGAAGGATTCTGTTAAACAGATTATGTCCGGTCTATTGGCAAAGGCCTGGATTGAGAAATCTGTCAAGTTTGAGTGGAGGCCTCAAATGTTTGAGGTTCACACATTGAGGGATGGGGAGTAGGCATGAGAGTACAGGACAGATATGAGGCTCAGAGGCAGTGGGATGGTGGGGAGGAGGCTTGGAAGGTACAGGCTGGAGGGGAAGATGGGAGAGGGCAGGACAAGGGGGAAGAAGGGAGGCGTAGGATGAGGGAGAAGATGGGAGAGGGCAGGATAAGGGGGAAACTGAGAGGAGAGGGGCAAGATGAAGGGGGGGGGGGATGAAAGGGAAACCGAGAGGGGACAGAATGAGGGGGAAGCCAAGAGGGGGCAGGAGGATTATAGGATGAGTGGGAAGCCGAGAGGGGAAGCATTGACGAGGTGGGTTAGTGGGAAAGCTTTGAGGGGATAGGGTGAGGGAGAAGCTTAGAGAAGGTGGGTGAGGGGAAAGCTTGGATAGGGTGGAGTGGGGGGGAGATGAAGAAAGGGGGGACATGTAGTAGAGAGATGCTGAAGAGGGGGCACGTATAAGGGATGGAGTTGGAAGGACTCGGGCTTGTAGGAGATGTGGTGGAGGGTACTGCCACAGAGGGGTTTGACACTGGAAAAGAACATGAAGGGGATTTGATTGTTTTTCCACAGACAACCTCTGCAAACTGGACTTCTTATGATACCCATATTTAAAATTATTAGATAAAGATCATGGGATTGGTGGAAGGGGTTGCTGTTGAAGGCAAGAGAAAGGTCGTGCTGTCAGTACTGGAGGATGGATGACAGACCAAGTGCTTTGGTGAGAGAGATGTTCAAAATACGTTTTGTGAATAATAATAATAATAATAATAATAATAATAATAATAATAATAATAATAATAATAATAATAATATGTCGTGATGAAGAAAAACACGTGGCATGCGGATGCCAGAAAGGGAAGGGAACTGAACCACTTTCACACATTTTCAAGAGCTTTTATAGGAAAACGGAAGAAACATTTTCTTCAGTGAAGGTGATGAGAAAGTGATAGATGTTTGAAGTCCACACAAAAAGGAAAAGCAGAGATGTACAGGAAGTACAGGTACAAGGCAAAATAAGATGGTGTCCCAGTGAGAGTTTTGGGGTTTCTGTTTGTTACTTACGAACTCGAAAGATTTCGTAAGTATATTGATCACTTTCGTCCTCTGTTTGTGTGTTTGTGTTTTTGTTTGTAGGCACGATAACTCGAGAACGGAAGAAGCTACCAATGTCAAATCACACCATGTGATTCAGGAGGGTGATGGCTAGTGCTGATTAGATTTTGGTCAAAGGTCAAGGTCACAGTGAGGTCAAACATTCGATTTTTGATGGTTTGGTACAGAATCATCGTAGAAACTTCTGGTTTGCGTCGCTATCTTCTCTCGAGACAGCTTTTATTAGACAAGCTCAGAGGTCAAGTTGACGATTTCGTAAGTACCAGTCTATGACTGCTTGTTTGTTTGTTTGTTTGTTTTTAAAGTGAGGGGGAATAGGATAGCGTTGAAAAGGCAGAAAGGACAAATTTTTTTGAAGAAAAAAGAAAAGAAAAACAGGACGACAAAACAACCTCAAAGCTGAGACAATGAAGCTCTTGGCTATTTGAGAAGGCCTAAGTTGCATGAAAAAACAAATTCAACAATATCACCAACAAGGGAAGACTTATCATGGAAAAATTTTGTGGCAAATACAAACAGCACACAGGGATGAAAATATAACAGGTAAACACGACGGATCTGGTTCAGAAAATTTAACTTTGATTTCGGTGAAAGGAGCAGCAATTTAGATATCTGACCGACACGAGGACAAAACAAACCTCATGTTTGGATTGGACGATATGTTACGATAGGTGGCGGTAATATGTTAAAGTCTAACAATTTAAACTGAATTGTGTATAAACTTTATGAATTTTGCTTTCATATCACGCCATTTATAGTTTCTTCAAATAGAATGTGTACATCCAACGCTATTATAGTTTAAGTTGCATAACAACCACATAAGCACCCTGAATGTAGATGTATATATCAATATTATATGGAACATATATATATATCTATATATATATATATATATATATATATATATATATATATATATATATATATATATATATATATATATATATATATATATACACACACACACACACACACACACACACACACACACACACACAGGGGGCTGCAAAAGTAGGTATACAGTAATGAAAACAATTACAGTCTTACTGTATACCTACTTTTGCAGCCCCCTGTATATATATATATATATATATATATATATATATATAGAGAGAGAGAGAGAGAGAGAGAGAGAGAGAGAGAGAGAGAGAGAGAGAGAGAGAGAGAGAGAGAGAGAGAGAGAGAGAGAGAGAGAGAGAGAGAGAGAGAGAGAGAGAGAGAGAGAGAGAGAGAGAGAGAGAGAGAGAGAGAGAGAGAGAGAGAGAGAGAGAGAGAGAGAGAGAGAGAGAGAGAGAGAGAGAGAGAGAGAGAGAGAGAGAGAGAGAGAGAGAGAGAGAGAGAGAGAGAGAGAGAGAGAGAGAGAGAGAGAGATTTTGTACATATCAATTGTGTGTGTGTGTGTGTGTGTGTGTGTGTGTGTGTGTGTGTGTGTGTGTGTGTCAATATATCTATTTTGAACCATGAACAAAAATCCCACCACTTCTGCTTTTTGTCCATTTATTTTGTGTTTCTCCTGTGTGTACTCCATGAATGTTACAGACACATGCAAAGAGGTTGTGTGCCCAGGAAACACACATTGTGTGCTGGACCAGCACGAACGTGCTCACTGTGTCTCGTGTACTCTGGGACGCTGCCCACACCCTGGCCCCACGGATACCGTTTGCGGACGGGATGGACACACCTACGATTCGGTTTGCCGCTTGCGACATGTCACTTGCCTGCGAGGCCGCTCCATCGGCGTAACGCATGCCGGCTCCTGTCTCTGTACGTACTAATCGTGATATCTTGAATGATCCTGGTTTAGAGAGATGGATGCGTTGAAAGTACCTTTTAAATGAGAACTAGAATAGAAGGGTGAAAAAGAGAAAGAAGGTGAAAACACAGAACAATATAACAAGAATAAAACTGACAGAAGGAAAGTATAGAACTGACTTTTTGGTTGGAAGGTAATATCAGAATGCTGGTAAGTTTGCCATGGTAGTTTTTCTGTAAAGATTATATATATATATGTAATCTTAAAGTGCGGTTCTGATAATTTTGGAACTGATGGGTTGCAATTTTGATATGGGTAAATGAAGGGATGATGCGTGGTTCGTATTTTAGCCACAATCAGTTTCTCAGTGATCTGTTGTTTCCCACATCAATGAAATACTCAGGTGTCTTTGCTGGATTCCTGGAATGTTTTGCGATCAACCTGGGTGTCTACACACCCTGCAGGTGTACAAACTTGCCTTTGTATTTTATGTTGTTTTTAAATGCCAACACTTTTATTTCATATCTCTTGCCTGTCACCCAAGATATTTTTGAACAAGATATTTTTGGAAATTATTTTGTAATATCGATTTGGGCCTTGTAATAGTTACAACACAGCATTTAGAATACTTCTACAGTGTAAGCAGCATGAATACAATGAAAACAGCAAACTAATAATATGAAGGCAGGACACCGTGGATACCAGGTCTTCAAGATCAATGGAATCTCCCACGATGACGCCAAGTCCATGGGGCTCTCACTTCGATCGTCATCGCAGACAGCTCAGTGGTCTTCTCTCTCTCTCTGTCTCTCTCTCTCTCTCTCTCTCTCTCTCTCTCTCTCTCTCTCTCTCTCTCTCTCTCTCTCTCTCTCTCTCTCTCTGTCTCTGTCTCTGTCTCTCTCTCTCTCTCTGTCTCTGTCTCTGTCTCTGTCTCTGTCTCTCTGTCTCTCTCTCTCTCTCTCTCTCTCTCTCTCTCTCTCTCTCTCTCTCTCTCTCTCTCTCTCTCTCTCTCTCTCTCTCTCTCTCTCTCTCTCTCTCTGTCTCTGTCTCTGTCTCTGTCTCTGTCTCTGTCTCTGTCTCTGTCTTTCTCTCTCTCTCTCTCTCTCTCTCTCTCTCTCTCTCTCTCTCTCTCTCTCTCTCTCTCTCTCTCTCTCTCTCTCTCTCTCTCTCTCTCTCTCTCTCTCCTTTCTGGTTTTGCAACCTCTGCTCTTTCTGTGCTTCATCCCCTTCACCTCCAGGCTTCTGCAGGGCACACACTGTCCACCACCAACTCCCTTCTGCTGAAACTACCCAAATCCAGGATCACTACTCACCTACACTCATTCATTCCTCTTTTTTTCCCACTTGTGGAACTAACTTCCACATTCTCTTCAATCTCATTCTTCCCTCCAGATCTTCAAGACAGCTGTTCATCACCCTTTCAGACCATCTCTCATTCCAAAACCATGATCCTTTATACCTTCGTTAGCCTCCCCACCTCCTCTACCCCAATCCGTCCTCCTTCAAAATTTGTAGTTTCCCTCCTGAGAGTTTCCTTCTGTATCTATCTTTTCCACACTATGCATCCTCTCCTGCCCACCCCCCCCCACATTCCTTCCCACACCCATTGTTTGTCCACCTCCCTCTGTCTTAGCCTTTGGTTCTATTGTTGGTATTTCCCGCCTTTCTCTCTGCTTTTCCTTTTGTCCTGTTGTGTACTGATCCATTCAGTGTACTGATATGACCTCTTCCACAAGCCTCAACTATGTATACAATAAAAAATCATGAAAGGTCATAAAGTATTTTCTAGAATATGACTTTAAACAAAGGAATTTCACTTATCCTTACATTGTCTTTTCCAAAGGAAAAACAATATTCAGCACTTACTTTGATAATCATAATCAGTCTCAGGCAAAGGTTCAGTTTTCGAACTGTGTTCACTTCCTGCGACTTCTTCTATCCTTTATTTGCAGGTGCCATGTTTTCTTCTCTCTTCTCTCTCCTCCCATTCTTTCACCCTCACCATTGCATCCACATGTTGCCCCGCTGTCAGTGCGCAATTGCCTCACTCTTCCATCTCTCAGTGCTGTTTGAGCACACTTCGACGCGCAGTTCCGCCATAACCATCTGTGGGCGTTCAGTGCCTTCAAGTAATATTTATGGATTTATTTGGAGTCTGTTTTTGCCACCGTGCGAAAGCTACTCTTACTCTCTTAATTTCCGCTCAATGCAAATGAAATTCAAAGCAGTTAGGAATATCAGTATTCACTTGTAGATTCCACGATGTATTCACCACGTCTAAGGTCTGAAAGTAACTACAATCTATGCCACTTCCCTGCTACTTGTCCTTCCCAAACCCCAACGCATTTCACACCGTACCCATGTCTCTACACTAGGCCATCGAACTCTGCCCCTGAGGTTGTAAATATATACTTAAGCTGTGAGTATGCGGCGAACATAACTAATGTATATTCTGCACTGGGATGGCCTGTTTGCTATTCGTTTGCATGTGGTTCATACTGCTGCAATCACAGGTTCAAATCCCACACACCGTGCTATAACAATTTGTCCATTTTCTACAAATGCCGTTCCAAATCATGTAAAGGTACATTGGTGTTTCCTAATGTCTTTGGCCAAGAAAGATATGTACAAAGTCTTCGCTGAGCTTTAGATCACTTTAAGAAGGAGTCCTTCCATGATCGTGGAGTCATTACCTCCGCCACCTATGGTTTTTACTCAGGTGTGTTTGTCTGTGAACAGGATATCTCAAAAAGTTATGGACAGTTTCAAACGAATTTTGTTTGACAGGTTGGGTGTGTGACAAGGAAGAATCGATTCGATTTTGGCGAAGATCCGATCCGAGAATTTTTTTTAAGTGATTCTTCACTATTGAGAGATGGGGCCAAAAACAATATGTAGCACAATATCTCAAAAAGTTGTGGACGAGTTTTGACAAAACTAAGTGGATAAGTTGGTTAGGTGACAAGAACAAGCCGCTTCGATTTTGGTTCAGGTCTGGATACGGATCGGACCTATCAGTGGAATACAAAACGTAAACTGTTCAGCCTGGCGGATGCATGCGCTCTACCGAGTGCCATTCTAGTTTATCATAAATTCCAGACCCAAGCAAGTGGCCGTACCTTATTAAGTAGTTACAAGGGGTGGAGGTGTTCTGAGATCGGAGGTAACAAAGCAGAAAAGTGGAATGTACTTTGCTCATTCTGAGAAGATGGAAACAAAATGAAGAGGTCTCACCTCATGCATCACCTAGCCATTTATTTTTCTCCAAGAATGAGGCTCATGGAAGAGCGAGATTAATCTCACAGTGGGATAGCGGGGCATCAATTGGGCACAACAGCAATGGGATAAACGAAACGGAAAAGAAAGGAAGAGAGAGAGAAGAGGAGGAAACACTGAAACCAGCAAGTAAGAGGGTTTGATATGAAAGGGTCAATTGGGGGGAGGGGGTAGTGGGGGGGCTTAATAAAGATCAGCAGTCAGGATGGGGGGTACACAACAAGGTGAGGTGGTGGAGCACTGCCTGCTTGAAGTCCTGCAGGGAAAAGTTTGACAGAGCAGTCTCTGGAAGGTGGTTCCATCGATTCATCATCCTTTGAGTCTTGATCCAATTTTGTGGGTTCCATCATCACTGGGTGTTAGAAGCTGGGTGTTGTGATACTGGAATTCCATTGTCACTGGGTGTTGTTGGTGTTAACAACCAAAGTTGTCCATGTCTTTTTGGAACACCCTGTATTTTTGTTTAAACGCATTGTAGAAATGCTAAATTCATGGCTGGTTTTGAGGTAAGCAGGGGTCTTCATTGTCCGAGTGGAAGTAGTCATGTGTACTGTGTAGAGCAGGGAGAGGGGAACTATAACCATGCTTATGTAGTGTGCACAGGATGGAACAGTTTCACCTTGTTTTGCCTTACGTAATATATGTAGATGCACCCAAAACCTGGGGAAAGTACATTACTGTTACTTTTTTTTTATTTTTTAGGTTTACATGAGATCACTTACTAACAGGGACATTCCTCATACTTCTTCTTTCCCTCCTGGCCCCTAGCTGGCAATGGTAGCTACGAGGGAGAAAAACGAATGGAAAATGGAGAAAATGTACTTCCTAACGACTGATGCCAAACATCATTCCTGAAACACAACCAAAGAATTTTCATTTGAAAACATCACAACTCGTCGTTTCAGGGAGAAAACGAATTTAACCATTTTCACATTACTACGTAATTATCCACCTACGAAGACTTCCTGCCTCCCGGAAGTTGCCATTTAATTGTCTGCACTTTTAACAATTTCCTCTTTTAGTCTCGCTCCCATATTTCCTGCATTTACATGTACTGAACTGTAAATAACATTATTCACCTATTTATTCTCCCGTCGCTGTCGGCAGATCACCTGTGCTCACAGGTAAACCTCTCCCTCACCTTGAGGACGACTCTATCAGGACATTTAAACTGAACACTTAACAATGCACAACCAATGAAAACGCACAATTTTTCATCGCCGGCAGGCAGATGCAATTACTTGCAATGAATCGTTTATAATTCATTTATAATACATTATGTTTTGTACACTCACAATTCATTCGTCGTACAATAGCACGGCCACCCGGCGTTACCCGGTGATGTTCTAAACCTGTTGGCGTTTTTAAGAAATCAAATTGGGTTTTTTTTTTCCATTTAATTTCTATGGGGGCCTAGAACTCTTCCCTCCATTTACATGACCTTTCACATCGCTACAAAGGCTTAGGTACGACAGAGCGATTACAAAAATAAATAAATAATAACCCCCCCCCCCCAAATTAAACTTTCTTTTTTCTAAATTTTCAATTTTTTTTTTCTTCTAAAAACACTTCCCGGCACTCACTGATGAACCTCTGAAAGTTTGAACAAGATCCATTTGGCCATCTCTGAGAAAAATGGCAAAAAACTTGCATATGGAGATAACCAAACACACACACACACACACACACACACACACACACACACACACACACACACACACACACACACACACACACACACACACACACACACACACACACACACACACACACACACACACCACACACACACACACACACACACACACACACACACTTATCCTATCGTATAGATATTATGATTTGTATTCATGCATTGTGTCATACCATTTATTGTTTCATATTACAAACTTCTTCATTCCGCGCTGTTTCCTGTAATCAAGTGGTAATTGAATTATGATCTTTCCGTGCTTGCGTGTGACCAGAGAATTGCTTTTGCTTTGGGATCCAAACTTTATTTCATTCTTACTCTATAACGCCATCGGATGTGATCTCAAAGTTGCATTTTCACCGTTACAAGCGCTCATACGCTAGGCATACCGGTTGTAGACCAGGGACGGTTCCTCTATGATGTAAGGTGGTGAAACCTCTCCTTAACTCGTTCAGGACATTTAGAATTTGTCTGTAGAATCAGGCCTAGTCTTATGAGGGAAAGTATGCGGTTTTTAGCAACCAAATTGTACACGAGACAGCCGGCTTAATGTCCTCTTGATGCAGTTGCCTCCGTGAGCAGCTTCTCGGAATCTCGGAAGTATTCCAGCGTCTCTACGAGCTACCTTTACACCCTCATCTTCTTACCGTGATATCAATATAACACCTTGGCTGCTTTGTAAAATCCTAATATTTTGCTGTGTGACGAGTAATCGTGATGATTAAATGAGGGGCTGTGGCTTTAACAGGGTGTTGTCGGTGCTCAGAAGGGATGCGACATGACAAGTCGATGATGACATTGGGGGTGAGATTGCTGAGAGAGGCGGTTGATTTAACATGGAAAGATTTTGTAGTTGTGAGTACACTGAAGAACAGCACACACAACCACTTTACTAGATAATAATTATATATATATATATTTTTTTTAATCATGCTTCACAAACATGAAACGAATTATTATTTCCTGTACTATGCGTTTGTGCCTTTCTGACTCTGTACATACATCATGTGTAAATAACCTGTTTGAAAAAGCCATCAATAAATAAATAATACAAATCTGATTTATTTATTTATTTTCTTCATGTTCCTTTTGGAAGACCTCAAAACATGTTGGAATATCAAAGAAAAAGAAAATTATGATGATGCAGGATGGAGTCTCCACTTTATGTTGACCGTTGACTCGAGTGGCCAGCACAAAAAATAATAATAATAACCCGGTGACTTTAAGCCCTTACTGGACCATTCCCGAGAGGGTGGGTGTGTTTTTTTTAATATATACTTTATGTATATATATTAGTTTGTATACATAGTCGAGGCTCATGGAATAGCTAGTATGAGTATACTGAACGGATCAAGACACAAAAAGAGTAGCACAGAGACAGAGAGACAGAGAGACAGAGAGACAGAGAGAGACACCAACAGCAGAGTTGAAGGCCAAGATTGAGAGGGCCGGACAAACAGTGGGTGGGGGAGGATTGGGGGGCACGAGAGGATGCATGGGCTGGACAAGATGGAAACAGGAGGGAAAACTGGAAATTTGGAAGGAGGAGAGATTGGGTGGTTAACGAGAGGACAAAATATTATGGCTTGGGATTGGGGACGATCTGAGATGGTGGTGAACAGCTGTCTTGAAGACCTGGAGGGAAGATTGAGATTGAAGAGAACCTGGAAGTTGATTTCACAGGAGAGGTAATCTTCTTCTTCTTCTTCTTCTTTCGGCTTCTCCCATTAGGGGTCGCCACAGCGGATCATCCGTATGATCCGCATAGAGATTTGGCACATGTTTTACGCCGGATGCCCTTCCTGACGCAACCCTGGTCGCCTCTTACGACACAGGGATATGGTACACCTATTTTAACCGGGGTATACACCGGCCCAGTACACTGGTACTCATTTCGCCGACCTCGGAAGGATGACAGGCTGAGTCAACCCCCTGGTGTATTAATTCAGTGGCCCAACGGGGCTTGAACTCAGGACCTTTTGGATCCCAGGCCGCTTCCCGAACCACTGCGCCAACACCAGGCTCTTCACAGGAGAGGTAATAACAGGAACAAATGAGTGGAGGTGAGCAGTGATCCTGGATCGTCTGTTTGTCTGTCTCTGAGCACAGTATCTCAAAAAGTTATGGACGGATTTGGACGAAACTTGGTGGACTGGTTGGTTATGTGGCAAGGACGAGTTAAGTGTTTCGGTGAAGATCTGCATCCGGATACTGGAATTTTAAAGTGATTTTTCACCATCGAGAAAGGGCCAAAAACGATATACAGTACTGTATAACACGATATCTCAAAAAGTTGTGAACGGATTCGGATGAAACAAGGTGGATGAACTGAGTAGGTGACAAGAACGAGGTGATGAGATTTTAGTTCAGGTCCAGATACAGATCCAGCCTATCAGTGGAATACAAAACATAAACTGTTCACTCTGGCCTAGGTATGCGCCCTACCAAGTACTGTTCAAGTGTATCCAGTTTTCATTGATTAAATAAATAATTCCTTTCTTCAAAGTAAAATTTGAGAATTAACCAATTAAAAAGAAGACAAAATACACAGGCATGTTTCTGTGTGATGTAGCACAAGTAAGAGACTCCATGTATGATGTTGCTCTTGATCTTGATCTTGCTGGAACATGGAAATGATCTTGCAAGAACAAATTTTCCTAATTACTTATCAATAACAATCCAGGTCTATCACAGCCTTCCTGATCAAGTCATGTAATGGCTAAATGGGACTGGGAAGACCAGTGGTAGAATTGTTGGCATCCCAAAGACTGAGCTGTTAGTGCAGATGTTACTGCATTGTGCAGATGGACACTGCTCTACATCCTGAGATCCCACATTTCATCCTAAACATATGCTATGTTCCATCTTTCACCAGATGACGATCTTCTCCTCAAAAAAGTTCACCAGTAAGGCACAACAAAGATAGTGCAGATGAAGATTCACTTGGAGCAACTTTCCAGAATTTGAATGTGTTTTCTGTCCGTACAAAACCGGAAACACTCCAGAACATTGTGACAATTAGAAGACTGAGCAACAGAACCTATTGCGAACTCATTGATAAAATGCCAGACATCGGACGGAAACAACTGTAAAACTTTTGTGAATGAGGGAATAGTTTTGAGTGAAGACACTAGTAAATCTGAATGCACCATTCCGTCACCGATGCATGAAGAATCATGTCTCATAATACATGGTCAAGCGTTGTCAGCATCGGGATGCCTGCTGTTGCGTTGACTTTCGGTGATCCAGCAAATCATCATCACACCATTTGAAAGCCTTTATCCCTGAGCAGGGCTCAACATTTTGTGGGCTCCAATCATGGTACCCTTTCTTGTGGCAATGTTTTTATGGCCGGATGCCCTTCCTGACGTTAACCCTTTAGTCGCCTTCGACCCTGCAGGGATAATTGCCAGTATACTGGTGCTCATTTCGCCGACCTTCGGAAGGATGAGAGGTTGAGTCAACCCCCCGAATGCTAAATCAGCTTCCAGCGGGGCTCGAACTCAGGACCCCGAGGATCCCAAGTCACCGCCTTAATCACCAAGCTACACCAGGCTCATTCGGTGATCCAGCAAATGTATTCATGAAAACTGTACTTCGTATGGCCACAGGCTTCAATATAATAGACGTCGTCTTTGCTCAATACGTACATTGTTCAATCGAGTCGGGCACAAGGTCAAGGGGAAGTAAGAGTATTTAACCTGTCAGACGTGTTGTGGAAGGTCGCCATGTTCCCTTGCCGAAGCCATGATCAAGTTTTCTTGCTCTGCCAGAAAATAAAACTCACTTGTCCTGGTTTATATCTGAGAAAATTGTTTCCAATGCTGCATCACAGAAATTGTGGCTGCTGGGGGGCTTCGCTGATCACTTCGATGTTTAGTTGTCAAATGAAAACACTGTTAGTTCCCTGAGAGCTGCACTGCGCACGAGGAAGCAGACGTGGCAATGGTTCTTCATGCTATACATGGACATTATGATGTTGTTATTTCAGCAAGAGACATGAATGTTCTTCTGCTACTAGTGGCTCATCATCCTCGTTTTAAGGACAAAAGTTTGCTGATGCGGACTAGAACGTCAAAGAAAAGAAAACACATTCCCATTGTAGAAGTGTTAGGGTTAGATTCCCATTGTTAGGCATTCCCATTGCAGAAACGTTGAACGGTCGAACCATCAAACTCAGCACCTACACTTTCGGCTTTCCATGCACTAACTGGGTGTGATACAACATCTGTTTTTGCGAATCACTCCAAGCTCACGGCATGGAAGGTTTTCAAGGAAAACCATGACCTACTGAACACATTCGGGGAAGGTGAGTTTACAAGGGAGAAAGCTGAGCTAACAGAGAGCTTTGTTTGTCACATATTCATTGTGCTGCCAACAGACTCCATTGATACAGCAAGGCATATTCTGTTTCACAAAACTGGCAAGAAGGAAGTTTTGTCCCCAACAAGTGATGCTCTTCAGCTGCATTTGGAAAGAGTACATTCCCAAGCAGGTGTGTGGACCTGTGCTCGCCTAACAAAAACCAAAGATTCCCCGACAGACCCAAACGGGATGGAGAAGTGTTCAACAGAACCACCCAGTCCTCATCTCACGTCTGAGTCCTATCCCTTCGTCATGATTAGAAATATGATCATGTTCATGCAAAAACACCATCACACCCTTCGTTTCATGCGTCGCAAATCCGGTTTGGGATGGATGTACAGCTGCGTGTAGACGTAATGGCGATGAACAACATCCATGGATTTGGAGCAATGGCAAGTGAAATTTGTTTGGTCACGTGTTCAAAGTTATTCTGGTTATGGTGAGTTATGGTAAGTCATTTGAATGATTTTTGTTGATATGTGTTGCTCATGCATGGTGCTCAGTGGGGAAACTTTAATAAGAGTTGAAATTTTAAAATCTTATTTCCATTTCTCTGTTCATATATATATATATATATATATATATATATATATATATATATATATATATATATATATATATATATATATATATATATATATATATATATATATATATATATATATATATATATATATATATATATATATTGTTGCGGATTCGCGCCCGCCGGCGTGCTGACGGCCACGTAACTCGAATCGCGGCACGTCGCCCACCGGACGGACAATCCAGTCGTGACCCTCTCGGACTAACGCCGGGAACCAGTCACGGGTGGACCTTTCGGTCTCACCGCGATCGAGCCAATCAGCCCCCGCGTGGGATAGGGTTGCTCGCCAAATTCGACCGACCTAAGTACCCACGCGGAGGGTAGACCGGGCGATCGCACCTCGCCGCAGGTCGACTTCGGACACGGGCCACTTAAGCGACCCGTTCCGTACTATCAGAATAACCGAGCGGTGTTATCGTCGACCTCGACGGTTCGATTAATTATCGGGCGTATTCAGCCCACTACCAACCCTTTACGTGAAGCAAGATGAGGATTCAATGGGAGAAATGACGAAGCGAAGCGGGAAACAGTTCAACACAAAGCACATTTATTCGCGGCACACGGGAAGCACACATATACAATTCCACCAAATGCACACAGAAAAGACACAATGCAATTTACACAAAAAGCAAATATAAAAGCGAAAACACAATGCAGAGCTAATACCGACTACCGAGCACACGGCAACACTTATACAATTCTACTTCACAGACGGCGCCGACAACACATACCCAAAACCAAGGAAAAGAATAGAGGACCCTCAAAGATGAGGCGGGCCTGAGGCCGAGACCGGGTCGCGCCTACCCGTCTGGTGATGAGACGCGGAGCGGTGATGGCGCCTCAACTCCGCGGGCCTCGCGGACAGTGTCTGGTAGGGGGTGGGAAAGGGGCCCCCTTGGTCGCACTATCTCAGCGCGGGGGGAAACAGGAGGGGGTTGCTGATGCTCGGGGTATAGAGGATCTTTATTATCCCGCGACAAGCGTCTCCACCTCGGCCAGGTCGCGCTGTCGGCCTCCCTCGGGTGCAGCTTCCTGCACGACGCGAGCACCCCCTCGTCTGGTGTCGCCGCCTTTCCACAGCTCCGTCCCCTCCGTTCCGACTCCAACGCACACGACGAGCAGCTCCACCGCCCGCGAAGTCCCGACTCTCCGTTTCCGACTCTCCTACTCTCCCACTCTCCGACTCTGGACTCTCCGACTCCCTTCTCTCCTACTCTCCGACTCTGGACTCTCCGACTCTCCGCCTCTGGACTCTCCTTGTCTACTGACGAACACGGTCCTTTTATCCGCCCCGTAACTTCGCCCTCTCATCTTTGACCCCCTCCCTTCGACCTTTCACCTCGCTCCCCATTGGCCCGAGAAAAAGTGGGCGTGAAGGCTTTTTGATCCATAAATTTGCATATATCGATCGCCCTGGAGGCGGGGCCAAATCGCTCCTCGCTCACCGATTGGACGGCAAAAAGTGGGCGTGTGTCGTTTTTGATCCGTTTTTGAAGCACAAAATCCGTGATTTTGTACACGCTGTTCGGCGCGCGCCCTGCACGAGTCCAACACCGGTACCCACAGGCGGCGCAAGAACGGTGGCGATGCGACGGCTGCGAGGTGTGACGTGAAGGTCGTGGCGGTTGTGGTGAAGCGGCGTTGTGGTTGGTGGTTGATGTTGTGGTTGTGGTGGTAATCATGGCGGTTGGTCCAAAATAAAGATAGTAAAAGAAAAACGGCTATCCTGAAGAGTCGCAGCACGCATAAATGACATGTATTCCCACTAGACAACGGGTTTGGGCCTAACTACACATGCACTTACCGAGATACCTCACCTAAGGGGCCTGAATGGTGGTTTGCGAATTTGGTAACCACAACAATATATATATATATTGTTACGGATTCGCGCCCGCCGGCGTGCTGACGGCCACGTAACTCGAATCGCGGCACGTCGCCCACCGGACGGACAATCCAGTCGTGACCCTCTTGGACTAACGCCGGGAACCAGTCACGGGTGGATCTTTCGGTCTCACCGCGATCGAGCCAATCAGCCCCCGCGTGGGATAGGGTTGCTCGCCAAATTCGACCTACCTAAGTACCAACACGGAGGGTAGACCGGGCGATCGCACCTCGCCGCAGGTCGACTTCGGACACTGGGTTCCAGTTGGGCGAGTCCGTGTTCCTGCACAATCAACATTTCCTGCTCGGGGATTCCATCCTGGACCATGGATTCTACACATTCTACATCCATTTCTAATACCCCCGGCTCCCGCTCGCCTTGAGACGCCATCTTGCTTCTCTTAAAGGGTTAATTTCGCTCGCCCGTAATTTGGAGGGAATCGGGGGTCGCTTCTCTCACCCCTGGACCGATTCCCGTGAATTTAGCCGGAGACAGGAGAGCCCGTTTTCCTGTTCTCCGATACCAGTGCCGCGAGGAGGGCGATGAATTTGTATCCCACTCCTGACACCAGTGTTGCGGTTTTCGCGCCCGCCGGCGTGCGGCCGGCCACGTAACTCGAATCGCGGCACGTCGTTAACACGAGCGTTAAATAGTAAAATAACACGAGCGGTGTTATTCGTCGACCTCGACGGTTCGATTAATTATCGGGCGTATTCAGCCCACTACCAACCCTTTACGTGAAGCAAGATGAGGATTCAATGAAAGAAATGACGAAGCGAAGCGGGAAACAGTTCAACACAAAGCACATTTATTCGCGATGAACGGAAAGCACACATATTCAATTCCACCAAAAGCACATAGAAAAGAAGAGAAACACAATGCAATTTTACACAAAAAGCAAATGCAACAATGCAGATCTAATACCGATTACGCGAGCACACGGCAACACTTATACAATTTTACTTCACAGACGGCGCCGACAACACACATTCCCAAAAACAAAAGAAAAGAGAACCCTCAAGGATGAGGCGGGCCTGAGGCCGAGACCGGGTCGGGCCTACCCGTCTGGTGATGAGACGCGGAGCGGCGATTGTGCCTCAACTCCGCGGGCCTCGCGGGCAGTGTCTGGTAGGGGGTGGGAAAGGGGCCCCCTTGGTCGCACTATCTCAGCGCGGGGGGAAACAGGAGGGGGTTGCTGATGCTCGGGGTATAGAGGATTCCTACTCTGCCTCGAGTCCCGCGACGAGCGTCTCCACCTCAGCCAGGTCGCGCTGTCGGCCTCCCTGGGGTGCAGCTCCCTGCACGACGCGAGCACCCCCTCGTCTGCCCTCGCCGCCTCTCCACAGCTCCGTCCCCTTCGCACACGACGACGACCAACTCCTTCTTGCTTCTTCTTCCCAACTGCACCGCCTGCGAAGTCTTAACTCTCTCGACTTGACGAACGCGGTCGCTTATATAAGCCCCGTGGCTTCGCTCTCTCATCTTTGACCCTCTGCCTTCGACCTTTCACCTCGCTCCCCATTGGCCCGAGAAAAAGTGGGCGTGAATGCATTTTGATCCATAAATTTGCATATAGCGATCGCCCTCCAACCCCCTGGAGGCGGGGCCAAATCGCCCCTCGCTCACCGATTGGACGGAACAAAAGTGGGCGTGTGTCGTTTTTGATCCGTTTTTGAAGTGGAAAATCCGTGGTTTTGTACACGCTGTTCGGCGCGCGCCCTGCACGAGTCCAACACCGGTACCCACAAGTGGCGCAAGAACGGTGGCGATGCGACGGTTGCGAGGTGTGACGTGAGGCGGCGCCGCGGTGGGTGGTTGATGTTGTGGTTGGTGGTGGTAATCATGGCGGTTGGTCCAAAATAAAGATAGTAAAAGAAAAACGGCTATCCTGAAGAGTCGCAGCACGCATAAATGACATGTATTCCCACTAGACAACGGGTTTGGGCCTAACTACACATATACTTACCGAGATACCTCACCTAAGGGACCTGAATGGTGGTTTGCGAATTTGGTAGCCACAACAATATATATATATATTTAAGTTTTAAAATAAAAGCGTCATTCTTTATTTCTTTGAATGCAGCAACATGAACCACAATAAAAATGTGAAATAACTTGTGTGGAACATGTACATGGTTAGAGTGGATGTACATGATGACGTCAAGTGCAATTATTTATACTATATTTAATGTAAAGGAAATATAGTACTGTATATATATTTAATGTAAAGTAATATAGTATATATAATTTATACTATATTCATACTAATATTTAATGTAAAGGGTTTTTTTGGTTGTTTACAAATTTAACGTTTCGTGTGCTGCCAAACTTCACCATCGTCTTGGTCATATCTATCTATATCATATGTGTATATATATATATATATATATATATATATATATATATATATATATATATATATATATATATATATTTATATATGAAATATATCTTCCAACATGTGTATTGTAAAATTAACAAATTCCTGGATTTATCGAACATACAAAGAAGAAAGTTTGGAACTTGCAAAATCGAAGATTTTCAAGTGGATTGGTCAGTCGATTTTGTCTGTCTGTTTGTTTATCTGTCTTTTTGTCTGTTTATCGCCTCCAGGTCACAATTTTAAACCGATCTTCACAAAACTTCACCACATGGTAGAGTTTGTTATAGGGAAGAAGCCTCTTACTTTTGAGGTCAAAACGTCAACATCGGCCAAAGGTCAACAACTAGGGTGAGATTTCTAAAATCCTCAACTTTCATCCGATTCACTTAAAATTTGAAGAGGATATATATTTCTGGTCACTGATTTCGACCAGCCAATTGCTTTTGAGGTCAACGTCGACCAAAAGGTCAATGTAGGCCCAAGGTCAACAACAAAGGTGGAATTTCTAAAATTGTCAATTTTCATCCGATTCACTTGTGATTTGAAGAGGAGTTGCACATTTGGTTATTGATTTGAACCACCAATTATTTGTTGGGTCAAATTTGTTTTATGGATTTTGCAAGTATCGTGCTCTGCACAACGTTTTCTTCTTGTTTGTTTGTCTGTTTGTTTGTTTTTGTGCAGGATATCTCAAAAAGTTGTGGACAGGCTGTGTGTGTGTGTGTGTGTGTGTGTCTGTGTGTGTGTGTGTGTGTGTGTGTGTGTGTGTGTCTGTGTGTGTGTGTGTCTGTGTGTGTCTGTGTGTGTCTGTGTGTGTCTGTGTGTGTCTGTGTGTGTGTGTGTCTGTGATGCTGTTTTTCGTCTATTAATTACATACGTCTATTGATAAATTACGTACTATTGGAATGTACATTTTGACCTTTTTGACTGCTGAGACCCCTTAGACCTTTAAGACCCCCAGCCCCCAAGACCCCGAAAGACCTGTAATAATTAATGGCTCCATTTGCTTCCACGTTGAGAAACCGATTGTTTTTGTTCAGATTTTGCAAAAACGTCTAAGGCTCTGGAGACGAATGAAAATTTGGCCCAATGGACCAACGCGCCCACTTACTACTCGTCGTGTTAAATTGGTGGTAAAACTCATGTGAGGATAATAATTAATTTATTAAATCGACGTTTCATCCGAAACTCAACGCACGGGTTAAAAAAGAAGGGCGATTACTCGATTTCAAAGACAATTGTTGAAGAAACGTTATTTACTCTTGAAAGAAAGTCAGATTAAAAAAAAATTATCGCACAAATATACAAGATAATTCGTGAATTCCGACATTGCAACGTCACTCATACACGTGACGTCACGTCTCGTTCAAAAAACGCAACTAACGTATCGAGGAAAATAAATAAACAATTAGATGTCGAGCTCAGGATTTCCCAGAAAGCTTTGCGCGGCCGTCATGGCTCGCGTGCTTCGCGTGGTGACCCGAGCGGCCGCGGCCGGCGTCGGTCGACGTGTCATCCCTGAAGTCTTGTGTCCCTCCTTTGGCAGGTTTGCGGGATCAGTCCCCCCGGTGTTACACGCCATACTTATTCGCCTTTTCGTGGTACCAGTGACATTGTCTGCATCATTGCTCGGTGAATGACCTTAGGCCGCGATCGGAGCCTACGGACTTGACTTGTGAGCCTGTCCGAGTGACGCAGCCTGATGACGTTTCTCACGTAGTTTATAAATTTAAATGTTCGTCAAGGGGAATGAGTTTCACAACATTGTTAAAAGATCTACGGAGATCTATGTACGCCACGCGGAATGATACAATGTGAATCGGAGTTTCACAACATTGTTGAAAGATCTACGGAGATCTATGTACGCCACGCGGAATGATACAGTGTGAATCGGAGTTTCACAACATTGTTGAAAGATCTACGGAGATCTATGTACGCCACGCGAAAGGATACAAATGTGAATCGCTGAAAGCTTTCTCGTAGTAACCACTTCACTGGTGAGAGACATGATGGGCATTTTTTAACGAGAGAGAATTGATCTTTTCTAAGGCGAAAAAGGGCATAATTGTGAAAAAATGATGAACCGCCCTGAAACTCGAACTTGTACCGTGACTTATCATGATAAAGCTCAGTACCAAGTTTCAGTTGAACATGTTAAAGGATACTGGGAGATAGTCTGAAAAACCACAGGTGAGATGGCCGGACTAATAACCCTCTTGTGTTTTTTTTTCGGGATTCTTCGATGATATTGTTGTGGGGCCAGGTCTCGGTGGCGAGCATGAGGGGAGCAGTGGAGTCGGCTCCACCGAACACCTGGAATTTAGGTCGTACCCTTCAGATAAATCCGAAAGGTCACGGGTCCCTTGTCGGACCGAAGATCGCCAATACATCGACCACGTGGGATAGGGTAAATTGCCAATTTCAATATACCTAAATACCCATGTCGTCCAAACGACCGGGGAAATTCACCCTCGGCAGGATCTGCGTGATCCGGGCAGTTACCGAGCCGGATCCGAGTCGTACCCCGAGCGGAGAGTACCAGAATCCTGCCGGCCAATTGCACGATTATGGCAGCAATGAGGCCTCCTAATTCCCGTTCGCAGCGTGGAAAACCAATTATAGAAAAGACAAAGACGAGCTGGGACATTCAACAAGGGGGAATTTATTTTACAACAATGGGCAAAAACCGGGAAGGGAGACAAAGAGCAGATTTCAACCGAATATATTCCAATGTACAATAACGCAAGCACTTAACGATTCTACTTAGAGACAGGCCCACACTCAGACACGCACACCCAAAGAAATGGACCCCGTCGGGTCGTTATTGAAGGTTTCCAGCTCGAGGGAAGATGAGCTGGAAACCAGAGCTATCTTGGACCTGTCCACCTCGTGTGGTCTTCGACGTCCTGGACTGGCGGGACTCAAACCCACAACCACGATGCCACTCAAAGTACCAGGGACGGAGGATGAAGGGCGGACGCCAACCAGTGCGAGGGAGGACAAGGCAGGGAGCACCAGCAGGCAAGGCCAGGCGATTCGGGACGATCCGGCAGACAAAAACCAACTCTCCACCAGTCGGATTGCGCCAAACAATTAATGATTCACTCCTTCTCCAGAGGGGAGGAGCTGCCTCCTCCGACCCGCTCTCTCTCACTGCACGGTTTTTGATGCGCTCGTCGCCCCTCGTGATTGGCCAAAAGGGGCGCCAAGTCCGCTGATTGGACCGGGGGGGGCGTCACAGCGGACCGCCCCTCAAACAGAAAGAGGAGTAATATTGACCGCGTTGGCTCTCATTGGCCGACCGACGGTAAACTCGCTCACATCTCTCTGATTGGTCGAGAGAGACGCCAAGTCCTTCTTGAACTCCGCCCACCGCGAGCGTTATGGCGTCAGGATGGAGTGAAGTTGTTATTGTTGCAAGTGTTGTAAAAATGTAAAGGAAAACCCTGACTATCAAAATAACTCCGCAGCGCACGGACATTTATTCACCCATTAAACATAGGACGGGACCCTACCTCGAAACGCATCCTTACCGATATAACTGATCTATAAGGACTCTGGCTGTTGTGTGCTCCTGGCTGCCAGATTCGTAACAATATTTGTCCACGACACCACCATGAGCTTTGAACAGTTGAGTGGAGAACAAAACGATTCGATTCGGTATTAAATGTTTGAAGCAAAATGTGGAAAATATTTCGTTTGAGTCATTTACAAAAATAAAAGTTTATTTATATATATATATATATATAGATAGATATTGTTGTGGTTACCAGATTCGCAAACCACCATTCAGGTCCCTTAGGTGAGGTATCTCGGTAAGTGCATGTGTAGTTAGGCCCAAACCCGTTGTCTAGTGGGAATACATGTCATTTATACGTGCTGCGACTCTTCAGGATAGCCGTTTTTCTTTCACTATCTTTATTTTGGACCAACCGCCATGATCACAACCACAACAACAACCACCAACCACAACGCCGCTTCACCACAACCGCCACGACCTTTACCGTCACAACTCGCCACCATCGCATCACCGTCATCTCGCGCCACTCATGGGCACCGATGCTGGACTCGTGTAGGGCGCACGTTGAACAGCGTGTACAAAACCACGGATTTTCTGCTTCAAAAACGGATCAAAAACGACACACGCCCACTTTTTGCCGTCCAATCGGTGAGCGAGGGGCGATTTGGCCCCGCCTCCAGAACGATCGATATATGCAAATTTGTGGATCAAAAAGCCTTCACGCCCACTTTTTCTCGGGCCAATGGGGAGCGAGGTGAAAGGTCAAAGGGAGGGGGTCAAAGGCGAAGTTACGGGGGGATAAAAGGACGGTGTTCGTCAGTCAGAGGAGAGTCAGCAGAACGAAGTCGGAGAGTCAAGAAGAGGAGAGTCGGAAGCAGAGGGTCAAGACTTCGCGGGCGGTGGAGCTGCTCGTCGTGTGCGTTGGAGTCGGAACGGAGGGGACGGAGCTGTGGAAAGGCAGCGACACCAGACGAGGGGGTGCTCGCGTCGTGCAGGAAGCTGCACCCGAGGGAGGCCGACAGCGCGACCTGGCCGAGGTGGAGACGCTCGTCGCACATAATAAAGATCCTCTATACCCCGAGCATCAGCAACCCCCTCCTGTTTCCCCCCGCGCTGAGATAGTGCGACCAAGGGGGCCCCGTTCCCACCCCCTGCCAGGCACTGTCCACGAGGCCCGCGGAGAGAGGCGCCATCGCCGCTCCGCGTCTCATCACCAGACGGGTAGGCCCGACCCGGTCTCGGCCTCAGGCCTGCCCCATTCTTGGGGGATTTCTTTTCCTTGGTTTTGGGTATGTGTTGTCGGCGCCGTCTGTGAAGTAGAATTGTATAAGTGTTGCCGTGTGCTCGGTAGTCGGTATTAGCTCTGCACTGTGTTTTCACTTTTATGTTTGCTTTTTGTGTAAATGGAATTGTGTTTTCTTTTTTTGTGTGCATTTGGTGGAATTGTATTTGTGTGCTTTCCGTTCGTCGCGAATAAATGTGCTTTATTGTTGAACTGTTCTCCCGCTTCGCTTCGTCTTTTCCTCCATTGAATCCCCATCTTGCTTCACGTAAAGGGTTGGTAGTGGGCTGAATACGCCCGATAATTAATCGAACCGTCGAGGTCGACGATAACACCGCTCGGTTATTCTGATAGTACGGAACGGGTCGCTTAAGTGGCCCGTGTCCGAAGTCGACCTGCGGCGAGGTGCGATCGCCCGGTCTACCCTCCGCGTGGGTACTTAGGTAGTTCGAATTTGGCGAGCAACCCTATCCCACGGGGGGGCTGATTGGCTCGATCGCGGTGAGACCGAAAGGTCCACCCGTGACTGGTTCCCGGCGTTAGTCCGAGAGGGTCACGACTGGATTGTCCGTCCGGTGGGCGACGTGCCGCGATTCGAGTTACGTGGCCGTTCGCACGCCGGCGGGCGCGGAATCCGCAACACTGGTGTCAGGAGTGGGATACAAATTCATCGCCCTCCTTACGGCACTGGTATCGGAGAACGGGACAACGGGCTCTCCTGTCTCCAATTAAATTCACGGGAATCGGTCCAGGGGTGAGAGAAGCGACCCCCAATTCCCTCCAAATTACGAGCGAGTTAAATTAACCCTTCACGAGAAGCAAGATGGCGTCTCAAGGCGAGCGGGAGCCGGGGGTATTAGAAATGTATGTGTAGTAATGTAGAATCCATGGTCCAGGATGGAATCCCCGAGCAGGAAATGTTGATTGTGCAGGAACACGGACTCGCCCAACTGAACCCAGGGCCCGAGGTTGGTGCGGCAGCGGCCGCGGTGTATGACACCTCCCCCCCCCCTCTCCACCAAGACCCTTCCCCAACCCTTGCCGAAACGGCTCAGCTGAGTGCATCCAACATGGCCCAGCTATGCGCCATGCTGGCGGCAATGAACAAACAAATGATCGAAAAAATGGATGCGAATATGAAAAACGAAATGAAAGACATGAACAAGCAAATGAATGAAGTGAAAATGACGATGGATGCGAATACACAACAAATGAACAAAAAGATGGATACAAATACAAATGAAGTGAAAACGACGATGGATGCGAATACACAGCAAATGAGGGAAGAAATGAAAGAGCTACGGGGTGAGACGCAGAACATGGGCCGATGCCTGCAGGCGGGCATGAAGGCCGTGACCAGGGAGCTGGGAATGGCGACTCCACGAGTGGGAGCAAACGAGCTGGAAGGGGGTGCAACGGCTGACAGGCCCGCGGTGGAGGCGGGTAAAAAAATAATTCGGGGGGCGTGTTGGGCGAGGGTCGTGACAGAGGAATCGACGGTGACCAAAAGGGAAAAATTAAATGGGGAGACCAAAACGTGTGAGACGAGACACGAGGTGACGACAACGGAAATAATAGTTGAGACAAGGGAGGTAAAGGGTGAAGAGTTGGCAGAGACACGGGAGACAGAAAAAATAGAGGGAAGACTACACGATGAAGATGGGGCAAGTGACGCACACACACACACGGAGGTAGTGGAGGATAATGGGGGTGAGCTCGCGGAGCGTGTAGGGACCCGGTGCGAGCAGCGGGATGGCCTCCTCCAGGAACGAGGGGAGGGAGTCTGCCCCCTTGAGGCGAGTCACGACCAGGTGAGTTCGGTCGTGTTTTGCGAGGTTGAGGGGACGAGTGCTGTGGACGGGTGCACGGAGAGCTTGGGGGGTATAGAGGCCCCGGAGACCCTTGTGGGGACACGAATCCCCAGTGTAGTTGTCCCTGTGTGTGTGGTGCAAGGCGTGAGTGCGTCCCCGTGTGTGGAAGCGACCCCGTGTGTGAGTGGTGTGGTGGCGATGGTGCTGGAGTGCGTGCTTCCCAGCACGCCATGTTTGGATGAGGCACCGTGTGTGGATGAGGAACCGTGTGTGGAAGAGGCCGTGTGTGTGAGTGAAACGGCCAGTATGAGTGAGGAACCGCGGGTGAGTGCCCCCGCGTGTATGAGTGAGGGACGTTGTGTGGAAGAGACCGCGTGTGTGAGTGTCGCCGTGTGTATGAGTGAGGTACCGCGGGTGAGTGCCCCCGCGTGTATGAGTGAGGCACGGTGTGTGGATGAGGCACAGCGGTTGAGTGCCCTCGCGTGTGTGGGTGAGGCACCGCGGGTGAGTGCCCCCGCGCGAGTGAATAGAGCACCACGTGTGAGTAGTATGGTTTGTGTGAGTAGTGAGGCACGCGTGAGTGAACGGCCGTGTGCAAGGTCGCTGTGTGCCAGGGAGACCGTGTGTGTGAGAGAGCGGTATGTAAGGGAGATGTCGGTTGGCATGCGGGAGCACGCAGCCGCGTCTCCCGGTGTGAATGTGATGGAGTGGACTGTGTGCGTCGTAACACGCAGGTGTGCGTGGGTTGAATGGCGACGACGAAGGCGACATGAGAAGAAAGAAAGCCGAGTAGCGGCTGTAGTTGTTTCGAGGACCGTGCCGGGTTCACCCAGCAGCGAGCACGCGGTTCGTGCTGTGCAACGCACGAGACCACCACGTGCTCGCTTGCGAGAGTGAAGTCCCGGTCCGGAAACGCACGCGGTGGATTTGCCGATCCCGCGGACGGACAAAGTTTAGGCAGGTAAACGGATTTGGACCGGACGGGTTCTCTACGCGATCGTGCGTGTTAAGCTCCAACGGGCAAAGCACATGTGTTCGCGTGGGGAACCCCTCGAGACGTGTGGCTTGTGTTCTTTTTTATATGCGCACGGTGACGTCATGGCTGCACGTGGGGTTGGAATCCGGCAGGAGGGGTATCTCTGCCGGATGGTCCCGTCCAAGGAGGGACGAGGAACACGTGCAGCTGCATGACGTCACGGGCAGGTGCAAAGTGCGCGAGCTCTGAGTTGCCGCGCTGGCGCTGCGCATGTAAAGAAAAAAAAAAAAAGAACAGGCCTCACTTTCGGGTACACAGGATTCCTGGGCAAGGGGTGGAAGACCCCCTTGACCTGGGCACAGGATGGAAACTAGTTAGGGGGAAGGGTTAGCTTAGCTAGACCGACTCCATGGGGCAGGGGTAAGTCCTCATGGAGTCCGTGGAATGGATTAGGTAGAGGGATTGTAGCCAGATTTAGGTTGGGAAATAAAATGAATGATTTGGAGACAGTGACAGACTTGTGAATGTGTAGAGGGGACGTAGTTTAGCTACGTAGTGTTAAAAGGAACGTGCTGTAGTTTAAGGGACGACGTGGGAGCACGAGTTAGTTAGGGGAGGTAGTTAGAAGGATGGCAGAGTTCAGTGGTGTGTGTGTTGAAGTGTTGAAGAGTTGAGAGGTGAGTACATGGTGAGTGAGTGAGGCCAGCGGGTCTGTGTGTGTGGAGTGAATGGGGAATGCATGGTGCGATGAGTGATTGGGGGGAGGAGTGACTCCCGCCCAAGGGACCCCGGGGTCAGTGTAGAGTGAGTTAGCTGGGTTAGTCAAATTGAAAAATGGAGGTCGTTTTGCTGTTGGTGGGAAAGTAGGCTCGAGACCCATTTGGAGGGGTGCAGGAGCCCTGTTGACGGGCTTGGGAGCGTGGCTGCGAAAGGTGAGTATCGCTGAGTGGGTACCCCGGGCACCAGGCTAGTCGGCCGCGGTAGGCCAAGGGCCCATGGGGGGCCGGGATAGCGTAGTGGGCACAGGTGCGCCTGCTTGGTGCGGGGGCCCGGGGCGCCATTAGCCGCGTGGGCAGTGCAGTGGGCACGGGTGACCCTCGGAAAGGGGCCCGGGAGGCCGGCCTGCCACGTGTGCGTTTCAGGGGAGGTGCCATGGGGGGCACTCCCCGGTGTTAGGGAGCTGGTAGGCTCGGAGGCAGTGTAGTGCCCGGGGGTGCCATAGCGGGAGATTCGGCAGAGGGTCGTGCCTGCCAAAGGGAGCCACGTGTCCCAGCCAGGAGACCGTGTGAGGGCACGGAGAGAAAATTGGGGGGCGAGGCCCGAAATTGTGAGGACACCAACACAGGCGACGGGAATCTGGGTTGTTAGAACCAATAGTTTAAGCGAGAGGCGCTTGTTGAAAGCCCCGGGGTAGTTTAACAGTTAAATGGTTAGGATAGATTAGGAGATGTACCCCTCCGCACCATCCATCCCCTCGCTGTCGTTGTGGGCCGCTGGACCCACTTTGGGTTAGATCGCCGAACTCTGGGGAGGCCATTCTGAGGCTTCGTTGGGCCTCGACACAGGACGTTAGCTCTCCCTTATTCCCCTCCGGGAAGGGAACGTAGGGGTTGGGAGTAGGCTAGGTGACAGGATAGGTTAGCCGAACAAGGACGATAAAGGGGGTTAGGGGACGATTTATAGTGGGGAAGTAAAAATAAAAACAACAAAAAAATTAAGTTGGGGCTAAATTGGGGTTTGACAAATTAAGGGAGTGGGTAGGTACAGTGACAGGCAAAGGCGATAGGTTGGGAGGGAGACAGGTAGGTAGGTCCGAGCCCGCCTTCCAAGTGGCCAGCACCACCGCACTCCCTCCACCAACCTCCATTGAACGGCAAAGGCTGGCCAACTTCATCGGCTGGCCGTGTTTTGCTTCAAGGCGGAGGCCGGCCAACTTCATCGGCAGCTGTTGTTTTGCTGCAAGGCCTGTGCCATCGGCTGGCCGTGTTTTGCTGCAAGGCCTGTGCCGGCCCACTTCATCTGCCGGCTGGCTGTGTTTCTTCAAGGCCTGTGCCGGCCAGTTCATCTGCCGGCTGTGTTTGCCTGCAGCGGCCTTCTTCTGCGGGCTGTGTTTGCCTGCTACCTTTGCCATGCCATGCCCACTGCCCCTGTTCACCAGCCCCGTTCAATTTTTGCTTTGCCCCCCCCCCTGTTCGTTTCCATGTGCGCCAGGATCAGAAAGCAACAGTTTGCAAGCTGCGAGAACTGCCCTGTTGGCAGCTACAACACGGGCCTGCAGTGGCGGCCCGTGCACCGTGTTTGTGTCCATGCATCCATTCGTTGTGCTCATTGCGTGTGCCACTTGAGCTGGCACGGAGACTGCGTTTGTGCAGCCCATGCACCGTTGTGGTTCACTGCATTCAGTTCAAACCGTTCATGCATCCATTCGTTGTGCTCATTGCGTGTGCCACTTGAGCTGGCACGGAGACTGCGTTGTGCAGCCCAAGCACCGTTGTGGTTCACTGAGTTCAGTTCAAAAGGGAAGGCCTTGGACTGCGTGTGAGCAGCCAGCCACGTTCCCTGTCACCTGCATTGTTTGAGCCAGAGACTGCATGTGGGCAGCCTGGCTCCCTGCTAACTGCTTTCTTTTGCAGAGTTCATTGATCCTGGGCCATGGTTTAGTGTAAAATTTGTAAGTTAAGGTTAAGATGTACTGTACATATGAGTGCGCCCCCGGCATGTTTGTCTTAGCGCCGGCAATTTTATTTAAGTCGTCCGTGTGAGTGAGTTTGTTTAGATAGTTACGCAGCCCTCAGGTTATTTATTTTGGGGACACGAATACCATGAATGTCGCACTCAGGGATCCGTAGGTAAAATGTACTAGGGGAAAACTACACATGATGGCACACGAAAATTTGACGACTCGGGACGAGTCTGTAAAAAGGGAAGGGGGTAGTGTTGTGGTTACCAGATTCGCAAACCACCATTCAGGTCCCTTAGGTGAGGTATCTCGGTAAGTGCATGTGGAGTTAGGCCCAAACCCGTTGTCTAGTGGGAATACATGTCATTTATACGTGCTGCGACTCTTCAGGATAGCCGTTTTTCTTTCACTATCTTTATTTTGGACCAACCGCCATGATCACAACCACAACAACAACCACCAACCACAACGCCGCTTCACCACAACCGCCACGACCTTTACCGTCACAACTCGCCACCATCGCATCACCGTCATCTCGCGCCACTCATGGGCACCGATGCTGGACTCGTGTAGGGCGCACGTTGAACAGCGTGTACAAAACCACGGATTTTCTGCTTCAAAAACGGATCAAAAACGACACACGCCCACTTTTTGCCGTCCAATCGGTGAGCGAGGGGCGATTTGGCCCCGCCTCCAGAACGATCGATATATGCAAATTTGTGGATCAAAAGGCCTTCACGCCCACTTTTTCTCGGGCCAATGGGGAGCGAGGTGAAAGGTCAAAGGGAGGGGGTCAAAGGCGAAGTTACGGGGGGATAAAAGGACGGTGTTCGTCAGTCAGAGGAGAGTCAGCAGAACGAAGTCGGAGAGTCAAGAAGAGGAGAGTCGGAAGCAGAGGGTCAAGACTTCGCGGGCGGTGGAGCTGCTCGTCGTGTGCGTTGGAGTCGGAACGGAGGGGACGGAGCTGTGGAAAGGCGGCGACACCAGACGAGGGGGTGCTCGCGTCGTGCAGGAAGCTGCACCCGAGGGAGGCCGACAGCGCGACCTGGCCGAGGTGGAGACGCTCGTCGCACATAATAAAGATCCTCTATACCCCGAGCATCAGCAACCCCTCCTGTTTCCCCCCGCGCTGAGATAGTGCGACCAAGGGGGCCCCGTTCCCACCCCCTGCCAGGCACTGTCCACGAGGCCCGCGGAGAGAGGCGCCATCGCCGCTCCGCGTCTCATCACCAGACGGGTAGGCCCGACCCGGTCTCGGCCTCAGGCCTGCCCCATTCTTGGGGGATTTCTTTTCCTTGGTTTTGGGTATGTGTTGTCGGCGCCGTCTGTGAAGTAGAATTGTATAAGTGTTGCCGTGTGCTCGGTAGTCGGTATTAGCTCTGCACTGTGTTTTCACTTTTATGTTTGCTTTTTGTGTAAATGGAATTGTGTTTTCTTTTTTTGTGTGCATTTGGTGGAATTGTATTTGTGTGCTTTCCGTTCGTCGCGAATAAATGTGCTTTATTGTTGAACTGTTCTCCCGCTTCGCTTCGTCTTTTCCTCCATTGAATCCCCATCTTGCTTCACGTAAAGGGTTGGTAGTGGGCTGAATACGCCCGATAATTAATCGAACCGTCGAGGTCGACGATAACACCGCTCGGTTATTCTGATAGTACGGAACGGGTCGCTTAAGTGGCCCGTGTCCGAAGTCGACCTGCGGCGAGGTGCGATCGCCCGGTCTACCCTCCGCGTGGGTACTTAGGTAGTTCGAATTTGGCGAGCAACCCTATCCCACGCGGGGGCTGATTGGCTCGATCGCGGTGAGACCGAAAGGTCCACCCGTGACTGGTTCCCGGCGTTAGTCCGAGAGGGTCACGACTGGATTGTCCGTCCGGTGGGCGACGTGCCGCGATTCGAGTTACGTGGCCGTTCGCACGCCGGCGGGCGCGAAGACCGTAACAATATATATATATATATATATATATATATATATATATATATATATATATATATATATATATATATATATGGTCTCGGCTCGTGGAAGAGCTGGGACGCGGAATAGATCAGGCCACACCATAAAGGGAACAGCAGGAGAAAGGGGAAACACCAACAACAAGGCGGAGGGAGAAGGTAGACTGAGACGGACAAACGAGGGATGTCGGAAAGGACGAGGTTGACAAGAGGGATACATAAGCAACTCGAAGGGCACTCATCGACGTCGCCAGATATGCCTCCATCCACATAATTGCATTATTATAGGTACTTGTGCCAAGCTTGATTTAAATCCTTTAAAATGTCACATTTTTTACTTGACATGACCTTTGACCTCTTGACCCCACAATCTAATCAGTTTATGTATACATCATTATACATAATTGTACCAAGTTTGACTTTGATCCCTTCAGCCGTTCTTAAGTTGTCGCAGTAATGAAAACCTGTCATCGACTCTGACCTTTGACCTCTTCATTCTGCCATCTCATCCATTCATCTTTGAATCATACTGTATACATATACCAAGTTTGGGCAAAATCCCATCACTGGTCCACAAGTTAGCATGGCAACATCATTGTACTGAACATGACCTCTGACCTTTAAAAAAATAATATGGCTGACGAACCACGTGACCTAATGATGTCATCAATTTACCCCCTCCCCCCCCCCAAATAAAATTTAGCCCGAGATGACCCTCAAAATTTTTCATACTGATCAGACAACGTTTTTGACGTATGTAATTATGACGTCATAACGAATCCACCTTTGACATCATCATAACGAATCCACCTTGAAAGAGCAATCCGAGATTGCAGACCCTTGCCAGAACTTGTCTTGTGTGGTATTTGTGTACTGATGTGTTATTATATGTAATTAATGAGAACAGCCACTTTATAACTGCTGGCAGTGATGACCGGATACCAAGACATCCCGCTTTGATCGGACACCTGACCCCACCCATGACGTTTTGCATTATTATTCATTTGAATTTATAATGGGACTAAAATAAATTCAATTCAAATAAAATGGAAGACCAAGTAGGTACAGTCCTGCATTGGAGTCATCAGAAGGAACCCAAACAAGCAAACAGAAAAGATGAGGTCATCAGGATGAACCTGGATAGGAGTCACATTTCAGCTGCTACTCCTCTACCCTCGAACCCATCCAAGTGCAGCCAAGTGAACCTTATTCCAAAAAAAAAAGAAAAAAAAGAACCCAGATCAAAAAATTAAATAATTATGGCTGCCAGACCATGCATTCAATCAAGTTGAAATTTAAAACGTATATTCCACATCATCACTCGATCATAATTATGAAGTTTCACATCGATTGATTAAGCGGTTCCAGAGAAAACGTTATTTAATAATTTTCTTCAATCCAATGCACGGCTGCCTAACCATGTGACCAATGATGTCATATGTGTAAACCCTTTGGTCCTCATGAATAGGCAGTCATACGTGTAAATTTTCGCCTCAATCTGTTCAGCCACTTCAGAGAAGATTTTTGAATTTTTTATTTAAAAAAAAAATAAAATGTGTGTATATATATATATATATATATATATATATATATATATATATATATATATATATATATATATATATATATATATATATATATATATATATATTGTTGTGGTTACCAAATTCGCAAACCACCATTCAGGTCCCTTAGGTGAGATATCTCGGTAAGTACATGTGTAGTTAGGCCCAAACCCGTTGTCTAGTGGGAATACATGTCATTTATGCGTGCTGCGACTCTTCAGGATAGCCGTTTTTCTTTTACTATCTTTAATTTGGACCAACCGCCATTGTTACAACCACAACATCAACCACCCACCGCGGCGCCGCTTCACGTCACACCTCGCAACCGTCGCATCGCCACCGTTCTTGCGCCGCATGTGGGTACCGGTGTTGGACTCGTGCAGGGCGCGCGCCGAACAGCGTGTACAAAACCACGGATTTTCCACTTCAAAAACGGATCAAAAACGACACACGCCCACTTTTGTTCCGTCCAATCGGTAAGCGAGGGGCGATTTGGCCCCGCCTCCAGGGCGTTGGAGGGCGATCGATATATGCAAATTTATGGATCAAAAAGCATTCACGCCCACTTTTTCTCGGGCCAATGGGGAGCGAGGTGAAAGGTCGAAGGGAGGGGGTCAAAGATGAGAGAGCGAAGCCACGGGGCTTATATAAGCGACCGTGTTCGTCAGTCAGAAGAACAGAGAGTTAAGACTTCGCGGGCGGTGGAGTTGGCAAGAAGGAGCTGGTCGTCGTGTGCGTTGGAGTTGGAGCGGAGGGGACGGAGCTGTGGAGAGGCGGCGAGGGCAGACGAGGGGGTGCTCGCGTCGTGCAGGGAGCTGCACCCCAGGGAGGCCGACAGCGCGACCTGGCTGAGGTGGAGACGCTCGTCGCGGGACTCGAGGCAGAGTAGGAATCCTCTATACCCCGAGCATCAGCAACCCCCTCCTGTTTCCCCCCGCGCTGAGATAGTGCGACCAAGGGGGCCCCTTTCCCACCCCCTACCAGACACTGCCCGCGAGGCCCGCGGAGTTGAGGCACCATCGCCGCTCCGCGTCTCATCACCAGACGGGTAGGCCCGACCCGGTCTCGGCCTCAGGCCCGCCTCATCTTTGAGGGTGTTCTTTTCCTTGGTTTTGGGTATGTGTTGTCGGCGGCTTCTGTGAAGTAAAATTGTATAAGTGTTGCCGTGTGCTCGCGTAATCGGTAGTAGATCTGCATTGTCGCATTTGCTTTTTGTGTAAATTGCATTGTGTTTTGCTTTTCTGTGTGCTTTTGGTGGAATTGAATATGTGTGCTTTCCGTTCATCGCGAATAAATGTGCTTTGTGTTGAACTGTTTCCCGCTTCGCTTCGTCATTTCTTTCATTGAATCCTCATCTTGCTTCACGTAAAGGGTTGGTAGTGGGCTGAATACGCCCGATAATTAATCGAACCGTCGAGGTCGACGAATAACACCGCTCGGTTATCCCGATAGTACGGAACGGGTCGCTTAAGTGGCCCATGTCCGAAGTCGACCTGCGGCGAGGTGCGATCGCCCGGTCTACCCTCCGCGTGGGTACTTAGGTAGGTCGAATTTGGCGAGCAACCCTATCCCACGCGGGGGCTGATTGGCTCGATCGCGGTGAGACCGAAAGGTCCACCCGTGACTGGTTCCCGGCGTTAGTCCGAGAGGGTCACGACTGGATTGTCCGTCCGGTGGGCGACGTGCCGCGATTCGAGTTACGTGGCCGTCAGCACGCCGGCGGGCGCGAATCCGCAACACTGGTGTCAGAAGTGGGATACAAATTCATCGCCCTCCTCGCGGCACTGGTATCGGAGAACAGGAAAACGGGCTCTCCTGTCTCCAATTAAATTCACGGGAATCGGTCCAGGGGTGAGAGAAGCGACCCCCGATTCCCTCCAAATTACGAGCGAGCTAAATTAACCCTTAAAGAGAAGCAAGATGGCATCTCAAGGCGAGCGGGAGCCGGGTGTATTAGAAATGTATATGTGTAGTAATGTAGAGTCCATGGCCCAGGATGGAATGCCCGTGCAGGAACATGAACTCGTCCAACTGAACCCAGAGCCCGAAATGGGTGCGGCAGCGGCCGCGGTGTATGACACCTCCCCCCCCCTCTCCACCAAAACCCTTCCCCAACCCCTGCCGAAACGGCTCACTCAAGCGCACCCGACATGGCCCAGCTATGCGCCATGCTGGCGGCAATGACAGCGAGAATGGATGCAAACGCAAATGAATTTATAAACGAAATGAAAGGCATGACCAAACAAATGAACGAAAAGATGGATACAAATACAAATGAAGTAAAAACGAGGATGGATGCGAATACACAGCAAATAAACGGAATGGAAGCAAACATGAAGGAGGAAATGAAAAAGCTACGGGGTGAGACGCAGAACATGGGCCGATGCCTGCAGGCGGGCATGAAGGCCGTGACCAGGGAGATAGAAATGGCGACTCCACGTGTAGGAGCAAACGAGCTGGAAGGGGGTGCAACGGCTGACAGGACCGCGGTGGAGGCGGGTGAAAAAATAATTCGGGGAACGTGTTGGGCGAGGGTCGTGACAGAGGAATCGACGGTGACCAAAAGGGAAAAATTAAATGGGGAGACCAAAACGTGTGAGACGAGACACGAAATGACGACAACGGAAATAATAGTTGAGACAAGAGAGGTAAAGGGTGAAGAGTTGGCAGAGACACGGGAGATGGGAACGATAGAGGGAAGACTACACGATGAAGACGGGGTAAGTGACGCACACACACACATGGAGGTAGTGGAGGACAATGGGGGTGAGCTGACGGACTGGGTAGAGACCCAGTGCGAGCACCTGGATGGCCTCCTCCAGGAACGAGGGGAGGGAGTATGCCCCCTTGAGGCGAGTCACGACCAGGTGAGTTCGGTCGTGCTTTGCGAGGTTGAGGGGAGGAGTGCTGCGAACGGGTGCTTGGAGAGCTTGGGGGGTATAGAGGCCCCGGAGACCCTTGTGGGGACACGAATCCCCAGTGTGGTTGTCCCTGTGTGTGTGGTGCAAGGCGTGAGTGCGTCCCCGTGTGTGGAAGCGACCCCGTGTGTGAGTGGTGTGGTGGCGATGGTGCCGGAGTACGTGCTTCCCAGCACAACGTGTGTGGATGAGGCACGGAGTGTGGATGAGGCACCGCGGTTAAGTGCCCCCGCGTGTGTGGATGAGGCACGGAGTGCGAGTGAGGCACCGCGGGTGAGTGCCCCCGCACGCGTGAGTGAACGGCCGTGTGCAAGGTCGCTGTGTGCAAGGGAGACCGTGTGTGTGAGAGAGCGGTATGAGAGGGAGATGTCGGTTGGCATGCGGGAGCACGCAGCCGCGTCTCCCGGTGTGAGTTTAATGGTGTGGACTGTGTGCGTCGTAACACGCAGGTATGCGTGTGTGGAATGGAGACGGAGACGGCGACAGAGGAAAGAAAGCCGAGTAGCGGCTGTAGTTGTTTCGGGGACCGTGCCGGGTTCACCCAGCCGCGAGCACGCGGTTCGTGCTGTGCAACGCACGAGACCACCACGTGCTCGCTTGCGAGAGTGAAGTCCTGGTCCGGAAACGCACGCGGTGGATTTGCCGATCCCGCGGACGGACAAAGTTTAGGCAGGATAACGGATTTGGACCGGACGGGTTCTCCACGCGATCGTGTGTGTTAAGCTCCAACGGGCAAAGCACACGTGTTCGCGTGGGGAACCCCTCGAGACGTGGGGCTTGTGTTTTTTTTTATGCGCACGGTGACGCCATGGCTGCACGTGGGGTTGGAATCCGGCAGGAGAGGTATCTCTGCCGGATGGTACCGTCCAAGGAGGGACGAGGAACACGTGCAGCTGCATGACGTCACGGGCAGGTGTAAAGTGCGCGAGCTCTGAGTTGCCGCGCAGGTGATGCGCATGAAAAAAAAACAAAAAACAAGCCTCACTTTCGGGTGCACAGGATTCCTGGGCAAGGGGTGGAAGACCCCCTTGACCTGGGCACAGGATGGAAACTAGTTAGGGGGAAGGGTTAGCTTAGTTAGACCGACTTCATGGGGCAGGGGTAAGTCCTCATGGAGTCCGTGGAATGGATTAGTTAGAGGGATTGTAGCCAGATTTAGGTTGGGAAATAAAATGGGATTATTTTGAAGACAGTGACAGACAGTGAATGTGTAGAGGGGACGTAGCTTAGCTACGTAGTGTTAAAAGGAACGTGCTACTAGTTTAAGGGACGACGTGGGAGCACGAGTTAGTTAGGGGATGTAGTTAGGATGATGGCAGAGTTCAGCGGTGAGTGTGTTGAAGAGTTGGTGAGTGAATTGGAAGCATGTGCTTGGTGAGTGAGTGAGGCCAGCGGGTCTGTGTGTGTGGAGTGAATGGGGAATGCATGGTGCGATGAGTGATTGGGGGGAGGAGTGACTCCCGCCCAAGGGACCCCGGGGTCAGAGTAAAGTGAGTTAGCTGGGTTAGTCAAATTGAAAAATGGAGGTCGTTTTGTTGTGGTGGGAATGTAGGCTCGAAACCCATTTGGAGGGGTGCAGGAGCCCTGTTGACGGGCTTGGGAGCGTGGCTGCGAAATGTGAGTATCGCTGAGTGGGTACCCCGGGCACCAGGCTCGTCGGCCGTGGTAGGCCATGGGCCCATGGGGGGCCGGGATAGAGTAGTGGGCACGGGTGCGCCTGCTTGGTGCGGGGGCCCGGGGCGCCATTAGCCGCGTGGGCAGTGTTGTGGGCACGGGTGACCCTCGGAAAGGGGCCCGGGAGGCCGGCCTGCCACGTGTGCGTTTCAGGGGAGGTGCCATGGGGGGTACTCCCCGGTGTTAGGGAGCTGGTAGGCTCGGAGGCAGTGTAGTGCCCGGGGGTGCCATAGCGGGAGATTCGGCAGAGGGTCGTGCCTGCCAAAAGGAGCCACGTGTCCCAGCCAGGAGACCGTGTGAGGGCACGGAGAGAAAATTGGGGGGCGAGGCCCGAAATTGTGAGGACACCAACACAGGCGACGGGAATCTGGGTTTATAGAACCAATAGTTTAAGCGAGAGGCGCTTGTTGAAAGCCCCGGGGTAGTTTAACAGTTAAATTGTTAGGGTAGATTAGGAGATGTACCCCTCCGCACCATCCATCCCCTCGCTGTCGTTGTGGGCCGCTGGACCCACTTGGTGTTAAGATCGCCGAACTCTGGGGAGGCCATTCTGAGGCTTCGTTGGGCCTCGACACAGGACGTTAGCTCTCCCTTATTCCCCTCCGGGAAGGGAACGTAGGGGTTGGGAGTAGGCTAGGTGACAGGATAGGTTAGCCGAACAAGGACGATAAAGGGGGTTAGGGGACGATTTATAGTGGGGAAGTAAAAATAAAAACAACAAAAAAAATTAAGTTGGGGCTAAATTGGGGTTTGACAAATTAAGGGAGTGGGTATGTACAGTGATAGGCAAAGGCGATAGGTTGGGAGGGAGACAGGTAGGTAGGTCCGAGCCCGCCTTCCAAGTGGCCAGCACCACCGCACTCCCTCCACCAACTTCCACTGACGGCAAAAGCTGGCCAGCTTCATCTGCAGCTGTGGTACTTCAAGGCCTGTGCCGGCCAGTTCATCTGCGGGCTGTGTTTGCCTGCAGCGGCCTTCTTCTGCGGGCTGTGTTTGCCTGCTACCTTTGCCATGCCATGCCCACTGCCCACGTTCACCAGCCCCGTTCAATTTTTGCTTTGCCCCCCCTGTTCAATTCCATGTGCGCCAGGATCCGCAAGGCAACAGTTTGCAAGCTGCAAGAACTGCCCTGTTGGCAGCTACAACACGGGCCTGCAGTGGCGGCCCGTGCACCGTGTTTGTGTTCACCCATCCATTCGTTGTGTTCATTGCGTGTGCCACTTGAGCTGGCACGGAGACTGCGTTTGTGCAGCCCATGCACCGTTGTGGTTCACTGCGTTCAGTTCAAAAGGGAAGGCCTTGGACTGCGTGTGAGCAGCCAGCCACGTTCCCTGTCACCTGCATTATTTGAGCCAGAGACTGCATGCGGGCAGCCTGGCTCCCTGCTAACTGTTTTCTTTTGCAGAGTTCACTGATCCTGGGCCATGGTTTAGTGTAAAATTTGTAAGTTAAGGTTAAGATGTACTGTAAATATGAGTGCGCCCCCGGCATGTCTGTCTTAGCGCCGGCAATTTTATTTAAGTCGTCCGTGTGAGTGAGTTTGTTTAGGTAGTTACGCAGCCCTCAGGTTATTTATTTTGGGGAGACGAATACCATGAATGTCGCACTCAGGGATCCGTAGGTAAAATGTTCTAGGGGAAAACTACACATGATGGCACACGAAAATTTGACGACTCGGGACGAGTCTGTAAAAAGGGGAGGGGGTAGTGTTGTGGTTACCAAATTCGCAAACCACCATTCAGGTCCCTTAGGTGAGATATCTCGGTAAGTACATGTGTAGTTAGGCCCAAACCCGTTGTCTAGTGGGAATACATGTCATTTATGCGTGCTGCGACTCTTCAGGATAGCCGTTTTTCTTTTACTATCTTTAATTTGGACCAACCGCCATTGTTACAACCACAACATCAACCACCCACCGCGGCGCCGCTTCACGTCACACCTCGCAACCGTCGCATCGCCACCGTTCTTGCGCCGCTTGTGGATACCGGTGTTGGACTCGTGCAGGGCGCGCGCCGAACAGCGTGTACAAAACCACGGATTTTCCACTTCAAAAACGGATCAAAAACGACACACGCCCACTTTTGTTCCGTCCAATCGGTGAGCGAGGGGCGATTTGGCCCCGCCTCCAGGGCGTTGGAGGGCGATCGATATATGCAAATTTATGGATCAAAAAGCATTCACGCCCACTTTTTCTCGGGCCAATGGGGAGCGAGGTGAAAGGTCGAAGGGAGGGGGTCAAAGATGAGAGAGCGAAGCCACGGGGCTTATATAAGCGACCGTGTTCGTCAGTCAGAAGAACAGAGAGTTAAGACTTCGCGGGCGGTGGAGTTGGCAAGAAGGAGCTGGTCGTCGTGTGCGTTGGAGTCGGAGCGGAGGGGACGGAGCTGTGGAGAGGCGGCGAGGGCAGACGAGGGGGTGCTCGCGTCGTGCAGGGAGCTGCACCCCAGGGAGGCCGACAGCGCGACCTGGCCGAGGTGGAGACGCTCGTCGCGGGACTCGAGGCAGAGTAGGAATCCTCTATACCCCGAGCATCAGCAACCCCCTCCTGTTTCCCCCCGCGCTGAGATAGTGCGACCAAGGGGGCCCCTTTCCCACCCCCTACCAGACACTGCCCGCGAGGCCCGCGGAGTTGAGGCACCATCGCCGCTCCGCGTCTCATCACCAGACGGGTAGGCCCGACCCGGTCTCGGCCTCAGGCCCGCCTCATCTTTGAGGGTGTTCTTTTCCTTGGTTTTGGGTATGTGTTGTCGGCGCCGTCTGTGAAGTAAAATTGTATAAGTGTTGCCGTGTGCTCGCGTAATCGGTAGTAGATCTGCATTGTCGCATTTGCTTTTTGTGTAAATTGCATTGTGTTTTGCTTTTCTGTGTGCTTTTGGTGGAATTGAATATGTGTGCTTTCCGTTCATCGCGAATAAATGTGCTTTGTGTTGAACTGTTTCCCGCTTCGCTTCGTCATTTCTTTCATTGAATCCTCATCTTGCTTCACGTAAAGGGTTGGTAGTGGGCTGAATACGCCCGATAATTAATCGAACCGTCGAGGTCGACGAATAACACCGCTCGGTTATCCCGATAGTACGGAACGGGTCGCTTAAGTGGCCCGTGTCCGAAGTCGACCTGCGGCGAGGTGCGATCGCCCGGTCTACCCTCCGCGTGGGTACTTAGGTAGGTCGAATTTGGCGAGCAACCCTATCCCACGCGGGGGCTGATTGGCTCGATCGCGGTGAGACCGAAAGGTCCACCCGTGACTGGTTCCCGGCGTTAGTCCGAGAGGGTCACGACTGGATTGTCCGTCCGGTGGGCGACGTGCCGCGATTCGAGTTACGTGGCCGTCAGCACGCCGGCGGGCGCGAATCCGCAACAATATATACACATGTGTATATATATATATATATATATATATATATATATATATATGTGTCTGCTGAATCACGTGACCGATGACATCATCAATGTATTTTTGTATGGACCATTTTATTCCAAGATGACCTTCAAAATTTTTCATGCTGATCAGATGTAGTGTTCTGCATGTGCAATTATGATGTCATGACAAGGCACCTATGATGTCATAAAAAAAAAAAATCACACTTGCTCCCCCATGAGTGTGTGCCATGTGCCAAGTTTCAATTTTTTCCTTGGTGCGGTTTCAGAGATAGAAGTCCAAAGTTTTTTTTCCGTTTTTCCAACATGGCTGCCACACCACGTGGCCTATGACTTCATAATTATGATTAAAACATTCTACATGAGTAGTTGCACTATGGTGAAAAATTTGTCTCAATCCGACAAGCGGTTGCTGAGAAAAATACGAACATTCTGTGTGGATAAACAAACAAACGAACCCAAATGCAATACCCTCTCCTCTGGCAAGGGTAATTAGGACGGACGGACATACGTATGTATGGACGGACAACCCGAAAACATAATGTCTCCAGTGACTTCGTCAGCGTAGACATAAAAATTCTGGTAGGGGTTGGGGATGGTTTAACGGGTGTGGAAATGATCATGGTTTTGGATGAGGGATGATCTGAGATGATGGTGAACAGTTACCTTGAATACCTGGAGGGAAGAATGAAATTGAAGAGAGTGTGGAAGGTGGTTCCACAGATGGGGGGGGGGGGGGAGGAATAAATGAGTGGAGAGGAGCGGTGGTTCTGGATTTTGGGAGTTTCACTAGGAGGGGGTTACTGGTGGACCATGTGTGTACTGCAGAAACCTGGGGAGGACAAGCGCAGAGGATGCAAGACCAGAAGTGAGGAGGAAGAAAACAGAGAGACCATCGATCTGTTGGTGATGGTGAAGTGATAGGCCCATATACTCGGCTTCATCCTGAGAGATTCCAATGATATTGAAAGCCTTTGTTTCCATGGCATCAAGCTGAGGACGATGTGAGGCAGGGGAACCAGTCCAGATAAGAGTGGAGAAGCGGGACTCCATCGAGCTGCAGATGAAAACTTTGCAGGTGGATAGGAGCTCAGGCGTTCCAAGGAAGGACTTTGCACGATGCCAGGACTTTGCAGGTAGGATGCCCAGTCGGCGTCTGGCTTTGGTGGCCAATATTTTCCTACAATGTTGGTCATTGTCTGTTTGGTCAAAGGCTTGTTATTGTTCAAAGTATACCGTGGGATTTTCAATGTCCACATGATTGCAGAAAAGGTCACCCTACCTGTACGTCACTTCTTCAGGAAAGCGTGTTCATGTTCGAATATGCCTGTATCTCATTCGGGTAACCAATGGACGCAAGTTTTGATTGTCCAGCTCCCATCTGTGTTGGACAGTGGAAGTGTTGAGACACTTGGGGTGCCGGTTTCCTGCTTTTGGGTCCCTAAAATATCTGCACTGGACTGGTCCTCGGTCTGAGAACATTTTCTCAGGGTGCCGGAGAGCACCAATTCAGAAGAGTCCATCACAAGTGCTTCTTTGTGCTTGTGGCCCTAGGCCTGCCATGATGTCTGTTGGTGAATAAATAAAAAAGATTGAATTCAAGAATTAATCCTTGATAAGGGGCTGTCCACATATTTGCATACATACTGAAGGGGGAGGGCAGCAGTTCGGTTGTAAACCGGTGGAATAGGTCGAAGCTGGGGAAGAAATTACTATGTTATCAAACTCTTTTGATTTCTACTCACCAATGTCTCCAATACCACCGAAAAAAAGTCCTGATCGATTCACTTTGGGGAAAATTTTTGACGGCATTTTGAAACTTTGTCGATATTTCGGCTTTTTTCGCACAACGAGAATAAGGGTTAGAAAAAGGAAAATACCGATTTCTATGTTTTTTTTCTGGGATACTAGAGTACTGCAAATTGGCTTGTATATTAAACATAACATGTTTTATCCTACTATGACAAAAGAATTTAGTTCTGACAGAGACGTCATATTAAAAATTGAGGAGGATGGCATCAACTGCGATGAGACAGAAAACGTGGGCGAGAAGATTCATCGGTCACTAGATGGCGAAGCTGTGAACAATGCACATATAAAGAGATCCGACCACGTTCGGACGTTAAATGACCTCCAACCCGGCATTAAAATTTCCAAGAAGAATATCCAAATTGAGCCGTCTGTATTGTTCATGCGCTGCACAGCACTTGCACGGCGAGAGTCTGAGGACATCAAGTTATACTTCATGTATGAACTGTCGGCAATACCGACATCACTCTTCAAGGATTATTACATGAGGAAGTCTGACAAAGCAGAATTAGCCAGGGTCATCAAGAAAGATATGACAAATATCAATCGCGAAGCTGCTGGTCCACTTGGAGACCTGCATATTGTGATAGATGGTGGTTTGGCTGCTACACCGCATTCAATGGAAGAAGAATACTACCTATCTAGAGGTTGCTGAACAGTACAAATCCTATCTTTCTAATAAGTATGGATTGTGCTGTGTTGTGTTCGATGGATATGAAGTGCCGTCCACAAAAGATCATGAACATTTGAGGCGATCAGGCAAACGATCAGCTGATATCAGGTTCAGTGATATGTCCAAATGCCACAAGGACCAAGAGACATTTTTCACAAACACCAATAATTAGACACAATTTATAGAACTTGCGAGTTTCCTGCAGGCAAAAGGGCATACAACCAAATGCAGCGACGGCGATGCGGCTCTGGACTTTTCAAGGAATAACCAATCTGTAGTGGTTGTCGCAGAAGACACAGATGTCTTCATTTTGCTGATACACCATTGGAAAACGAACATGGCCGATATATTCATGAGAAAAAAAAACAAGACCAGCTCACAGAAGAAAGGTGCTGAGGTGTATAGCATTCGAGAAGCACATGAAGTGATGGACCCGACCATCCGTCTTAATATTCTTTTCATTCCTGCTTGGAGTGGATGCGACACCACATCATCTACCTTTGGACAAGGAAAAACCCACCTCCTGAAAGCCTTCCTGAAGTTGGATAGCATTCAACGTCTGTCTGAAGCATTGTCGGATAGAGAGAAAACAGCAGCTGAGGTCGGTACTTTGGGAGTTTCAATCTTCTGTCAACTCTACGGAGCGAAGGGCGAGTCCTTGACAAGTCTAAGACACACGCAGTATCAAGCAATGGTTGCTCGGTGTCATAGAATGGATCCAGAACGACTCCCTCCGACTGAGCGTGCAGCCCATTTCCATAGCCTTCGTGTGCATCTCCAGATGGTTCAGTGGAACGAACTCGACAACAAATGCCTGGATGCGCTGGAATGGGGACGGACTATGGACAAAAACGTTATGCGCCCAATTATGATGGACTTCGATGCGGTACCAACAAATGTACTTAAATTTATTTGTTGTAAATGTAAAGTCAGCACCAAAATACAGTGTGCCACAAACCAGTGTTCCTGCCACAAAAATGGCTTAAAGTGTGTGGTTGCATGTGGTGCTTGTCCTGGGGAGAGCTGCCACAACAAGCCAGTTGATGTTGTAATTGACGAAGATGAAGATATATAATTATAACATAATGTGTTGAAGTGGCACAGTAAGGCAACTGTATCCAGGCTGTTGTGTTTTCTGTACGTTTTTGGTAGTCAAGGTGTTTTGAAAACAACCTGTAAATGCCGAATGTTCGGGCATTATCTATACCAGTGGGTGGCCGTCTTATTATTATAATTATTTATTATTATAATGTCTTTCTAAAGCATAGTCCATTTATTTTTCTTGGTTTATCATTCCACCTATGATGCATGGGGTATTAGGAATAAAAACCAGTTCGATCAAGTTACTTTATTGTACTCATGTATATCCATCTTTACCAGGGCGGTCTGGACTCATGACCGCGCGGCCGCGGAGCTTCGGTTTAACCCGTATGTTGGCGGCCATCTTGGATTTTTAATATGACGTCTCTGTCAGAACTAAATTCTTTTGTCATAGTAGGATAAAACATGTTATGTTTAATATACAAGCCAATTTGCAGTACTCTAGTATCCCAGAAAAAACATAGAAATCGCTATTTTCCTTTTTCTAACCCTTATTCTCGTGGTGCGAAAAAAGCCGAAATATCGACAAAATTTCAAAATGCCGTCAAAAATTTTCCCCAAAGTGATTCGCTCAGGACTTTTTTTCTGTGGTATTGGAGACATTGGTGAGTAGAAATCAAAAGAGTTTGATAACATAGTAATTTCTTCCCCAGATCACTCCAAAAGGGATCCATTCCACCGGTCTATTGGGGTTAATTAGTCTTCCAAAATTCTTACCAATGTAATTTGTGGATGGGCCTGAAAGTAAACCACTCAGATCACCAATTCAGATTCAGACCAGGTCACTCGCTCTCCCTTGGACCTGCTGCTTCTACTCTCCCAACAATGGATGGAAGACCTCAATGTCAGACATGAGATCAGGGCCGTCTCTCGAGAAATATCTCATACTTTTGATACACTCTGCCTATTGGCATCTAAGGCCAACTCCACACAAGTTTTACTGGCTTCCTCTACTCTCAGAGCCAATGTGTGGCTCTCAAAGGAATCATTTAGTCTCCTCTCCCTGTCAAGGCTGGAATGCCCCAAGGCAGTGTTCTGGGCCCAGTCCAACGCCTGATATTCATCAATGATCTCTCTGACTTTGGAAAATCCTCTTTATCTATTTGCTGATGACTCCCCCTCCACCGTGACATCCCTCATCCTTCATACAGGCATGCTGAAGATTCTTCCCTCTCTTTAGACCTTGACAAAATCACAAGCTGGTCAAACACTGCTGACGTCCACTCATTTGTTCCTCGTTTTTCCTGCCCATGGAACCAACTTCCACATTGTCTTCAATCTCATTCTTCCCTCCAGGTCTGCAAGATGGCTGGCTGTTCACTACCAACTCGGATCATCTCCCATCTAAAACCATGATCTTTTCTACCCCTGTTAACCCTCCCCATTTCCACCTCTTTCCAAGTTCCCAATTTTTCCTTCTTGAGAGTTTCCTTCTGTACCCATCTTGTCCATGCCATGTGTCCTCCCCAACCCCTTATTCCACCCCACACCCATTATTTGTCCAAGTCTCCCTCTATTTTGTCCTTCAACCCTGACGTTGGTATCCCCCTCTCTCTCTCTACCATTGTTTTTGCCCTGTTGCATTCTGATCCGTTCAGTGTTCTTGCTTTTCTATGAGCCTTCACTCTGCATACAAAGAATACACCTTGACAGCAAGTTCCGCTTATGGACTGAACTCTCTGCTTTGGCTGTGTTTGGTCATGCGCCCTTCATAAGGAACAATAGTTTAAAATGGGTAGGGGGAACCTCTCCGAGTCGGAGGGCCGTGACGGCTATTGTTAAACTTATTGCAACCGGACGTATGCATCGTGATGTTGGTAATTTAAACAGTACGTAAGTAATTTGACTAACCACTCTGCACCACTGAAGGTGAACAAAGGTTATGTTTTCACCCCTGTCTGTTTGTCTGTCTGTAAGCAGGAAATCTCAGAAAGTTATGGATGGATTTGGAAGAAATTTGGCAGACAGGCTGGTTGTGGCGGCTGTGATGAGGACCAATTGATTAGATTTTGGCAAAGATCGGGATCTGGTTCTGTATCCGGATGCTAGAATATTTTAAGTGATTCTTCACGATTGAGAGATAGGGCCGAAAACGATATTTCAAAAAGTTGTGGAGGGATTATGACAAAACTTGGTGGATGAGTTGGGTAGGTGACAAGAACATGCTGATTAGATTTTGGTTAAGGTCCGGATCGAGATCTTGCCTATCAGAGGGATACAAAACGTAAACTGTTCAGCCTGGCGGAGGTATGTGCTCTACCGAGCACCATTCTCGTTACCTTTGCCACCGAAGGTGGATGGAGGTTATGGTTTCACGTCTGCTGTTTGTCTGTTTGCTTGTGAACAGGATATCTCAAAAAGTTTTCGACAGATTTGGATGAAACTTGGTCAGCAGGTGGGGTATGTAACAAGGAAAAATGGATAGGATTTTGATGAATATCTGAATCCAGATCCAAGAATTTTTTCAGTGATTCTTCACCATTGAGTGATTGGGCTAAAACGATATATCGCAAGAGGTTATGGACAGATTCGGACGAAACTTCGAGGTCTGGTTGGTTAGGTGACAAGTACAAGCCGATGAAATTTTGTTTCATGTCTGGATTCAGATCTGGCCTACTAGTGGGATATAAAACGTAAACCAATCACCTTGGTGGAGGTTTTCACTCCACCGAGTTTTATATGTGCAGTAAAAACAATTGTAATGCAAGTAAACATCTTTGATACGTACTTAACAAAAGTAACACAATAAATCATTTACTTAATAATACTAGAAGCACCCGCTCCTTACGGGAGCTGTCAAGGGGGTCATGTTATTATATATATGCCTATTTTACACCAAGGGGTCCCAGGATGACACACCCAAAAAATGGTTGCCATTGGTTCAGCCGTTTTTGCGGTACCTGGGGACAGACAGATGGACGGACAATTATAGTGAGATACCCATAATACTGTTATGAATTTTGAAGTACCTTACCAAATGTGACTTCAAATATTGTTTCCTTTTGAGTCAAGTCCACGTTGGGGGCAATATATAGTATACACGACCGGTCACATGTTTTAGAACACCCCCATTTTTCCAGGTTTTACTGAACTTTAAGCAGTTTAATGTTTCAATGTACGATGAAATTAAAGCATAGAACAAATAAACAATTGCAGATAAAAACAAATCATGGAATTGTTTTGTTGAACAAAATTTAATCTAAATTTTTGACTCATCAAAGTAGCCACCTTTTGCAAATATAACAGCCGAACATACTCGTGGCATTCTTTCCACAATGGAAATCAAATATTGTTCGGAACGTTCTTCCCAACACTGTTGCAGAAGTTCCCACAAATGTGTTGCCCTTGTAGGTTGCTTTGCTTTCACCCTTCTGTCCAGTTCATCCCAAACCAGCTCGATGGGGTTTAAATCTGGAGACTGTGCTGGCCATTCCATGATTTGAAGACTACCGTCTTGTTCTTTTCTTCTAAGGAAGTTCTGATATAGCCCAGAGGTATGTTTTGGGTCGTTATCTTGCTGTAGGATGAACCCCTGACCAACTAGGCGAAGACCAGAGGGTATTGCATGGCGCTGCAAAATGTTGTGGTCGCCCTTTTGGTTCAGGGTGCCAGTCACTCTGTGCGTGTTGCCGACTGGATCCAGCAAAAGAGCCCAGATCATCACACTTCCTCCTCCATGTTTGACAGTTAATGTCACACACTGAGGAACCATCCTTTCCCCTACTCGATGGCATACAAAAACTCTGCGTGATGAACCGAAGGTTTCAAATTTTGATTCATGTGTCCATAAGCCCTTCTTTCCAGCTTTCAGTAGTCCACTGGTGGTGCTTCATGGCCCAGGCAAGCCTCTTTTTCTTATTTTGCCATCTTAGCAATGGCTTTCTTACTGCTACTCGACCTGTCAAACCTGCAGCTCGAAGTCTTCTCTTCACAGTGGAAACTGAGACTTCCTTACTTCGACCAGTGTTAACCTGTGCTTGAAGCTGCTGTCCTGTGAGCCGCCTATCACGCAAGCTGTTGACTCTCAGAAACTTGTCTTCTGATTGTGTTGTGGCTTTGGATCTGCCAGACCTCTTCCTGTCAGAGTTCCCTCCAGTTTCCAAGTGCCCTTTGATGGTGCAGGAAACTGTACTCACTGATACCTTGGCGACTTTGCAATTTCTTTAAAGGAAAGACCTACACTTTTGAGGATTATAATGGTCTGTCTGTCTTCCTTTGTTAATTGTCTTTTTCTCGCCATTATTATTGCAACATACTACTTCCTGCAGTGCAATATTGTCCAAATAATGCTTCAGAGGGTGTAGCAACACAGTCTGTTCCAACACTGCTTTTATACAGACAGAGGGTTTGTAACTAATCAACAAAAGTTGTGACACCTGTAGGAATTGCTTGCATCAACTTTCAAGGCTTAATTTACTTCCATTGCTGCAGAACAGCTGCAGTTGCTAACCCATTACTTGTTCCCCGAAAAGGGCCTTTTTTTAACAACTGAAATTTACATTATTTCCAGATTTTGGTAACCTGAACTTTTCTTCTTTTTTTAACCTCAAGCAGTTTACCACTTAGCTTTGTACCATTTCAGGTTATTCACTGAACTTGAACTGCTTAAATTTCAGCAAAAACTGGAAAAATGGGGGTGTTCTTAAACTTTAGACCGGAAGAGTATACTGTGTGTGTGTGTGTGTGTGTGTGTGTGTGTGTGTGTGTGTGTGTGTGTGTGTGTGTGTGTGTGTGTGTGTGTGTGTGTGTGTGTGTGTGTGTGTGTGTGTGTGTGTGTGGGTGTGTGTGTGTGTGTGTGTGTGTGTGTGTGTGTGTGTGTGTGTGTGTATGTATTGAGTCGTAAGTTGTTTTGACTTTCCCTGGTAATAATGGTGAAAAATACTGAAGAAACTATCACCACGTGGGCCGGATGCTGCGTGTTGCATGCCGCGGGCCGCATGTAGCCCATAGGCTGTCGGTTCCCTCCACCGAGTTTAAAGTATTTGCAACATAATAATTTGTCAAAAGTCTGGTGAATGTCGCTTAAAAAGCATGGGGCAGGTGGTTGGGTGTACAGCAGGATGATTACCGAGTTGTAATTCTCAAGGGCCTTAAAACCGATGTATTTCCAGCCTTTTCCGATGCAATGTATTTGTGTACTAAATGCCAAATATATAGTTCCGTATCCATTCACTTTCCTTTGGAGTGAATTTAGCATCATGGGCACACTTTGGTGGAACTGAGCACCACTGCCCAGTGGTATTTTTATGATTCATTTTGTGGTGCAAATTTAGATTAACCTTTTAAGTTCAATCAGTGAAATCGCCAAGACGTCGATCGAGATATGCTGACTGCCGTGGCAAAGCGACAATAATTATGATTATAATTTGATTCTTATAAATTATAATTTGATGTTTCAGCCGTTAACCCTTTTGCTCCAAAGTGTTAAAAAACCGAAACGGTAGCTTCTCCTGTCTCTCTTAAACTCGGTTAAGAAGACAGGAGTAGGTCCTGATCCAGATCTCTTCTTTAAACTCGCTAACTCTGTTCGCATACCTCAATCGGCAGTACGGTTGATTCCATCAATTGTTCTACCCGTCCACCGACGCAGATTGAGACTAACCTTCTCCAGCAAGATTTGACGATTGAAGTTGTTTGTTTTAATGTTATGCTTGCACAAATTATTGATATTGTGATCTGATTTGCCACTTATCACATTGCAGCAGAACTGTTGCAGGCCTTGCACCATGCTTGCATAGGACAGACCAGGGTTTCCAGGCAGAGCTGGTCGTGGTGGATGAAAAGGCAGTGAGTGGAACTTCCGTGTTGTGTTGAATCTTCAT
>NC_140969.1:96815494-96822994 GCF_056783735.1 Eptatretus burgeri
CATGCATTTTTACTTTACCAAGTGCAGCTGGGACCGTTTTCACTGGCTGTCATCCACGAAGCTTCCGCTCTTCTCTTGAGCTGCACTTTGACCCTGATTTTCTACTTGCCTGCTCGACTTTGTTTTGATATTATTTTGTTTTATGGGATAGAATGATCTCCAGGCATCATCCTGCCGTAGAAGCTGAACGTTCCATGGCTGTGACGAACAGTGCACAATTTGGACTCTTCCTTCAAAGCTTGTGCTGTTGTCATGTTAATGGACCTCAAAATGAGTTTCTGTTCACAAAATTGATGGAGCAGTAACATTCTTGAATTTTTAGATCCTCGTGGAGGATCTCCAAGTCTTACTCACGTTGTTGTTCTTATGGACTTTTTTGTTTCACAGCCTACAGTTTTCATCGAAACTTCCTGAAACTTGGCGTATATATGTAAAAAATACCCTGCGCAGACAGTAACCATCTCCGATTTTGGAAATTCTTCCGAGAAAAAAAAGTTGACGTCATAATATCGTCGCTAATGGAAATCGCCTGTACCATTATCTCCGAAACTCGGCAAGCTGTTTGAATTTTGTTTGTGGGAATCAAGCCGGGCATTAGTACAGATAATTTATCGCAAACCTGATGCATCACAATGACGTCATATTCGTTTGTATGACGTCATCATTAAGAGGACGAGGATTTTAGCTCATTTGAGCTTGTTTTGTTTACCTGTGACGTGTCGTAGGTCTACAAGAGCTCCGTGTGGTTGTTGTTGTGGTTGTTGTTGTGGTTCTTGTTGGGGACGATTTTTGAAGTCTGCACCTATTGGTCGGACAGCTGCCGGACCCTACCCACATTTGCTGCTTGACTCTGCCCACCATGGCATCCAGATGAAATAACTTGGCTGTCATCTTGGTTTTCTGGTGGGTATAACTAAAACATCAGGCCTGTAGGCCTCTACTGATGATACACTGCCTGGGTTTGTTGCGTCAGATTTCCATTGGCTTTGTTTTGGTCGAGTGTTACTCACGATGAGGGACCCCGAAACATCTAATCGTATGTCGAATAAAAAAAATTATTAGGAAGGTAATTAAACCTGTCAGTTCGCACCTCCCTAAAAAACAAAGTTATGTATTTTGAATGGCCCCAAGTTGGGGCTAAACAATCCGTGACCATGTGACGAATTGGCTCATTCTGATATTGTTACGCATATGGAACCCATCCACACACAACAGCCAGAGTCCTTATAGATCAGTTATATCGGTAAGTATGTGTTTCTAGTTAGGGTCCCGTCCCTTGTTTAATGGGTAATAGGGTGTACGTGCGCTGCGAAGTTGCTTTATAGTCTGGTCTTTAAATCATTAGATCCGACAAACCAACCACACTGCCACTGAACTAGCGCTTTACAGCGCGTTCCCATTCACAACTCCTCCACTGAACTAGCGATTTACAACGCGTTCCCATTCACAACTCCTCCACTGAACTAGCGATTTACAACGCGTTCCCATTCACAACTCCTCCACTGAACTAGTGCTTTACAGCATGTTCCTGTTCACAACTCCTCCACTGAACTAGCGATTTACAACGCGTTCCCATTCACAACTCCTCCACTGAACTAGCGCTTTACAGCACGTTCCCGTTCACAACTCCTCCACTGAACTAGTGCTTTACAGCGCGTTCCCATTCACAACTCCTCCACTGAGCTAGCGCTTTACAGCACGTTCCCATTCACAACTCCTCCAATGAACTCGTGCTTTACAGCACGTTCCCGTTCACAACTCCTCCACTGAACTAGCGCTTTACAACGCGTTCCCATTCAAAACTCCTCCACTGGTGGTGGTGGTCGTATGGCAGCTTTGCTGCTGGGGTAGCTATCATTTCTGGAAGCACGACTGTGTCGCTGATGCAGTGCCCCTCTACCAGTACACACACTGGAACTGGTACTCATTTCGCCGAGCTCAGAAGGATGACAGGCTGAGTCAACCCCCTGCTGTATTAATTCAGTGGCTGATGGGGCTTGAACTCAGGACCCTAGGATCCCAAGCCACCACCCTAACCACTGAGCCAACACCAAGCTACTCCTCCACTGAACTAGCACTTTACAGCACGTTCCCATTCACAACTCCTCCACTGAACTTGCGCTTTACCAGGCTCCCATTGCTGTTCAGTTAGAGTTTTCACAGCGCGTCAACACACCTGATCCCTGTCCAATCAGGAGTGAACAGCGCGTCAACACACCTGATCCCTGTCCAACCAAGCGCGCGCAGAGCGTCCGACACCGAGGCTCCGCCCCGCTTAGGGAGCGGATAAAAAGACCAGGCTCCCTTTGGAGGGTGTTAGTGTTCGTGTTGGCGTCGGAGCCTGGTTGTGTGTCGGAGCCTGATGAGAATCACTTGCTTCGCCTGCCTCGCCGCCTCCTCGCTTGTTTACGCTGGTCGTGCTGGCATCTTCCGCTCCACTCCTGGTGCCTTCGTCATTGACACCACATGAAAGCTGCGGGTTTGAGTCCCGTCACTGAGCCAGATCGTTGAAGACCGCACGAGGCGGACAGGTCCAAGCACAGGCTCTGGCCTCCAGCTCACCTTTCTTCGAGCTGGAAGCTTTCAATAAAGACCCGACGGGGTCCGTTTCTTTGGGGTGTGTGTCTGTGTGTGGGTCCCATCTCTTAAGTAGAATTGTTAAGTGCTTTTGCTCACTGTATATTGCCTGCCTGATATTCGGATAACTCTGCCCTTACGTGCTTCCCGCCCCGATTTATTATTATTGTAATAAAGTTCCCTATTGTTGAATGTCCCAGCTCGTTCCCTGTCATTTCTTTTATTGGCTTAGCACGGTGCGTGTTGAGGAATAGCGAGGCAGTAAATTGTTCATTTGGACCGACGGGCCTCGGTAACCATCCGCTCGGGTTATAAACGGCTCGTCCCGCTCGAGGTCTGTCGAGGGTGTGAATTCCCTGGTAGCTTTGCCGTGTGGGTAATTAGGTATATTGAAGTTTTGCAAGTAACCCTACCCCACAGGGTCGAATTATTGGCGATTCATGGTCCTGTAAGGGACCCATACCTTCGGACTTATCCGAGGGTCACGACCTAAATTCCGGTGTGTTCGGCAGAGACAACTCCACTGCTCCCTCTAGCAGTCGTGCTCGCCACCAATACCCAGCTCCACAACAATATAACCGTGGTGGAGGCTGACATGGCTGACAGGTGTCGAGTTTGTCTTTTAATAACGCATTAAATGTATATCTCAGTTGTACTGTTCATCTCTTAAGAGTGCTTTAAATGTGTTTCCCAATCGGCCCATTACCGAATTTTGTCAACAGGTTGTAACTACAGTTCGGTCATTGTTGTTTGTCTTCGTATTATTCTGCTTGTCACCAATGTGTGGCTCTCAACTGGATCCTGTCGTCTCTGTCCCTGTCGAGGCACAAGGCTGTGGGGCAGTATCATTGGCCAAGGGCATGACTGTGCTGCACATGCAGTACCTCCGTAGGTTATGGCAGGAATTTTATTTTGTTTAAGCAAAACACCAGCATGACAGATTATAGCTGGGCCGAGATTTAATTCCAAGCTCGATAGTTTGGAGGTGTGTGCTTACCTCGAAGGTTATCCTTCCAGCCCTTGTCTTCTTCAAGGTTCTTTGACACAGGATAAAAACTGCATGCGACAACGTGATTCATGAAAAATGCAACCCAAAGTTGTTTTTATACTTTTTTAAATGTTTTCATTGAAACAACATGAAACTTATAAGAATCTGTAATATGTAGAATAAAGTAGCACACAAAAATGAAACTTGTGATTTCAGAAGACTGTTCACAAAACGTGTTCTCAATGGCTGCCCTGCTGCAGCAGGCACAAATGGTTCCTCCTGGTGAAGTTATCGATGACTCGTCTGCATTCCTCGACGGGAACAGTTTTGATGGTGGCATTTGCATTTTGAAATCATCATTTGTCTGAAGCCTACTAAGGTAACCCCAAAGATAGAAGTCAGATGCGTTGAGGTCTGGAGAGTGGGGTGCCCGCCCATTCGACGTCTGTCCTCAAGACTATTTGATCACTGAATTTCTGTTGTAGCCACTGTATCAATCTGTTGAAAGTGGGAGGTGCTAAAGCCATTGTGCACCCCTGTTGATGTGGCGCTTCCTCGCTAATACAACCCAGAACTTCTGGATAACTTCCAGGTACCATTCATTGGTCATGGTTACTGATTTCCCTTCTTCATCTTGAACCCAGAAAGGCCCAATGATGCCAGATTTGTTTATGGCAACCCCTGCCATGCATTTCTGGCTGTGGAACGGCATATATATATATATATATATATATATATATATATATATATATATATATATATATATATATATATATATATATATATATATATATATATATATATATATATATATATATATATATATTGTTAAGAATTCTCACCTGCCGGCGTGCGAACGACCGCGTCTCACCAATAGCAGTCGCTTCGCCCACCGAACGGACAATTCAGTCGCGACGTTCCGGAACAACGCCGAAAACCAGTCACGGGTGTGCTCCAAGCACACCACAACCTTGTCCGCACTCTTCCCGTGCGCTACAGGGTCCGATCGCCAAATAATCGATTTACCCAATTATTCGCGTGGGTAGATTACCGAGAGATTGTACCTCAGCGAGGCCTGCTTGGACACGAGCCGCTTAAGCAGCTCGCTCCGTTTTGGGATAACCGAGCGGGGTATTATCGCGAGGCCTCGCTGGACCCGATTCTATTATCAGGTATTAAAAAGCCCACTATTATTCCGAAATGCAATACGGCAGTTCAATGGAGGGAAAATGACGCGACGAACAGGTCAACATTTAAACAAGCACATTTATTCACACACGTATGAAAGCAATGCAATTGATGGGGAGGATGGGGGAAGGAAGGAAGGGGAGAAGATTCGAGTAAAAAAAAAAGAAGTCTGCAGCTGTTCTCTACAATTACTATTTATACATGCACTTAAACAGGTTTTACTTGACGGACTGGCGCCACACACACACACACACACACACACACACACACACACACACACACACACACACACACACACACACACACACACACACACACACAAACCCCGAAATGAAATAAAAGGAAAATGTGACCGTGTGGTGGATCCCTGAGCTCGTGTCCTCCATAATCCAACTCCGCACACGATCCAAAGTGACTCCGTCACGACCACTGACCCAGCCAGAGTGTCTGCGATCAAGAGAGCCTTCCTCACAAACGCTCTCAGCCAGCGCTATCCAGACAGCGCGCGCGATGCCGAGAGACTGAACAAGACCAAGCTCCTCCAAGCACACATGATCCAGAGCGACAGAGCTCGCCCCCACAACCACGACCCAGCCACGAACAGCCACAACCACTCCGATGACTTGACGACTCTCCCACTCTTATTCTCCGCACTCGCGTTCCTCTGCTTTATACCCATGCCCCGCCTCTTCTCAACTCCTACCCTTCCTTCCAGAACACACGGGAAACTTCCAGAAGGAAGCATTTTCCCGCCAAATTAGGGATGTGCACCGCCGCGGTAGTTGTCTTTGTCCCTCGCAGGGTGAAATCTACCGCGGAGACGCCATTCGTTCAGGGGAACGGGGAACGTGGGCTGCCTGCTTTCCCTCGATGAAGGCCAGGCCTCTGGCACCCGTGTGCCGAGGTAGAAAACGCGGTGGTGGTTGAGGCGGCGTGGTTGGTGGTTGAGATGATCGTGGTTGTTGTAATGGTGGCGTGGTTGGCGTTGTGTGGTTGTGAGGGTGGTGTGGTTGGGCGCTTGTGGTGAAGGTGGTTGTGTGAATGCGGTGGTGGAGAAGGTGTTGGTGGTGGGGGTGGTTGTTAAGCGGTTGGTCCAAAATAACGATAGCAAAAGAAAAACGGCTAACTCAAAGATCACAGCCCGGGTGACGTGAATAATACCCTTTAGACAACGGTGGGGAAATCTATCTTAACACAAACGTATCGGCATTGCTGATCTCAGGAACTATATGGTGCTCTGCGAATTTCCACAGCCGTAACAATATATACACAAATATATATATATATATATATATATATATATATATATATATATATATATATATATATATATATATATATATATATATATATATATACTGAACAAAAATATAAACGCACCAAGCGATTGTTACTATTTTACCTCGAACTCATTAATACTAAATCTTCACAACAATTTGGTTATAGAATCCATGACAATTGAGCATTAAATTTCAAAGAGTTCCTTGAGAATTCTGGCAACTCTTTGCGCTACAACAGCCGACACAACCGAGGTGTCACTGTCAGAGTTCACACAGTCAGTAGCGGGTGTGTCCACCGTTGGCGTCGCGCAGAGCGGTGCATCTCCGGCGCATGGACATCACCAGATTATCGATGGTGGCCTGAGGGATGTTTTCCCATTCCTCCTGGAGAGCCACACGGAGCTGGCGGACGTTCTCTGGGACTGCGTAACGTTGTCATACGCGTCGATCAAGAACGTCCCAAAGGTGCTCGAAGGGCAACATGTCGGGAAAATATGGAGGCCAGTCGAGGACATCAATGTCCTCCTCACCGAGGAAGTCCATGCAGATCCTGGCAACATGGGGGCGAGCATTGTCGTACTGAAACGTCACATGGTGAAGGCGCACAAACGGCACGACGATGGGTCTGAGTATCTTGTCCCTGTACCGCTGCCCGTTCAAGTTGCCTTCAATGAAATGAAGCCGAGTGCGCTCTCCATGGCATATGCCTGCCCACACCATAACACTGGCACCACCGTGTGACACCTGACGAAGGACATTGGCGTCAGTGTAGCGCTCCCCAGCCCGACGCCAGACGCGGAGTCCGCCATCAGCCCGATACAGCTGGAACCGCGACTCATCGGTGAACAGCACTCTCCTCCATCGTGCGAGGGTCCAGCGCAAGTGAACATTGGCCCAGTTCAGTCGGGTCTGACGCCGGACTGCAGTGAGGTCGAGTCCCCGGTGTGGTCGGCGGGCTCGGAGGTTGGCCTCTCAAGCGGTTACGCACCGTCTGGGCTGAAATGCGCCTGTTATGCAGCCCGACAGTCTCATCGGCAGTCCTCGTGGCCGGTCGGAGTCGATCCCGGAGATGTTGCAGCCTCATGTGACGATCCTGACCGGCGGTGGTCACACGTGGTCGCCGGGCATGTGGGCGGTTCACGGTGCTTCCAGTCTCTCTGAGGCGCGTTCTCAGGCGGCTAATGGTGGAGTGGTGGACATTGAAGTGTGCTGCAACGGCCCGTACTGACGTCCCAGCATTCAGCATGCCAATGGCGCGCTCCCTCAAGATTTGTGACATCTGTGGCATGTTGACATTTGGCACCAGTCCACATTTTGGGGAGGCCTTTTATAGGGCAAGCTATAGGGAGTGTTTGTTTCCTGGTCACGCTCACTGACCATCACTGTCAAGCCCCATGGTGCTCATGGGAAGGATTACTCAACGTGAGTCCACACACTCAGAGTGGTCAATTTCAATGGGAACATCTG
>NC_140969.1:96827994-96840494 GCF_056783735.1 Eptatretus burgeri
GAATCCATATAATCATAAGGATAAATTCCCTTACTTGTAAGAATTTTCTCTTTACTTTGAATTTCATTCCTTGTTTGAATTTCCTCTCTCGTAAGAATTCCTTCTTTAATCAGAATTTCATCTTTAATCAGAATTTCCTCTTTAGTTAGAATTTCATTCATTGTTCGAATTTTCTTTATGATTAGAATTTCATCTTCAGTTAGAATTTCTTCATTAATTACAGTTTCCTCTTTACTTTGAATTCTCTCTTTAATCTGAATTTCCTCTTTAGTGAGAATTTCCTCTTTTGGAAAGAATGAATTAAGATTTGGAAAAGAGTCCGTGGAGCTTAGATTTGATGCGAGGTAGGCTAGTGGTGTTCCCATAAACTTGTAAGAATCTAGAAACCTAATACGAGTTAAAGGTTTTGTGAATATCATTTTTGAAAATGAAATATACTTTTGACTTGTGTTTGTTATGGCAGAAATATTCCCTGGTGTTTTTGAAAGTTCATTTATAAATAGATGTGTATCATAGTTGGCGCTGTTGTGAAGAAAGACTGGAATAAAAGAAGGTAATTTATAATTAAGATTACAACAGGAATGAGCGGGACCTCTATATTTACCAGTAAGATGACAATGGCCTCTAACTTTAGACTCCTTAATTTCCCCCTCACAAATATGACAGATATTGTTCATTCTAAATTCTAATTTTTCTTCTTTGGTTAATTTCATCGGTTCATTTGTTTCTTTCATTAATTTAGTGAGTCTTATACAATCCTTTTCTAATCGTTTTACAAACTCTTGTGAAGCATTTTTTCCACGATAATGTTCAAGTTTGTTATACTTTTCTCCAACAGATGATTTGATATAATAACAGAAACCACAAGGAATATGTTTTTGATATTTATTTGTATATGGTTCTTTTGGATTAGGAGAAGCAGTATTTATCTTTTTAAGGATACACTCAAAATCAGCGTATATCACAAATGGGTGCATGATAGATTTATTATAATCTTCAAAAGAAATCTTTTCACCAGGTTTAGGCATTGTAATTACAGCTGATTTATGATTACTACAATATTTTGAATGTTGTTCTAATCGTTCTTTTGTATGAAATGAATTAAGACATCGCTTACAAGGATATATTTTGTTTGCTGTTCTGAATACCTGAGAAGAGATTAATCTTGATAAATTATTGATGTATGTGTAATGTGAATTCTTTCCAACACTAAAATATAAAAGATCAATGTGTGTTTCTTCATTTTTATAGTTGTTTGAAATTTTTAATATTTGAACTTTGTTTGTATCCGTTAATCCATATACATTAATAGAAAGATTATTCTTTTTCTCAAATTTAGGAATATCTGTTAGTGGCATTGGGAATTTAAAATCTTTAATGTCCAAGGTATTCTCATATTTCATATATTGTTTTACTCTTTCTGAATTACATTTTGGTGGATGTAAGTGAGCAAGAACAGACCAGAGAAAACATTTATTATCATTGTTCTTAATATTAACAACTGCCTTCTTTAGTTTTATTTCTTTTGGTAATTCAATATAAGAAGAAGCTTTAAGAGGGTTTGATTTTAGAATGTGTATATCTAAAAAGATGATTTTTTAATATTGAATCCACTTCCTACCACTGTATTATCAACATCCTCCTCTTGTCTTGATAGTTCTTCATAAACCCCACTATTCAAAAAATCTTGAAATGATGTTATAAAATGAAGATCTGTTCTCATATAAGGAGTTTGTTCTTCATCTTGTCTTTTCATATTCATTTTCACTCCCATATAAAACTTTAAAGTTTTCATTTCTTTTAATGTCTTTTTAATAAAATTTTCAACATCAGGTTTCACTATTTCAATTGATTCAGCTATTGATGATGGACCGGGTTCTCCAAATTGAAAAATCCTTATTTTTATATGCCCTTTAAATGCCCCATCAGTGTTTTCAATATAATAGTCTCCCTTTACTTTAAACTCATTTTTCTTGTGTTTTTGTGATTGAAGATGTTGATTATAACTACTCTTCAAAACATCCTTTGAACAGATATCACAATGTTTTCTTTCCAACTCAAGAGGAGATATTTGATGAAATAGATTAAATGTGTGTTTGTTGGTTCGGAGGTGTTTTCTATAATGTTTATATTCGTGATTACAAACATCGCAGTACGTTGTATTCACCATATTTATATAATAAAACTTTGCTTTAACTAAAATTTTCTTGATGAAAATTTCGTTTAATTTATAGGTGAATCTGTGCTTAAAAACATTTTATCCTCCAACTTTTTTCACTTAATAAATACAATGTTTCAAGACACAAAAGACAAGTTTCAATCAATCTCTTCATCTGTTAAAGATACTGAGAAATATGTCAAGGATGTAAAATTGAACAAAGATAAATATAACAACTATTGGATAAAAACTATTATGGTAAATAATATGAGTTCTTCAATTTCCTTCAGTGGAAGGGCCTTTAGTATACCTGGTAGAACATCAATTAAAGTATCTCTAACAAAAGTTTCTCCTCTCCTTCTAGTAATATATTCAAAACTAGAAAAAGCAATGAAACAAGAAAAAGTATCAAAGAACAAAAACCTTATGGATGAAGCTTTAGAAAGAAAAGATAAGACCATCTGTAATATGCAAGGAGAAATTTGTATTTTTTTCAACAACCCTAAAGATGTAAATCCTGATGAAATAAAGGATGTTAATATATCAGGTGAAATGACATTTCGTTCAATAGTAGTTAAAGATAATTTTAAAATTACCTTTAATATAAAAAATGTTGTCGTTGAATCTGGTAATGAAAAAAAGTATATCGATATCGATGGTAATATACAACTGAAAGTATAGATGAATTTCAGTTTAAGTAAAGTTTTACTTTATAAATATGCTAGACTTTCCTGATTCTCCATATGACAAATTTGAGAATTGTCCTGCGTGTGAAAGACGGGGATTAAACACAGAGTCAAAAGCCTATAAACAATGTATATTCTGTGATTATCGTCTAATTAATGATAATAAAAAATATAAAAAGGAAAATAATTCTTTTAGATTTACACCAAAAATGAATTACTTTACAAGATTGATTAGAGAAATGAATGTAAAGTATGAGGATGATAACACACCTTTCCTTACAAGGGAAGAAACTGAACGTATAAGAGAAATGTTCAAAGGATTGGTGTTGTATATTATTCATGGATGTAATTTTCAGGGAAATATCAACACAAGATATTGTATAAATAAAATAATGGATTATCTTGAAATTAAACCTGAACTTAGGATAAAATATAGAGTTTCTAAAAAAGCCAATAATAAATTAAATAACCTGTTTTTCAAATATATAAATGAAAAAAATGAATGATTTTTTACCTATTTGGGAAAATAAGATAAAATTTGACAACCATAAAAATCTCCCAAATTCATTAAGATGCCTCATAGTTGGTTCAAGTGGATGTGGAAAAACCTGCTTACTTTTAAAGATGCTCCTCACTCCCAACTTTTTAGATTATGATAATTTAATAATTTTCACAAAGTCGAGTTTTCAACCAGAGTATCAACTACTCTCACAAGGTTTTAATGCTGGTCTTCAAAAAGAAGATATAATCGGTTTATTTAAACTTCAAAAAAACCTAAATGATTTTAACATTGAAGATATAATACAACTATTTTGTGATACACAGAGATGTAAAAAGAAATCAAAACCGATAACTTGTATTCTGAGTGATAATACGGATGATATACCGTCTCCCCAAGATTTGGATAAATCCAAAAAGAACCTCGTTATCTTTGATGATTGTGTTAATGAGAGAAACCAAACGGTAATGGACAGCTACTACACAAGAGGGAGACATTCTTCTTGTAATTGTATTTATCTTAGTCAATCGTACTTTCAGCTTCCTCGTCGTTCCATCAGAAACAATGCTAATACTTTTATTTTATTCAAGTTAAATTCAATAGATATAAACAATTTTTGGAGAGACAATTGTTCTACATTATGTAGTAAAAAGGAATTTGGGGATTACATGAAACACACGACTGAAAAATATAAATATATTGTTGTGAAACAAGATGAGATATTAAATGATATTTTTCAATAAATAAATGGATGCGAAAGAAAGAGCAAGAAGATTTAGGGAACATCAAGAGTTGGTTTCAAAAGTTGTAAAACAGCAGGAAGACATAAAGAAGAAACGCAGACAGAAACTAACGGGCGAAGAAGCATTTGAAAGAAAACAAGAGAAATTTTTTAAACCACTTTTAAAAACTTCCCAAGAGAAAATGAAAGATCTTTCCACAGTTCCCTCAGTAGAATATACTCCCAGAAAGCTCCAATTGTTGAAAGATTTCAGTCAAATGACGGAGGAAGAATTAGAGCATTTAGGAGAATTAGAATATGATGATGAAGGTTTATTTCAACAACTGGAAGAGATTAATCAACCCCTGATTATATTGTGAATGCTGTTCAAAACAATGAATATTCAGCGGATTCAAAAACCAAAGCAGGACTCATTCCAACAGAACAACCAGCAATATTTCATCTTGTTCAAGAAAAGGTATTGATATTTAATGATGAATTAAGGTTCTTAAGTTCTGCTCAACCCCTGTTAAACTAACTCCGAGATTAATGTTTCTTCTCACAAAAGATGGAAGACAAGGTTCAACTGTGAGGGATGAATCAAAGTATATTGATAAACCATTGGATATGGAAAATAATGATGATAGAGTATATATTGATTTGCTGAACACTCTAAATTATAAGGTTATTCTTTCTGGTAAAAGTAGGAAGAATGAGAAGGAGAAACACATTATTCAGGCTTTAAGTATCCTTGGTTCAGGTGTTAGTTTTCTTCCAAATGACCCATCGCAATTAGTTAATAGACTGTTATTGTTGTTGGGCAGTCAGAAGGCTGGAAATAACAATTGTTTTAATGAAGCATCAGCCATTTTAGACCAGTTGATGAACATGAAAATAATTAATAAATATCAATATAAAGACATTTTATCACATATTAAATAAGATGAGAAGCACAATCCTTAGTTTCAATTTCACAACAAGCAACCACACATCTTCATTCCCATACCCACTACAACTTGACACAACAAAAGAATATGAGGCATCTTTATTGTCCATGGAAACTTATAATACCTTATTTAATATAACTGATAAAAATGACAAGTTTAGTTATAATCCCGGAAGTGGATACAAAACGATAACAGTCTCACCCGGAGCATATGAGATTTCTCAAATATCTTCCGAAATTGCTCGTCTTATGAAAGAACAGGGTGATGAACCAAAAAATATTGTTATAAACATTCAAAAACATACTTCAAAATCAACGATTAAAGTTAAAAATAACTACAAGGTTGATTTCACAATTGATAATTCATTTAGAGAGTTATTGGGTTTCTCCTCAAAAAAGATTGAAACTAATGGGACGTTTTACAGTGATAATGTCATTCAAATATCCTCAGGAATAAATTCGGTGTTAATTCACTGTGATTTGATTGATGGTGCTTATAATGATGGAAAAAAAACAAATACAATATTTTCATTCAGTGCATACTCAACCCCAATTGGTTATAAATTTAATATGGAACCTAAAAATTTGGTTTATCTACCTGTGTCAGGAAAAACCATACACAGAGTAAATTTTAGGATAACCGACCAAGATAATCGTGTGATTTCTTTTAATGGAGAAGTTATATCCATCAGAATTCACCTACGTGAAGTTTTCCAATAAATAAATACGATGGTTATTGTGAGGAAACACGAGTTGGGAAAATATAAAATAATTACAGGGGATGGGATGTTCCTTTCCCCATACTACAAGGGTGAAGGTATGTATCTTGGTAGAGGATACTATAAACCTAAGAGACAAAGGGGTGTTGGACATCAATTTAGAGGAGATGGGATAATTGATACTCTCATGGGTATTGGTTCAACTATTCTTAAACATAAAGATCTAATTGGTTCAACTGCTTCTGCTGTGGGAAATGTAGCAGGTGCTGTAAAGAGTATAAAAGATGCTCAGAAGGAATCTCATAAATTACAAGCAATAAAAGAAATTAAGAAAGGCAAAACTCAGTTGTCCCCCCAAGAACGACAGAAAATAATTCAAATACTTGGATCAGGGTTTCAAAAGTTTTAACATCTTTTTTCCTAAATAAATACAAGTATGGAAGCAATTGATAGTATCTATGATTTGGATGATACTATTATTATCTCAAACTCCACTAAAAAAGAAGATTACTTCAAGGTAAATGCAATAACTGGAACAGACTGGAATACGAATGGTACAAAAAGTTTTGAAATAAATAATCAACAAACCTATTTGAATCTCTCCGAAAGTTTCTTGTTGTGTAAATTTAAATTCACTAAAGCTGGGAATAACACAAACGCTACACTTGTAAATGATTTCTTCTGGAAAATGTTTGATAGTGTGCGTTTGTATATTGGAACACAAGAAGTTGAAGCGGTTGATTATGTCTCTGCTGTATCTGAAATGATAAAATTTACACTCTATACATTCAGTGATAGAATGGGAAAGGGGTCTGTCGAAGGTTTTATTCCTGATATGTCAACGGGAACAAACACAGACCCTGGATATATTCAAAGGAAAGGAGCGTATAATGATGATACAAAAGCAGAAAATAGTTTTACTGTGGCGGTTCCTCTTAAAGGTATATTTGGATTTTGTGATCATGATAAAGTTCTGTATGGTCTTAAAATTAGATTTCAACTACAAAGGAATGATAATGAAAATAGATTGCTTTTTGGTGTTGGTAATGCTTTTGGTGATCAGAATAAATTTGTAATTGAGGAGATGAGTTGGTATATCAGTGAATATACTCCTAATCTTAAAACAGAAGAGATGTTGAATCGAAGACTTAACTCAAAGAAACCACTCAGTGTATCATACCTCAAAAGAAGATGTCAACACGTTAAACTCAATCAAACTACTTACACGTGGAATTTGGGTGTTCTGGAAGGAAAGCCACGATATCTGTGGATCATTTTTAAAAAGCCAGATGGTGATACTGCGACTGATAAGAATAATGCATTGAGTGATAATGCTAAGGTGAAACAACTTCGCGTTTCTCTAGATGGAACATATTATCCACGAGATAGATTGGAAATTAATTGGGAAAAAAATGATTTTGCTGAAGCATACAAGTCTTACCAAAAGGTGTGTGAAAGTAATGGAAATAAAGAACCTATTTTGGATATGACAGCATTTAAAAGTTTGTATACAATCTATGCGTTTGACCTGAGCGCGCAAAAGGAAACTATAAAGTCTAATCGAGTGGATACTTCCCTATACATTGAAAGAGGAGAGAGTGAAGAAGTTGATACATATTGTTTGCTTTTGGAAGAAACAGAATTGCAGATTAATACAGATAATGGTGTGATGATTAGTCTCACATAATTTTTTGTTAAATAAATGAGTGGCAAAGTACCAACTGGGGTATATGTTAATCAAATCAATCTTCATAAACTATCATCTTGTGTTCAAAATCAAAAGCCTTGTACGATTAACGTTAATACAATTCAGAGAAAAGGAGCAGTAAGAATTGATGTTTTGCTCACAAGAGAACAGGTTAAAATCTTGAATGACACTGGCTCACTTAAAATTAAAATGACAAAACCAATGTTGAAAAAATATTCAATAAGAGAGACGAGTGGAGGATTTCTCCCATTTCTAATTCCTTTATTTGCTGGTTTAAGTGCGGTTGGAGCATTGACGGGTGGTATTTCAACAGCGGTGAAAACTGCCAACGAAAGGAAGGCTCAACTCCAGGCTCAAAAAGAATTGGAAAGACATAACAAAGAGTTGGAGAAACAAATTAGTGGAAGTGGCGTAATTGTAGATTTTGCTGAAAAACTTGAAGGCCTGCCTGATAAAGCGAGATTGTTAGTTGGAGATATGCTTTCTTCTATTGCACAAGCAGGTGTAAAATTAACGAAAAGAGGTAATGGATTATATCTTTCTAATAAATAAATGAGCATTGATGAGTGGTTGAAAGAATTTGGAAAGAATACAACATCAAATTTACAACTTGCCAAATATTGTAAGAAATTAAAAATTCAAAATGTGGTTATTTGTATGAGAGATGAATTAACAAATGTGCCGAAACATACAAAGAATATTATTATGAACTTAGAAGATAATAATGGGAACGGTTCTCATTGGGTTTGTATTTTTAATAATCAAGACAAATATTATTTTGATAGTTTTGGTCTTCCACCACCTGTTGAAGTCATAAAATTCTTACAGAATGGTGTTTATCAAACATTTCAAGTCCAAGAATTAAATTCCAAGTGTTGTGGTCAATTATGTCTATATGTGTTATTTCAACTCAACAAAAATAAAAAATTTTATGATATTATTTTTAATCTAATATAAATGACTTATGTTGGTAAAGATGGTTCTATCTTTGGTGTATCTCAAGAACTGGATATTGATTTATCAAATTATTATACAAAGGCACAGGCTGAACGACATAAATATAATATAACCAAAAATATTAACATGAAAAATGCTTTTAAATTAAAAAATTATCCAAGCCCGACTGACGCGAATGACTTGGTGAGATTAAGCGATTTATCACAATATATATCCTTAAATAAAACGGCTGTGTATTCCAAAGATACAGAAGTGTTGATATTATCTCCAGGTCATACAGAATTCACAGTTCGAATTAAAATAAATTTTTATAAAGAAGGGCGTATCGTTTGTATGAGAATAGAACAATGGGGGTATGATATGAATGATTTAGGGTATAATTGGTCATTTAAAATTAACCTCGAAGACCTGGAACAATTAAATCAGTCTCGTAAGGAAGAATATTATCCACTTGGTATCGAGAATGAGTTTTGTGGGTCCACGATTAGTAAACAACAAATAAAAGAATTTAATAAGGGCAAATATAATAATGGTTTTGCCCTTGTTTATCTCATGAAAACAGAAAAAACAGGATTATATATAATAAGTAAGGAAATACAAAATGATTTAACTATGGGAAGATGGGGAGGTGTTTCGTGCCATAATATTATTCTAACATATATTTCTAATACATAAATGACAGCAAGAAGGCTTCAAGAAAATTATCATTTCTGTGTCCAAGCATACCTTCAAGAAAAGGGTATTCGGTATTTTAATAAATATGTTCTACAACATAAGAATGAGGTATTTTCAATAAAAGATTGGCATTATGCTGATGTTGATAAACCGACAACTTTAGATTTAATTAGAATGTTAAATAATGAAAAAATTATAAAGTTAAGAAAAGGTAAGGCTCTTTTAGAAATTCAAAAGAAATTTTATTGGTTTCCTGTTGTAAAAAAAATTATTTTCGATGCAGGAATAACAAGAAATCCTGATGAATATATGTATAATATTCTATGGGGTGTAAACGATTCAAGGATAGTAAGGGATGAGGAAGGAGTTGAAGAAGAGAGGGAAGAGGAGGAAAAGGAGAATGAGGAAAGAGAGAATAGAGAGAGGGAGGAAAGAGAGAAGAGAGAGAAGGAGGAAAGAGAGAAGAAAGAGAAGGAGGAGAGGGAGGAAAGAGCGAGACAAAATAAATATCAAAATATGGAAACCAGTGAGATTCAAAAAAGATTGGCGGTATTACAGAAAATAACTCAACCCACCGAGGAGGAAAACAAAGAATTGACAAGTCTATTTGCAATATTTTCTTCAAGACTATTGACATCGTCAAGCCATTCATTTTAATTCAAGTTTTCCCTTAAATAAATGGAGGAGAGAGTGAAGGCATTTCTAAGGATTCTTTATGTTTTAAAAATTAAGATTCAAATGTGCATGTTGGAAACTAAAAAGGTTTTTGCACTCTGCAGGAATTTTTCTCATAAATAAATGAGTTATTGTCTCAAATGTAAAAAGAAAACTAATACTAAAAATATTTCATATATTAAAAGTAAAAATAACAGGGTTATCCAAAAAGGTATATGTTCGGTGTGTGGTTCAAAAAAAAATCAATTTATCTCCAAACACAAACTCGGAGGAGATATACAAAAGTTTTTATCAGGAAGTAAATTTACAACTACTGGAATACCAGGGGAATTACATCTTCCAGGGTATTCTTTCTGTGGTCCAGGCACAAACTTGGATAAAAGATTAGATGAGGCAGACAATCCTAAATCCTGGAGTAAACCAATCAATAGAGTTGATGAAGTGTGCATGAGACACGATATTGATTATGGGAATACCACAACGTTGGAAGAAAAGCATGAAGCCGATAGAGAAATGTTGTATAATTTGTCTCTGATACAAAATCCAACCTTGAGAGAAAAAGTTGATAGGTTCATCGTGAAGAAGATGATTAGTGCTAAATTGAAACTTGGACTTGGAAATTCAAAAAACTTGTAAGCTCTAATGATGTCATTAAGACTGAAGAGCAATTAGCTGATGAATTACATAAACCAATATTCACAAAGTTTCAGAGAAGGAAAGTTTATTCCAAGGAAGTAGATTATATCTGGTCTGCTGATTTGATTGAACTCAATAATGATAAGGGGTACAAGTATGCTTTAACCGTTATTGATTTGAGGAGTAGATATGTGTGGGTTGTCCCTTTGAATAACAAAACAGGTAATACTCTTATGTTAGCTTTTCAACAGATATTTAATAAAAGTAAGAGAAAACCTAAAAAATTGTGGACTGATGAGGGTAGAGAGTTTTATAACAAGACATTTATGAATTTTCTAAAAAATAACAGTATTACATTATACAGTACCTTTAATGAAGGGAAGGCAGTTGTTGTTGAACGTTTTAATCGTACCTTAAAAGAGAGACTATATAAAAAATTCACACAACTCGGTTCACAACAATGGTTATCTTTTATTCAGGATATTGTGGATAAGTATAATGACACGATTCACACGTCAACGAATATGAAGCCATCAGAAACATTTACAAAATTAAAATATGAAAAAGAGATTAATGTCAGAAAACCTAAGTTCAAAGTTGGTGATATCGTAAGAATATATAGGTGGAAATCTCATTTTGAAAAGGGTTTTACTGAACGATGGACGAAAGAACTTTTTAAAATTGTTGATGTAATAGATACGGTTCCTTGGACTTATAAGATATATGATTTGGAAGGGGAAGAGATTTTAGGTTCATTTTATTCACAGGAATTACAAAAGACAAAGATAAATTGAAATTTTTTGACTCCGCCCCTTTTTGACTCCACCCACACAAGCCCCACCCACACAAACCCCACACAAACCCACCACACACAAACCCCACACAAGCTCCAATAAATTGAAATTTTTTGACTCCGCCCCTTTTTGACTCCACCCACACAAGCCCCACCCACATAAACCCCTCCTACACAAACCCCACACAAGCTCCACACAAGCTCCACACAAGCTCCACACAAGCTCCACACAAGCTCCACACACACACAAGCTCCACCCATATTCACATAATTAGTGATTAGTTAATTAGTTCCCCCACACACAACATGTTTATTTAATTAAAAAATTATCCACCCATCCACACAAGCTCCACTCATCCACCCATCCACCCATCTCTCCACCCATCCATTGATCCACACAAACCTCATCCACATAAACCCCTGCCCACATAAACCCTGCCCACATCAACCCCTCCCACATAAGTCCTGTCTACACAAGCTCCACACAAAAACTCCACACACATAAACCCTGTCCACATAAACCCCTCCCACACAAGCTCCACCCACATAAACCCCACCCACATAAACCCCTCCCACACAAGCCCCACCCACATAAACCCCACCCACATAAACCCCGCCCACACACACCCCGCCCACACAAGCCCCACCGAAGCCCCGCCCACATAAACCCCTCCCACACAAGCCCCACCCACACAAGCCCCACCCCCTCATCCCCCTGTGCGCCCCACCTTTGACCCACCACCTCCTCATCCCACCCCCCACCCTTCCCCACACACACACATGGGGAGGGGAGGGATGGGATGAGGGGGTGATGGGTCATTGGGGGGCGCACCTACCCTCCCTTCATGTTTTGATCCTCTTCTTGTAATTCAGAATCAAGTAATTGTATACAAAACAAATATAATTTATTAATATTGAAAATATTAAATATTCATTTGCGAGAATGTATAATCTTTCCCAGCAATCTTCTCCAGATGTCTTGTGATTTCGAAACTCAGACACCATATTCTGTTTTGAAACAAAAAAGTGGATAATAATTACATGGTAATATGAGTAAGCCTCGTTGACCACTGAATTAACACACCAGGAGGCCGACTCAGCCTGTCATCCTTTCAAGGTCAATAAAATTAATTCCAGTGTACTGACAAAACCGCGTTCAAACTAATAATGCAACCAACATTAGACGACATTCTAAAGAGAGAGTGATATTAATAATAATTCAGAAATATTTACCTCCAGAAAATCATGTGTTGTACAAGATTGCTTCAACAGCTGATGTTGTGCGATAGTGCTGAAAAAAAAAAAAAAAAAAAGTCAAGGTATAGAT
>NC_140969.1:96847994-96878357 GCF_056783735.1 Eptatretus burgeri
TTTTAAATAAATAAATGTAGAAATGTTCCTAGCTCGTCTTTGTCTTTTCCTCCATTGGTCCAGCATGGTTCGAATCTGAGTTTAGCCGGGTCTTTATTCCCGATAATCCGTTCCTTCGAGCCGGTACGTCCTTGGCAGTGCCGCTAGACTGCATCCGATCCGGAAAGGTAGTTGGTAGAGTGATCCGGTTCGGGCAAGGTGTACCGAGGGTGTGGTTCCCCGGTAGTTGAAACTGCGTGGTTAATTAGGTAACTTGGTTCTAGACAGGAGGACCCTACGCCACGCAGTTGAGGTATTGCCGTCCACAGTCGGTTAAGCGACCCGCCTCGTCACGGAATTATCCGTGAGCGACGGCCTACAATTCCGGGGAGTCTGGTGGGAATCGACATAAATTCCTCCACCTTGCAGTCGTTCTCTCTGCCAGACCCCTGGTCCGCAACAGTTTGGTGTCAGGAGTGGGATATGGACCCCCCCCCCCATAGAGAAATTTACGGGATTCAAACCTGCAACAATTTGGGATCTGGAACGGGATTCAGACCAGGGGTGTGCTTAGCAACCCCCCCCCCTCCTTTTCCCTCCGAAATTAAGAGCAAGATCCAAATTTTATTTACTTTTCTTTACGGACCATGGCGGACCAAGACGAGCTGGTTCAGGTGGGTTCTGAAATAATGTTAGAGGAATCCGTGGCTCAGGACCACAGTTTTGGGGGAGATCTTTCCCTGCAGCCATACCCAGAGGTAACATTTGGGGCAACAGCGACGATGCTTGAGGACCCCCTGCGTCAAATTTCCCTCTCAGAGGACCTCGCGTTCCCTGTCGGATCCACACCCGATCAGAGCAGATCGGCTTCGCCAAAGCCATTTGACATGAACCAGATGATGGAGATGACAAAACAAATAATGGATGGGAATATGCAAGCACTGAGAGGTGAAATGCAAAACATGGTCCGGAATTCTATAAATGGGATCAGTACTGTCCGTGGGGAAATGACTGAGTCGAGGGGGAGTGTGGAGGCTGTTCGGACCGCGATGACCACGGGCAAGGTCAAAGTGATGAGTGACGTCACGAGTGAAAGCTGTAAACTCGGACAGGTAGACACGAAGAGCCAGGAATTGGGCATCAGGTGGTGAACATCATCAGGTGAAAAGAGGTGAACGAATTGCACAAAATAAAAGAGGAGCAGACACAAATAGAAATGTTAAGGGATATCGAGATTGAGCTTGTGGAATGTTTTGAGACTCGGTGCGAGGGTCGGATTAACCTCCCGCAGGAACTTGGGGAGACGATATGCTCCCTGGAGGCAGGCCGTGACGAGGTGAGTCCGGTAAGGCCGTACGAGGTCGAGTGCATGGTGCGAAAGAGCGCATGCCGAGCTTTGGGGGGGGATAGAGGCCCCGGGATCTCGTGGGCTGACACAGGCCCCCAGCGTGATTGTGTCGGAGCGTGTGAATCGTGCAAATGACGTGGCATGTGTGTGAGTGCACGTGAGGAAATGGGACACGGACCGACCCAGACGGGAGTCATTTCGGAAACCGCGCCGGCTCCGCGGGACGCCGCGTGCGACGTCCGTTCCGTGTTTTGCGAACGGCCCAAGCGCGGACGTTTGCGTGATCGTGGAGCCGGCGTTAAAACGTTCCACGCTTGGTGCAAGGCCAGAGCGCGGACGGCTAAAATGGAGGCGAATTGGGTCGAGTGAATTTGGCAAGAGTATGGCCCCATGTGAGCACGTGTATGGGGCCCGACGTGCTGCGTGCCGCGAGTGAGTCCCGGGGACGACACAGCTGGGCCTGTGTGCGAGGCAGGCCTCGCGGAGCGGGCCGTGTGCGAGGCAGGCCTCGCGGAGCGGGCCGTGTGCGAGGCAGGCCTCGCGGAGCGGGCCGTGTGCGAGGCAGGCCTCGCGGAGCGGGCCGTGTGCGAGGCAGGCCTCGCGGAGCGGGCCGTGTGCGAGGCAGGCCTCGCGGAGCGGGCCGTGTGCGTGGCAGGCCTCGCGGAGCGGGCCGTGTGCGTGGCAGGCCTCGCGGAGCGGGCCGTGTGCGTGGCAGGCCTCGCGGAGCGGGCCGTGTGCGAGGCAGGCCTCGCGGAGCGGGCCGTGTGCGAGGCAGGCCTCGCGGAGCGGGCCGTGTGCGAGGCAGGCCTCGCGGAGCGGGCCGTGTGCGAGGCAGGCCTCGCGGAGCGGGCCGTGTGCGAGGCAGGCCTCGCGGAGCGGGCCGTGTGCGAGTGAGGTCCACGGTGATCGCGCGGCACGAAGACCACGTGTGTAACGCACGGTGGTTCGTATGGTGGATGGTCCGAAAGCGAGCGTGCAATGCGATTAACGGGGCGACGTTACGACCTCATGTATCGGCCAAACGGAGGGGACGAGCGTGCTGTAAACCGCCGTCCTGGTGACGCAAGGCTCGTCGAGCCAGGCCTCGTTGGGGGCAAAGGAGCATTAGTTAGGGGAAGGGTTTAGCGTTCGATAGACCGGCCTCATGGGGCCCGGTACCACGAGTTAGGGTAAATTTAGTTTGGAATCTAGAAATGGATTGGAGACATGGACAGGCATGGAACGTGTAGTGGGGACGTAGCTTAGCGATCGAGTTAAATGGAACGTGCATTAGAATAAGGGATGATGGGGAGCGCGAGCTAGTTAGGGGAACGTAGCTCGTAGAGTGTTAGTGTTGGTAAGAAAAAAAAATGGTGAATGAATGTGGGTCAGTGGGCCCGAGTGTGAACGAATGATTGGGGGGAGGAGTGAATCCCACCCATACCAAGGGAACCTAGGGTTAGTGAAATTAACCAAAAGGGTGTCGGTTTGTTGTTGGTGTTGAACGAAGACACGAAACCTTTTTTAGGGTGCAGGAGACTATTGCCTGGCTGGGAGCGTGGCTGGTGAAATATGCGTACTGAGTAGAGGGCACTTCAGGCACTGAAGTAGTCAGCCAGAGTAAGCCATGGGTCCAAGCGACCGAGTTAGTGTAATGGGCACGGGTACCCAGGGGAAAGGGACCCGGAGCGCCAAAATGCCAGGTGGGCATCGACGGGGAAATGCCAGGAAGGGCATTCCCCACGTTCATACGGAGTAGGTATGCTCGGAGACAGCCTCGGTGACCCGGGGGTGCCGAAGATCGAGTTCGGCAGGTGGGTAGCCCTGCCAGTGGAGCTACGCTACCCAGCCACGAAATTGTGCAAGGGCACGGGAGAAAATTTGCGGGCCAGACCCAGATTAATAACGAACACCAACACAGGCGACGGGAATCGTGGTTGCAAGAACCGATAGGTTAAAGAGACAGGCGAGTTGAAAAGCCCCAGGGTAGATTAACGTGTAATAAATGCGAGGGTAGATAGGAAACGTGTACCCCTTCACACCATCTATCCCTTCGCTGTTCGTAGGCCGCTGGACTCGCCTTGGCAGTTTCTGAGGCCTGTGGGAGTTATTCTGAGGCCCGGCCAGTGTATATGATATTATGTATATGTGTATACATATACACATATACATATGATATTATGTGTATATGTATATGGTATATTATATTATGTATATGTGTATATGAGGCCCGGCGAGGAGGAGTGATGTTGGCGACATTTTTTTAATGATACGATGATAGGCTCGGATGATAGGGGAAGGGTGAAAATAGTGCTATATCTATCTATAAATTCCAGCAGTGTGCGCGTGCGTGTGTGCGTGCGCGTGTCCGCTGTTTCTCGACAACCAATGATCCGATGTCATTGAAACTTGCCAGGTATATTGCTGGGGACCTGAGTATGTGTCTTTTCAAGGTTTGATATTAATCAGACAAGTGCTTCCCAAACTTATGGCCATTTATTTACCAACCAATGACAAGACACGTTGCTGCGTAGGCGTGGCCGATGGGCACGAGAACTTCAGGCCCGTTCCCCATTACAGGTTACAACTTACAACGTATGGACTTCCGAATGGTGATGACTTAATGTATTCTAATAATTTCTCAATTTCTTATCCGCATTTATAGATAAACACAATCCAGTCATCGTTTCCGAGAGCGAAGGAACAAACTGTGGTTGTTTGAAAGTTTTTCTCTCTCTCTCTCTCTCTCTCTCTCTCTCTCTCTCTCTCTCTCTCTCTCTCTCTCTCTCTCTCTGTCTCTTTCTCTCTCTCTCTCTCTCTCTCTCTGTCTCTTTCTCTCTTTCTCTCTTTCTCTCTTTCTCTCTTTCTCTCTTTCTCTCTTTCTCTCTTTCTCTCTTTCTCTCTTTCTCTCTTTCTCTCTTTCTCTCTTTCTCTCTTTCTCTCTTTCTCTCTTTCTCTCTTTCTCTCTTTCTCTCTTTCTCTCTTTCTCTCTTTCTCTCTTTGTGTTTTTCCTTGCGATGACATTGCGAAAAGGCAAAATGCGTTGGCGCTTATTGAATAATTGGACATTAAAACTAAATTGCGAATAATCGTCACTGCGATATGAGGACTTAACTTCGCATAGGCCGATGCGCGGCCGGCCGACGATGACGTCACGTGCCATGCCGGTTACCATGGAGATCGATCGGTGCCTTGGTTACCGTGGCGTAGGAGTGGCAATGGTCAATGGCAGCGAATGTCATGGCAAGCAAAGACAGGGAGGTAAACTTGATTTTAATTAACTCTGTGTGTGGAAGTATCACAGCAGTTGTTACTTCAATACAAGCGATAATTCGTGGAATGCATATGAACATTCCGTACGGGCACGCAGCACTTCCGGATGGTGATGACTTACTGTATTCTAATAATTTCTCGATTTCTTATGCGCATTTATAGGTAAACACAATGCCCCAATGCAGTCATTGTTTACGAGAGCCAAGGAACGGCCTGTGGGGTTGTTGTTTCTGGCTCGAGGTTTGAAAGTTTTTTTTTTTGTTTGTTTGTTTGTTGTTTTTTTGGGGGGGGGGGGTTGCACGTATGGCCACGCACGTACGGGCACGCGAGAGCGAAGGAACGGCCTGTGTGGTTGTTGTTTCTGGCTCGCGGTTTGAAAGTTTTTTTTTTTTAATTCATTTTTTTTTTTTTTTTTTGCACGTACTAGTGGCATTAAATCCAAAATGGCCGATGTGGCCCTTACATCACTCCTCCTCGCGGCACCTCATGTATATATATGTGTATATATTTATATATATATATATATATATATATATATATATATATATATATATATATATATATATATATACAGGGTGTCCCAAAATAATATACAACTTTTCATCTGCAAAGAGGATGATCATAACATATTTTTTTTTTTTAAAGATATATGGCTGGATAGAAAGCTGAAAGGTTGAAGTTTATTGTACCAATGTCAAAATTGCCACTAAAATTTAAATTTTGGTGTAGAATCGTCGTTTTCTTTTAGACCACATGTTCGACATAGGCTCCACGTTGTCCGATCACTGCCTGCAAACGTGTTGTCATGTTCTCCATTACTTTGGGAAACGTTTCCTGAGGAATGTTCTGGATTTCTTGGTGGATGTTTTCCTTCAGCTGATCAAGAGTCTGGGGCCTAGGGTTTCCATAGATCCTGTCCTTGAGATACCCCCACAAGAAGAAGTCTGGAGGGGTAAGGTCAGTGGACAAAATTGGCCACTCAACGTCTTCGTAGAGGGAGATAAAGCGGCCCTCAAAATGTTGGTTGAGAAAACGCCTTGTTTCCCTGGCTGTATGGGGCGGTGCCCCATTCTGCTGGAACCACTGGGTTCTCATCTGGATCAGGTTGTTTCTCCTCCGGGCCTGAGTACGTAGCTCAGGCAGATAGAATTCCTGAATCATTTCGCGATAGTTCCTCTGGTTTACCGTGCAAGTGCGTCCCTAGTCATCTTCAAAGAAGTATGGACCAATTATCCCATACCAACCAACCGCCACCCACATGGTGACTTTGAGAACAGATCGAGGCACCAGTTCATTTGATACATTACCAGGATTTTCCGTTCCCCAGTACCGAAAGTTTTGCTTGTTTACCTCCCCGGACAAGTGAGTATGACATTCGTCCGTCGTGAAGTTTTTTTTTTTTTTTTTTTTTTTTTGAGGAAGTCTGCATCTTCCTACAACTTTCCTGAGAACCAATTTGCAAAGTCTAGTCGTTTGTGTTTTTGTTGATCAGTAAGCACCGTTTCCGTTTGAATTTTGTATGGAAAGGCATGAATGTCTTGGCGAAGAATCCTCTGAACGGTGCTCTTATGAATGTTTGTCTCGGCAGAAAGTCGTCGAATCGATTTTTTTTTGGACTCTGAACGACCGCCTGTCGCACCATGTCCACATTTTCCTCACTACGACCTGTCCTCTTCCGACCACTGTGACCCTTGTGAAGGTCACAGATGGTTCCCACATTGGTAAACTTTGCGATGGTGCACTTTATTGTCCGAAAGTTTGGTGCATGGCGCAAGTGGATACCGAAATGTCTCAAGTAGAGACGTTGCACCTGTATGACACTTTTCGTCTGGTGCCAAAGTTCAACAATTTTCGTCCGTTGTTGTACGGTCAGTCTTGGCATTTTTCTGATGCTTGCTTGGTATCAAAATAAACTTCACGGTCTCTGCAAAAAGAAATGAAGCATTAATGACAAAATTACTGCTTTTTTAGGATCAAATGAAGCATTTTAAAAGTTGTATATTTTTTTGGGACACCATATATATTGTATGCCTGGTGTTGGCTTCATGGTTAGGGTGGTGGGCTTAGGATCCGAGGATCCTTAGTTCAAATCCCACTCGGCTGTTGAATTAATACCAGGTGGGGTTGACTCTGCCTGTCATCCTTCCGAGGTCGGAAAAATGAGTGCCAGCATGCTGGTATCCTGTGTCGGAGTGGCGACCCGTCCAGAATTGTACCCAATAGCCAAGGAGACTGCTTAGGCAGCACCAACGCTCTGCAGAGAGTATGGTCCCAGTGGATGGATGGATATATATATATTGTTACAGATTTTAGAATCTGGTCTGATGAATGCATCCACACATCCAGGTCCTCAGCCAGTTATTTCCTTAAATGCATGTTCAGATTAGCCCCATCCCCATGTCTAATGGGATCTTAAATGTGATGCATTGAGAAGGGTAAAGGATAGATCCCCTCTCTTATGGGAAGCTTTTTTCTTCACGACAGACACGTTCACACACATTTCTTTCATGAGCTCTGAAGCCCGCCCTCATTTTTCCTCAGCAACATTCTTTCACGAGCTCTGAAGCCCGCCCCCATTCTTCCTCAGCGGCAATCTTTTGTGAGTTCCGACACCCGCCTTTTTTGAGAGTGCATGGGTCATCATGGTAACTGTGCCCCAGTGGGGCGGGGTGAGCTTGGGGCGGACGGCACCCCGCGGAGATGGCCCGGGGATATAAAAACAAGCGAGAGGTATGTTCTGAAGAGAAAAAGTGAGGGGATTAAGGAGGGGAAAAAGCCTTCTGAAGAGAAAAGCGTGAGGAGAGGAAAAGCGAAAGGAGAGAGGAAAAAGCAAAGGGCGAGAGAAGCGACCAAGAAGGGGTGTCTGACCAGCGCCGACGAGACAATTCGCCCTTCCCAGTGCTTCGGCGGCGAGCGTGTGGTACACGTGTGGGTGTGAGCAGCGCCGCCAACAAGTGAGGCATGGGTCGATCACCAACAACACCAGGGTCTCAACCCACGACCGATGATCTCGGTGCCCTCCAGACTTCGACTGGCGTTCAAGGCTGTTTGCGAGAGGGTGCACAGCAAGGCTGGGTGCTGGCGATGGACGTGACACGCAAGCACACATTTCAGGACGTTTTCACTTTATGGACGACTTTCTGGTGAGCGAGATGATTCTTCCCCCCCTCCCCCCTCCCCTGAATGATCTGCTGGGTACCCATGTCTGTGTTTAGCTGTAAGTAAGTCAACCCCTGATAAGCATCTGCTCTTTGTCTCTTTCCTGTCATTTTGATTGATTTCGCTTTAAAATTTATTCTTTCATTTACCTCAGAAAATAAAAAGTTCTTTACATTTATTTATTTTATTATTAATAAATCATTTGTCGATTTCCAACCTGTCCGTGTTTGTCCTTTCCTTCCATTGGTCTAGCATTGTCTGAGCCTAGATAAACTGGGAGGTAATTACCACAGATTTGACCAAAAATAGTCGGCACGCACCAGTGGTTAAAACGCTCAGCCGCCTGAATTAAAATCCCATCGAGATAACATTGCTGCTTTGCCGAGGGCGCGCTCCCCGCTCGGGTAACCACGTGACCTCTAGTTAAACGGAAAAAAATTAGACGGTGGACACTGGAATTCGTGGTTGACTGGGTGGCGTTCGTGGTTCTAAAATAACCCACCGTACCAAAACGTTAATTGTGAGCGGTAGCCCCAGGTCCGGCTTTACCGAGGACAACTGGGGATTAGTCCCCCTGAGTGACAAGCTGGTGTCTTGGTACCCGTGGCCACAACAATATATATATATATATATATATATATATATATATATATATATATATATATATATATATATATATATATATATATATTGTTGTGGTTACCAAATTCGCAAACCACCATTCAGGTCCCTTAGGTGAGGTATCTCGGTAAGTGCATGTGTAGTTAGGCCCGAACCCGTTGTCTAGTGGGAATACATGTCATTTATGCGAGCTGCGACTCTTCAGGATAGCTGTTTTTCTTTTACTATCTTTATTTTGGACCGACCGCCATGATTACCATCACAACCACAACAACAACCACCAACCACAACGCCGCTTCACCACAACCGCCACGACCTTTACCGTCACAACTCGCCACCATCGCATCACCGTCATCTCGCGCCACTCATGGGCACCGATGCTGGACTCGTGTAGGGCGCACGTTGAACAGCGTGTACAAAATCACGGATTTTGTGCTTCAAAAACGGATCAAAAACGACACACGCCCACTTTTTGCCGTCCAATCGGTGAGCGAGGGGCGAATTGGCCCCGCCCCCAGGGCGATCGATATATGCAAATTTGTGGATCAAAAAGCCTTCACGCCCACTTTTTCTCGGGCCAATGGGGAGCGAGGTGAAAGGTCAAAGGGAGGGGGTCAAAGGCGAAGTTACGGGGGGATAAAAGGACGGTGTTCGTCAGTCAGAGGAGAGTCGCAAAGGAGAACGAGAACGAGAACGAGAAGGAGTCGGAACGGAGGGGACGAGTGTGGAAGTCTGGAGCCCGAAGCCTGCAGTGGCTGGAGAAGCTGAAGAGAGTCGGACGAGGGGGTGCTCGCGTCGGTGCCAGGAGCTGCACGCCCGAGGGAGGCCGGCAGCGCGACCTGGCCGAGGTGGAGACGCACACCAGGGATAATAAAGATCCTCTATACCCCGAGCATCAGCAACCCCCTCCTGTTTCCCCCCCGCGCTGAGATAGTGCGACCAAGGGGGCCCCGTTCCCACCCCCTACCAGACACCGTCCACGAGGCCCGCGGGTCGCGGGGCCATCGCCGCTCCGCGTCTCATCACCAGACGGGTAGGCCCGACCCGGTCTCGGCCTCAGGCCCGCCTCATTCTTGAGGATATTCTTTTCCTTGGTTTTGGGTACGTGTTGTCGGCGCCGTCTGTGAAGTAGAATTGTATAAGTGTTGCCGTGTGCTCGGTAGTCGGTATTAGCTCTGCACTGTGTTTTCACTTTTATATTTGCTTTTTGTGTAAATGGAAGTGTGTTTTCTTTTTTTTGTGTGCTTTTGGTGGAATTGTATTTGTGTGCTTCCCGTGTGCCGCGAATAAATGTGCTTTATTGTTGAACTGTTCTCCCGCTTCGCTTCGTCTTTTCCTCCATTGAATCCCCATCTTGCTTCACGTAAAGGGTTGGTAGTGGGCTGAATACGCCCGATAATTAATCGAACCGTCGAGGTCGACGATAACACCGCTCGGTTATTCTGATAGTACGGAACGGGTCGCTTAAGTGGCCCGTGTCCGAAGTCGACCTGCGGCGAGGTGCGATCGCCCGGTCTACCCTCCGCGTGGGTACTTAGGTAGTTCGAATTTGGCGAGCAACCCTATCCCACGCGGGGGCTGATTGGCTCGATCGCGGTGAGACCGAAAGGTCCACCCGTGACTGGTTCCCGGCGTTAGTCCGAGAGGGTCACGACTGGATTGTCCGTCCGGTGGGCGACGTGCCGCGATTCGAGTTACGTGGCCGTTCGCACGCCGGCGGGCGCGGAATCCGCAACAATATATATATATATATATATATATATATATATATATATATATATATATATATATATATATATATATATATATATATATATATACATACACATATGGAGGTCCATCTAAAAAGTAACGGGACTGAGCCTGCTGTGTGCTCCACTTACACAACTTGAATGAACGGGTTGTGTCACAGTCTTTCGCAACATTCCAGCAATATATATGATTGGTGATGGTTGACTGCTCTCATTGTGTGATTTTTTTTTTACATGTCGTGCTTTACACGTTGTCTCATCTGAGTCGTCGCGCTTTGAGTTATGAGCAGAGAGCCAATCTGAAGTTTCTTGCCAAGCTTGGTAAAACACCTTCCGGATCCTTCGCAATGCTGCAGCAAGTCTACGGGGAAGAAACGATGTCACGTACACGTGCACTTGAATGGCACAAGAGGTTCAAAGTGGGACGGGAGGAGGTGGAAGATGATCCTCGGTCTGGAAAACCTTCAACGAGAAAAATGGCGGACAACATCGAGCGTGTGATTCAGATGGTACGCGTAGATCATCGACTCACGGTGCAGATGATTGCTGAGGAACTTTCCATCAACAAGGATACTGTCTGGAGTATCATCACTGAAAATTTATAAATGTGCAAGGTGTGCGCAAAGATAGTCCCCAAGCTGTTGTCCGCTGTTGTCCCAAGCTGTTGCTCCCCAAGGAGCACAAACAGAAAAGAGTCACTGTCTATCAAGACATTATCGAGCGCCTTGAGGACGATCCAGACCTGCTCGGGAGAGTCATGACTGGCGATGAATCGTGGACATTCGAATACGATCCCGAGACTGAACGGCAGAGTCATCAGTGGAAAAGTCCGGCATCACCAAGACCAAAGAAAGCAAGGATGTTGAAGTCGAAGGTCAAGGTGATGCTCATCGCGTTTTTTGACATCAAGGACATCGTCCACTTCGAGTTTCCACCAAAGGGCCAAACAGTGGATCAATACGTGTACAAGGAGATCCTCCGGCGCCTCATGAGATCAGTCCGGGACAAGAGAGAACAACGCCTGGGTGCTCCACCATGACAACACCCCTGCTCACAGTGCCCTGAGCATCTGACAGTTTCTGGCGGAGAGGAACGTGTCAACTCTGGAGCAACCCCCGTATTTGCCAGACTTGGCCCCTTGTAATTTTTTTCCCCCTATTCCCCAAGCTCAAGGGGGTGATCAATGGGATCCGATTTCCTGATGTGGAGGCCATCAAAAGGGCCATGATGACGGAGCTCCGGAGGATTCCAGAAGAAGCCTTCCGCGGGTGCATCGTAGCGTGGAAGAAGAGGATGGACAAGTGTGTGAGACTGGAGGGAAACTATTTTGAAAGGAGACAAGTTGTGATTTCAATATATTTTTTGGACTAAAATTTCTGTGGTCAGTCCCGTTACTTTTTTGACAGACCTCATATATATGTACACACACACACACACACACACACACACACACACACACACACACACACACACACACACACACACACACACACACACACACACACACACACACACACACACCAGTAATAGGCATCCACAACCATCCTTGAGCATGTTTTGGAACGTCGGCCGAGGCCCTCACTTCATTTTTTTTTCTTCCACCCTCACCTTTTCACCTTCATTCCCTTTTAGATTTGTTTTCTCTTTCACCGCTTGAGTGATTGACACAAAACTTTCAATATGGCAGCGCTTGCCTTCCCACGGAGAATTCTGTTTTGTTTTAGTTTTTTCACAAACTTGCATGATTTGATGGAAAACGTGGCCGGCGTTCCAAAAATCCTGTTTTCCGTCGGCGTGGGTTGCCCGGTTATTCACGTATGAGAAAAAAAAAACGGCCTTGGTCTAATTATTGTGCTGTGTGAGCTCCTATTCAAACAGGCATATCTCCCTTATTTGTTAGATCCTCGTGGAGGATCTCGAAGTCTTACTCACGTTGTTGTTCTTCATCTTCTTCTTGTGGACTTTTTTTGTTTCACAGCCTTCAGTTTTCATCGAAACTTCCTGAAACTTGGCATGTATATGTAAAAATACCCTGTGCAGACAGTAACCATCTCCGATTTTGAAAATTCCTCCGAGAAAAAAGTTGTCATCAAAATATCTCCGCTAATGGAAATCGCCTAAAAAAAAAAACTATCTCAAACTGGGCAAGCTTTTTGAATTCTGTTTGTGGGTGTCGAACAGCGCATTAGCAGAGATGAATTACCGCACATACGATACATCACTATGACGTCATATCAATTTTTATGACGTCATTCCTATTTTTTGACATTTTTTGTTTCACAACCAAGAGTTTTCATCGGATCTTCGTGAAACTTGCCATGTATATGCAGAAAGCCCACGCGCAGGCAGTGACCATGTCTGATTTTGGAAATTCTTCCTAGAAAAAAAGTTGACGTCATAATATCGCCGCTAATGGAAATCGCCTATACCATTATCTCCGAAACTCGGCAAGCAGTTTGAATTTTGTTTGCGGGAATCAACCCGGGCATTAGCACAGATAATTTATCGCAAACCTGATACATCACAATGACGTCATATTCGTTTTTATGACGTCATCATTAAGAGGACGAGGATCTTAGCTCATTTGAGCTTGTTGTAATAAATATTGAAATATAAACCTTTGCAAGTGCAGTGTCCCCTTAACACGTGACCAGTTTGTACCATCCATCAAAAGCATGATAGTTGATTGAATAGTAAATGCAATAAGTATTATCGATAGTATTTAATTATTTATTTTTAAATGATGTGTTCCCAGGCCTGCTGTTGTAAACGGCTGCCCAACGCCCAGGACGGACCTTTCCGTTGCTTTCGCCCCGTGCATCATCGGCTTCTCGGGATGAATACACGCCGTTTGTGAGTGGCACGACGTGCGTGAGAAAACCTCGCTGGCGCGGACGCTGCGACGTGGGAAACAGTCGCCACCAGCAGCAGCAAAACACATTCTGTGCATTTTTGTGCCGTGGAGACGGAGCGTCGTGCATGCAGGCGCTTGTGCGCGGCGCGCGTGTGAACGTCGGCACATCATAACGCGCGCCTCCGCTTTTCAGGAAAGAAACAAAATGATTTCGGAAACTGCGGATCGCGACACAGCCTGGGAAGAATGTGAACCAGTCGCTGAGAGCGCCATGATATTTTGCCTGCGGCTTGCCGTGCTCACAATCGCGCTGTTCACCGATGATCTCGCGTCTCGGTGGTCCGTAAAAACTCGCGCTCTTTTGTGGGGTCGCGTGTTGCCACCTGGGAGGAACTTTTAGAACGGAGGGATTAGCTGGCAGGATGTGGGGCGGCCAAGAGACGACGATGGGGGTCAGCTCGGGATAACCGAGCCGAACCACTTGGGCCGAGCTCGCTAACAGGTCCGAACAATGAGAAATCAAATTTCATGAATTTGTATTTTACACCGTTAAATATATTATGCACTCGTTCGGGAAACACCATATCATCGCAAGAAGTGCTGGTGATCGATTATTACGACGCAAAGATGATATTTCTGAATTGTAATTGGTGGAGGTGAAGACCTCACGGGACGTGTGAATTGTCATCTCTCTCGGACTATCGTGAATTGATAAAGTATATATTTATAGTCCGGGATCCACACCCAGGATTTTGGGATGGACCGGACACCTCTTCCGAGACTTTTCAGGCCTCAATTGTATTTTGGTTTGATGTCTGTAGATTCAGAATCAACAGGCCTGCTCAGCCACCTGCCTTGCGAATCCACCAGAATAGGGGTTTGAAGGTAGGTATCCCCCATCGTAAAGAAGGTAGGTACCCTCATCGTAAAGAAGGTAGGTACCCCCATCATAAAGACTGCAGGTACCCCATTGTAAAGAATGTAGGTACCCCATTGTAAAGAATGTAGGTACCCCATTGTAAAGAATGTAGGTACCCCATTGTAAAGAATGTAGGTACCCCCATCATAAATAAGGTAGGTACCCCATCATAAAGAAGGTTGGTACCCCCATCATGAAGGTAGGTACCCCGTTGTAAAGAATGTAGGTACCCCATTGTAAAGAAGGTAGGTACCCCCATCATAAAGAATGTAGGTACCCCCATCATAAATAAGGTAGGTACCCCATTGTAAAGAATGTAGGTACCCCCATCATAAATAAGGTAGATACCCCATCATAAAGAAGGTTGGTACCCCCATCATGAAGGTAGGTACCCCGTTGTAAAGAATGTAGGTACCCCATTGTAAAGAAGGTAGGTACCCCCATCATAAAGAATGTAGGTACCCCCATCGTAAATAAGGTAGGTACCCGATTGTAAAGAATGTAGGTACCCCATCATAAAGAAGATAGGTACCCCCATCATAAAGAAGGTAGGTACCCCATTGTGAAGAATGTAGGTACCCCATCGTAAAGATTGTAGGTACCCCCATAGTAAAGAATGTAGGTACCCCATCGTAAAGAATGTAGGTACCCCCATTGTAAAGAATGTAGGTACCCCATAATAAAGAAGGTAGGTACTCCATTGTGAAGAATGTAGGTACCCCCATTGTAAAGAATGTAGGTACCCCATCGTAAAGATTGTAGGTAACCCATCGTAAAGATTGTAGGTACCCCATCTTAATGATTGTAGGTAGCCCAATGGTAAAGAAGGTAGGTACCCCATCATAAAGATGGTAGGTACCCCAACATAAAGAATGTAGGTAACTCCATCGTAAAGATAGGTGCGATTTTCGGCATCGCTTGTTCACCAAATAATGTCTATTATTATTTCATAATACATGAAGATAACGAGCTGTTGTGAAAAGATTTAAAAACTAGAAGGGCACTTGGTAGAGTGCATACCTCCACCACGTAATGCCTGATCCACAAGAACATATCGGGCCAAATACATTTTTGAAATATCATGCTATATATCGTTTTTGGCCCCATCTCTCAATGGTGAAGAATCACTTTAAAATTTATCTGATCCGGATCCGGATTTGGATCTTCACTAAAATCGAATCAATTGGTTCGAGCCACACACCCAACCTGCCGACCAAATTTCATCCGGATCCGTCCACAACTTTTTGAAATATCCTGCAACACAGACAGACATCAAGGGGGTGAAAACATAACCTCCTTCAACTTCGGTGACAGAGGTAATAAAAAATGTTATCACCTCTTTCAGTTGGTGACCTAATATTTGACCTGATGACCTTGAGAGGTCAAAATGAGGTGATTTAGTCCTAGAATCATGAAAATTGTTAATGAAACTTAAATTATCAAGTCGAACAGTACATTTTCATTCTTATACAGTATAAGCCTAATGAATCACTGGTATCAATGCCTCATTGGTTGTCCATTACATGTATTTTAGATAACCCCTTGAGGCTACCTGATGGATGGATGTGTATAAGAGGAAATGCTTCTGTCTCCAAAAAATGTTTACGAAAATCCAAATTATCAGTTCAGATCTTTTGATTGTACCGTAGTCTACTTTGTGAACATTCATATAGTCAATAGTTGATGTTATTATCATAATTGATATAGAAGTATGCCTGGTGTTGCCTTAATGGTTAGGGTGGTGGGCTTGGGATCCTTGGGTCCTGAGTTCAAATCCTGCTCGTCCATTGAATTAATATAACCGTAGGTAGGGTTGACTCAGCCTGTCATCCTTCCGAGGTTGGCAAAATGAGTACCAGCTTGCTGGGATGATTGAGCCATTTGCGCATCCTGCGTTAGAGTGGCGACCCGTCCAGGATTGTGCCAAATAGCCCAGGAGACTGCTTCGGCAGCACCAACGCTCTGAACAGAGTATGGTTCCAATGAATGCATACAGAAGTAACAAGTATAACAAAGGAAATATATATGTTTTAAACAATATAAGACTGGGTCACTGTCAGGGTGAGATAACAAGGAACGCAAAGCTTGCGGAGTTAACACCATAATGCCTACAATCAACAGAACTTTGTCGTCAGTTTTTTTGTTTTTTTTGTATACCTTGGTCGAGGCTCGTATGAGAGCTAACACACAACTCACAGCAAGGAGGCATGAGACAAGAGGGGCGGGAGTGGAAGGGACAAAACAGTGGGGAACAGACACATTAGGTGAACTGTGGAAGGGAGAGGGATGGGGATGGGACGGGGAACATGGCGAAGAGAAGATGGACATTTCAGGGACTTTCAGGAAGGAAAGCAGGAGAAATGAAGGAAGGGGGCTTGGGTGGATTATCGGGGGTAGAAAAGATCGAGGATTTGGATGGGGGAAGATAAGAGGTGGTGGTGAACAGCTGTTTTGAAAGCCTGGAGGGAAGAATGGGAAAAAATAGTGAGGAAGTTTATTCCAAAGGCGGGAAAAAAGAGGAATGAAAGAGTGAAGATGAGCAGTGATTTTTGATTTTGGTAGTTTTACCAGAAGGGGGTTGTTGGCGGACCTTGAGCGCCCTGTGGAAATGTGGTGGGGACAAATCGCAGAGAGAGCAGGGGGGGCAAGGCTGGAGAGGAGTCTGTAGAAGACAGAAAGACCACCGACCAACCTGCGGTGATTGAGTGAGAGGCCCAAAGACTCAGCTTCATTGCGGGAGATGCCGATTATCTTAAATGCCCTGGTTTTGACAGCGTGAAGCCGAGAAAGGTGGGAGGCAGGAGCACCAGCCCAGAGGGGAGAGCAGTACTCCATCAGGCTACGGACAAAAGCTTTGTAAGTGGTCAGGAGCTCAAGAGGGCCGAGGAAGGACTTAGCACGACGGAGGATTCCCAGTCGGCGACTGGCTTTTGAGGCGAGGTTGGAAATGTGACTTTCCCAGGAAAGGTCATGGCAGATAGTGAGACCTAGAAGTTTGAAAGAAAAGACTTCTTCCAGAGGATTGTTGAGAAAGTGGATGGGGGGGGGGGGTTTGTAAACGGTCCTTTCGAAGAGACATAGTGAGAGTGTGAGATTTGTCTGGATTGAAAGACATGTTCCACGTGTTGGACCAGTTTGTGATTTTATCCAGATCTGCAGTGAGCGATCCATGGCAAACTGTGGGTTTTAAAAGTTTTAGGTCAGAGATGCGATTTAACACATTTCTTAATGGATGCAATGAAGGCGAATTCAGAGCATGGAGAGAAGAAGCGCTGTAACAGTTGGATTTTTTTAGGCAAGGAATGAAGGAGAGGTCGAAATAAGAGCAGTCTGTTAAAATAGCAGAAGAGTAGTGCATTGTGAAACAGTAAAGAGTACCACATGTGTGAGAGAGGAAGATGAAGCATTATAAGATCGTTTTTGTTGTTAAAAATAATGTATGAGAGAGTTCAACAGATTCGGTCATGGAAGTGTAAAAAAAAAAATCGAGGAAGAAGACGAGGAGGAAGTTAAGAGAAAGAAGAAGAAGCAGAATCGGGAGAAGGTGAGCGTGTTGTTGTTGTTGTTGGGTATATATATATATATATATATATATATATATATTTTTTTTTTTTTTTTTTGTTGTTGTTAATATTAATGTATGAGAGAGTTCAACAGATTAGGTCATGGAAGTGTAAAAAAAAAAATCGAGGAAGACGAGGAGGAAGTTAAGAGGAAGAAGAAGAGCAGAATCGGGAGAAGGTGAGCGTGTTGTTGTTGTTGTTGTTGTTGTGGGGTATTTTTATTTATTTATTTATTTATTTTTGAGATAAGAAAGAGATTAGTTGGGAGAATGGGGTATGTTTGGAAAGTGGGGAGGATCAAAATTGAAGGTAATGGGGAGGATAGAAATTGAAGGTAATGGGGAGAAAAAACAAACAAATTGAAATAAAAACGAGAGATGAACCTTCAGAGTGTAGGCTTTATTCCATTTGATTGGAGCCGCTTCTACGGGCACACCAGGGAATACAGACGCAGCAAGGAGTACATAAGCAGTAAGGTATACACGCGCAACTAATCACCGCAAAATAAATCAGTATAAGCACGGAGTCCGATATACTCTCAATTCTCACCATTCAACGAGCACCAAGTGAACCGCCGACATAAAACGACAATGCCCCTGGGACAATCACCCCCGACCGTGCCGAACCTCAGCTTTATCTCTTCCGTGCTCGAGCCGTGCAACATGTGATCACACGTCACGACCTTCAATTCACCACATTCTCCCCGTCTTTAAAATGTAACTAGAGGCCCAGCTAACGCACCATGATTACTTCAGCGCTACAGGAGTATACATTTCAAGCAACGCGAACTATCTAAACTACAGAAGCATACATGCCAAGCAGTGAGGATTATTTTGAGTTGTAGGAGCATGGTCAAGAGCATCGATATATTATGTAACGAGCATATAGGAGCATGAGCATCGAGGATGCCGATAATCCCCTTTACAGATTGAGTCGGCGAGGGGGTATTGTTCGTCGACCTCTCCAGGAGTAGATGGCGGTTTCACTTGAGGGAGGCTTCCGATCCTCTTGGTGAGCCTCGACTCGTGCTGGAGATGACTCCCCGATCGCTCTCGGGTGGAACACGGCAGCTCCGTCGTCACCCTTCTCGGGTGGAGTCTCTGGGGGCGGAACACCTGGGGAGGGGATGTCAGAGGGAGGAGTGCCAGATGGTGGTGTACCTGCAGGAGGAGTACCTGAGGGAGCCAAATGGCGAACCGACACAGTGGTCTCCCTGCCATCCGGGAGCCTGACATGAGCATACTCTGGATTAGTATCGATGAGTTCGACCTCTTCCACCATGGGTTCATACTTGCTTTGTCGTACCGGGCGTTTCATGAACACTGTTCCGGGATGGGTTAGCCAGTTGGGCAACGATTGGCCGTCAACATAACGTCGTTGGTGAGTAAACATTCGTTCGTGAGGAGTTGCATTGGTGGACGTGCAGAGCAAAGAGCATATGGAATTCAGAGCGTCGAGAAGGGTAACCTCCCACTGCTCGGGCCCCAGTCCTCTCGATTTCAGCGCCAGAGTTACGGCTTTCCAAATAACTCCATTATATCGTTCCACCTGCCCATTACCCTGTGGGTTGTAACCCGTCGTTCGACTAGTTGCTATGCCGAGCTCTAATAGGAATTGTTTTAGCCCGGCCGACATGAAACACGGCCCTCTGTCTGAATGTATGTACAAAGGTTTCCCAAACATAGCGAAGAGGTCAGACAGACATTTCACGACAGTGCCCGAGGTCATATCTGAGCACGGAAATGCGAAAGGGAACCTTGAATATTCATCAACAACAGTGAATATGTATCTGTTGTCTGTCTCGGTCAGCAGGGGCCCTTTGAAGTCAATGTTTAGTCTCTCGAAGGGAGAAGTGGCCTTGATCAATCTGCCAGAAGCCGCGCCATAGAATCTGGGTTTTAGTTCAGCACAAACAGGGCATGAAGCATTCATTTGTTTAACATCTTCAATAGAATAGGGAAGGTTCTGTCTGCGCACGAAATGTGCCATTCTGGTTACCCCCGGGTGGCACAGAGACACATGGAGGTCTTGCAAAGCCCGACTGATTGTCGCCGAACAGTAGACCCGAGAGAAGGTGTCTGCAGCAGGGTTTTCCCTCCCGGGCCGGTAGACTATGTCGTAACTATAGCAAGCTAGGTCTATCCGCCATCTCATAATTTTTTCATTCTTAATTTTCCCGTTATTTTTCCCATCAAACATGAATGCCATGGATCGTTGGTCCGTAACGAGCGTGAAGTGGTTTCCCAGTAAATAGTGTCTCCATTTACGTAGGGCTTCGACGATGGCGTACGCCTCCTTCTCTATTGCCGAGTGTCTCTGCTCGCTTCCAGAGAGAGTTCTCGAGAAGAACGCGACCGGCCGCCCAGACTGATTAAGCGTAGCAGCTATCGCGTGATCTGAAGCATCCGTTTCCACCACGAAGGGCACCGAGCTATCGATCGATAATACCACGGAATTACTGATATCATCTTTGAGGTTGTGGAAAGCTTTTACAACAGCGGCATCTGGTGGGAAGTTTTTGCAATGCACTCGGGGATGTATTTTCTCGGAGTATTGTGAAATCCATCTTGCATAGTAAGCGAACATGCCGATCACCCGGCGCATTGTCTGCAGGTCCTGAGGTGGGGGTAGCTCACGAAGTGGGCGCAATCGTTCAGGATCAGGCCTAATCATGCCGTCGGCTATCGTGTAGCCGAGAAGGTCAATTGACCTTGCCGAGAATACGCATTTCTCGTAGTTGAGAGTCAGATTATATTTTCTAGCAATGCTCAAGAATCTGTCCAGATTCATGTCATGTTCCCCCTGATCCCTACCGCACACTGTGACATTGTCCACGTAAACAAAAGTGTCTTTGAGGTTTTCATCTGAGATGATGTCGTCCATAACCCATTGGAAGCAAGCTACTCCATTCGTGACACCGAATGGAATCCTCCTGAATTGGTAGAGGCGTCTACCTGCCTGGAATGCGGTGTAAGGTTTGTCTTCCTCTCGGATGGGAATTTGATGATAGGCGCTTCGCAAATCGATGGTGCTGAATATCTTATAATTGGCCACGCGTTCGACCATCTCGTCTATGCGCGGCAAAGGGTAGGCGTCGAGTTGGGTGAAACGATTGACCGTTTGGGAATAATCGACAACCATTCGTTTCTTATGATTCTGGTTGGCGGTGACCAACACCTGTGCGCGCCATGGCGAATCGCTCGGTTCTATAATTCCTTCTTCCAGTAATCGCTTGGTTTCTGAAGTGATGAAATTCATGTCAGCAGTGGTATATCGCCGGGATTTGATCGCTATCGGCATACAGACCGGCGACAAGTTAGCGAACAGCTGGGGGGACGTTACCTCTGCGGTGGTCAAAGCATTTAAAATTAGACGAGGTTTGCTTCCTCCAAAGGGTATTTCGACGCTCGTGTGCTGCTTGAGGACATTATGACCCAGAATTACGTCTGCGCATAAATCACGAAGCACCAGTACCCTTACATCCCGATGCGTGTACCCTTTTACGTCCAATTCAACATTGCAGTACCCTCGTACGCGGGACTGTAGTGATGTGGCGGCCATGCATACCGTATTGTCTGTCGGGTGGATCTTCCATTTCCTGCCCTTCACTAGCGAGCTGTTGACAACTTTCAGAGCTACCGGTATCAATCAGTGCCTCAGCCATATGCCCATTAATTCGTACGTTGATGATAGCCTTGGATAGATTCCCCGGGGAGGCTGCAGTTAGTTTCTTTTGCGAGTAGAGAGCCGCAGAAGTGGGTTTATTTCTCCTTAGAGTAGATTTACATACCCTGGCATAATGCCCTTTCTTGTCACAATTCATGCATGTGGCATCTCTGGCGGGGCATTTGTGGCGGGGTGTCTTTTGTACCCACAAAAGAAGCATTTACCAACCGGAGTAATTGCTGAGGAGTTTGACGAGGTCTGGGTATCCGGCTCCTCGGGTTTTTCTCCATCCCCTGTGTCTGGCTGTGTCTGTGTCTGTGTCTGTGGGGTTCCTTGAGTTTCCACCGTAGCAGCGTTCATTAGCAGCATCGGTGTCCCAAATGACTCAGATTGCTGCTGAGCCGTATCCATCGCTCGAGCCTGATCGACTACCTTTTCAAGAGTGGGTTGCGCTTTCTCTAGTAAGCGTTGCCGTATGTGGGCTGATCTAAGTCCTTGGATAAATGCCTCCCGGGTCGCTTCATTTCGGTGTTCCTCGGCGTTTACGGCCCGGAAGCTGCCGTCTTTTCCCAGCTGTTTCAGAGCTTGCAGGAACTGATCGATTGTCTGCCCGGCTGCTTGCTTGCGTGTGTTGAGAAGATGTCGTATGTATGCCTCGTTCTTGCGCTTTACGTAGAGCGCCTGCAGCACGTCGATCGCTGCATCGTAGGTGTCACACTCCGAGAAGAGCCTGTATACGCTGGGTGAGACATGATTCACAAGGGCGGCCAATTTGTCAGCTCCCTCTTCGATGATGGTCAGATAGTGTGAGAAGGAACGGAACCAATGCGACCATTTCATTTCTGAGTCAGTCGCGTTTGGGTCTGCGTCGAACCTCTCTGGTTTGTAGATCTTGTCCATCGTTGGTTGAGAGAGCCGAGAAAACCAAATGGAATAAATTGAAATAAAAACGAGAGATGAACCTTCAGAGTGTAGGCTTTATTCCATTTGATTGGAGCCGCTTCTACGGGCACACCAGGAAATACAGACGCAGCAAGGAGTGCATAAGCAGTAAGGTATACACGTGCAACTAATCACCGCAAAATAAATCAGTATAAGCACGGAGTCTGATATACTCTCAATTCTCACCATTCAACGAGCACCAAGTGAACCGCCGACATAAAATGACAATGCCCCTGGGACAATCACCCCCAACCGTGCCGAACCTCAGCTTTATCTCTTCCGTGCTCGAGCCGTGCAACATGTGATCACACGTCACGACCTTCAATTCACCACACAAAAAAAAACGATCGAACACCGAGTGGAACCGGTAGGCCTCAAGCCTAGGCCTAGGCCTCAAGCACCAGGTAAGAACGTCGACAAAAGTACTCACAAAATAGCACGATTTTTGAAACAAAACCGAACTAGCAACACACAGTAACATGTAGGTGAGAAAATTAAACAGTTAAAACGGGACAAATAACAACCGGAAACTTAACTTTGAGAACGTCAGCAGGGAGCCCCGAAGGAGACCTCTCGCTGCTACAAAACCGGAACCGGATGTCAATGCAGGCAGATGGTCTTTTTCAACCCCTGAATCACTCAACCAACTCACCTGGTCTTTCGTAGCAGCAACGTAGTCGGCATTGTTTCCTTTCCTCATTGCATCGCCTTGTAGCATAGCTTGTTCTGGTTAAAATTGTGATGCTGGATATTTTGTCCATTCATAGCCGAAAGCGTCCTTGTCCAAGTCTCAGACGAAAGAGAGAGGGTACAAGACATGGATTTCTTCCTGGAATCTTCTCGTCTGTTGACATTTGTCTTTCATATGACTTTCCTCCTCAAACGTCTCTTGCTGTCCCGGTTTAATTTGAGGACTCTGGTTCTGTTCAGCTTGCGCTGGTGCTGTCAGCCCTTTGTCTTTGGCATCCAGCAAGTCAAGAGATTTGCACTTCTCTCATGTTGCAATGTTGAGGAGATGTGATGAAGGAGTACTGATTGGATAGATCATTTGTCGTTTCAGTATATGTTTCGTTGTATTCACAACTTCTCTGTCTTTGATGGCTTTAAACTTCCTTGATACTTTGAAACCACCATCCTCCTTTGTTGCGACTCAGCTGTGCTCTCAGGGTTGGAAGTGCTCTCAATTATTTCTCTCCAGCAGATGCTTTTTGAGTTATTCCTTTGAATGGCTGTCTTGGTTTCATGGTTATATGTCTGTTCTGAAGCCATGTCAGTCCAAACAGCATTGAACTTACCGTGAGTTAGCACGCACAGTGAAATGTCCCTGTTGTAATTGTGAAGCCATGTCTAGTGCATGTAAATGTTCAGCGAATCCAAACAAGTGTGCTCGTATCATTGACGACGATGAGGAAGATTAGTTAACTTGTTGATACAAAGTACTGGTTGCACTTTTGAACTATTTTGACGTTTTAAAATGTCCTGGTCGACAAGGAGCGATGCTACAAGCTTTGCTTTGCATTCGGTTCCTTCATATGCCGCGCTGATGGTGAACCAGTCTTATATTGTTTAAAACATGTATTCTTACTTTGTTATACTTGTTACTTGTGTGTCAATGTATGATAATGACATCAACTGTTGATTAAATGAATGTTCACAAAGTAAACGAGAAGGGTACTTGGTAGAGCGCATACCTCCGCCACGTAGTGCCTGATCCACGAGAACATATCGGGCCCAATACATTTTTGAAATATCATGCTATATAGAACTATATTGTTTTTGGCCCGATCTCTCAATGGTGAAGAATCACTTGAAAAAATTAAATAATTCTCATATCCAGATCCGGACCTGGATCTTCAGCAAAACCGAATCAATTCGTCGTGGTCACACACCCAACGTGTCCACCAAGTTTCATCTGAATCCGTCCACAACTTTTTGAGATATCATGCTTCTTCACGATGGAGGTACCTACCTTCTTTACGATGGGATTGCCTACCTTCTTTACGATGGAGGGACCTACCTTCTTCACGATGGAGGTACCTACCTTCTTTACAATGGGGATACCTACCTTCTTTAAAATGGGGTTACTTACCTTCTTTACGATGGGGCTACTTACCTTCTTTACAATGTGGGTACCTACTCTCTTTACGATGGAGGTGCCAACTTCTATACGATGGGGGTACTTACTCTTTTTACGATGTAGGTACCTACCTTCTTTATGATTGGGCTACTTGCCTTCTTTACAATGTGGGTACCTACCTACTTTATGATGGGATACCTACAGTCTTTATGATGGGGGTACGGACGTTCATTACAATGGGGGTACCTACCTTCTTTATGATGGAGGTACCTACCTTCTTTACGATTGGGCTACTTGCCTTCTTTACAATGTGGGTACCTACCTACTTTATGATGGGGTACCTACATTCTTTATGATGGGGGTACCTACCTTCATTACGATGGGGGTACCTACCTTCTTTACGATGAGGGTACCTACTTTCTTTACGATGAGGGTACCTACTTTCTTTACGATGTGGGTACCTACCTTCTTTATAATGGATGTACCGACATCTATCTATAATTCCAGCTGTGTGTGTGTGTGTGTGTGTGTGTGTGTGTGTGTGTGTGTGCGCGTGCGCGTGTGTGTGCGCGTGCGAGCGTGTGTGTGCGCGTGTGTGTGTGCGTGTGTGTCTGTGTGTGTGTGTGTGTGTGTGTGTGTGTGTGTGTGTGTGTGTGTGTGTGTGTGTGTGTGTGTGTGTGTGTGTGTGTGTGTGTGTGTGTGTGTGTGTGACCACCGTTTCTTGGCAACCACTGGTCCGATCTAATTGAAACTTGCCAAGTATATTGCTGGGGACCTGAGTACGTGCCTTTTCAAGGTTTGATATTAATCGGACAAGTGCTTCCCAAGTTATGGCCATTTATTTACCAAACCAATGACAAGACACGTTGCGTGGCCGATGGGGAAGGGAAGTTCAGCCGCGTTCGCCATTACGGGTTACAACGTACGGGCTTCTGGATCCATTACGGGTTACAACGTATAGACTTCCGGATAATGATGACTTCGTGTATTCTAATAATTTCTCGATTTCTTATGCGCATTTATAGATAAACACAATGCCCCAAGTTATGATCGTTTTCATATTAGCCGGTGTATAAATTTCGGTAACATCAGAGTGCTGGTATGCTCCAAACCAGGAAGTAAATTTTTTTCTCTCTTTTCTCTTTTTGTTTTTCCTTGCCACGACATTGCGAAAAGGTAAAATACGTTGGCGCAAATTGAATAATTGGGTATTAAAACTAAATTGCGAATAATCGTAACTGCGAAAAATATTTGAACTTCCGGGCCAGGCACGCGAGAGCGAAGAAACGGTCTGCGTGGTTGTTGTTTGTTGCTCGCGGTTTGAATATTTATTTATTAATTTAATTTAATTTTTTTTTTTATGGGCACGTACTAGTTCTAATAATTTCTCGATTTCTTATGCTCATTTTCGATAAACACAATGCCCCAATCCAGTCCTCGTTTACGAGAGTGAAGGAACGGCCTGTGTGGTTGTTTCTGGCTCACGGTTTGAAATTTTTTTTGGGTTTACATGTATGGCCACGCACGTACGGGCACGCGAGAGCGAAGGAACGGCCTGTGTGGTTGTTGTTTCTGGCTTGTGGTTTGAAAGTTTTTTTTTTTTAATATATTTTTTTTATTTTTCTTTGCACGTACGGGCACGTACTAGTTCTTTACGACGGGGGTGCCTACCTTCTTTATGATGGGGGTACTTACCTTCTTTACGATGGGGGTACTTACTCTTTACGATGTGGGTACCTACCTTCTTTACGATGGAAGGACCTACCTTCTTTATGATGGGGGTACCTACCTTCTTTACGATGTAGGTACCTACCTTATTTACGATGTGGGTACCTATCTTCTTTATTATGGGAGTACCTACCTTCTTTACGATATTACGAAAGTACCTACCTTTACCTTCAAACCCCTTTTCTGGTCGTTTTGCAAGGCAGGTGGCTGAGCAGGCCTGTTGATTCTGAATCTACAGACATTAAACCAAAATATAACTGAGGCCTGCGAAGTCTAGGAAGAGGTCTCTGGTCCATCCCAAAATCCAGCCTTTTTGGCCATGTTGAATCCCAGTATCAGGAATAAAAATGTCCCTGATTTTGAAAAAAAAGAAGTTTTATTGTGGATTGTGTGCTGTTTGAAATATTCCTTGTGTTTTTGAAAAAGAAGAACCAAGAAATTTACGAGCAAAGAACACGTCATGTTTGAGTTTGTGACATCAAAATGACGTAATAACTGTGTAATTTGTGTGTTGTTCAGGAGAATTTAGATGAGTGCGCATTGTCCATTGAGCCATCTTGTCTCGGTTCGAATCTCAACCGAGCTCTGCACTGTCGTCCTGGTGTAAAGCAGGCAGGGAAAGGCATCCATGTGTGCCGTTCTTCAGAAGGACGTTACGCCAGATGACCCGTGGTCACACCTGGTAGTCGGTGGACGTTAAACATCCCAACTGTCTTTCACGAGTGGTTGGCCAAGGTTGGTGAAATTTTTGGGCCAAAAATGTTCTCTCCAATAATAATAAGAATAATAACAATAATAAGTATGGAAGTCATGTTCAAAGGTGCGTTATTTCAGAAATAATGTCATAACATCAGGGTTCGAAGGTTAAACGGTTTTATGAACGTAGATGATACATTTTGGTGTCGGACGCGCGTGTTTCATCGCGTTCCGGTATTTTATATTATTACAAATAAATATTCCGAAAAAATCACAACCCGATGAAACATTCCACGTTGCGCCTCAATATAACGATTCTGAGTTATTTACAAATTCCTCTGAGTCGGTAATCCTCCATTCCTCGACCCATAGGTGTGACATGCACCTGGTTATATCCAAAGGGAATTCCCCCTACCACCTGAACCGCTTGAGATTTCATTTCTCAATGAAAAGGCCGAGATAGGAAATCGATGGATTAATGGGCATTGTCCTTGCATAGTCATCGACCATTTGATGATCACGTGATATATTCACCTGGTATAATATCGATGAATAGATCAGGTGGACAGAATCGGCGGACACGAGATGGATGCGCATGAGCGACAGTCCCCGGGGCTACAAACAGCCCTTGTGTCCGTAAGAGGGTCCTGCGTGTTGAGACCTCGTTGCCGGAGGAGACAGTCACGGACGCACATTTCTTATGCACACGGAGGCGCGCGGGTACTCGAATCCAATGAAACGCAAAACCGCGATGAATAAGTCGAAAACTACCACTTCTTCTTTGAACAACCCCGATTATTCCCACCTGCTCGGGGAACCTTTTTGGCCTAAGGCTTTCACGAACTGGCTGGCTCGGCCTGACGTTCGACTGAAGGTGATTTTGGTAGCAATTGGTAAATTCGTTCAGGATGTTGGCCGACGAGTATGTGCACTCGCCTCCGAGCTGTTTAGCCCGGGTTCGAATCCCGACCTGGCTATAAACTGCCGTTCTGGTGTTTGTACAGGCAGTGCGGGACATCATTGTGTGCGCAATCCCCCGGACGACGTTAAACCGGTCGGAGGTAGCGTTGCACGTCATAGATAGCACCTGCACAGAGTCGGAGAGTTCTCTCCGGCATCCTGAACAATTTACAAATTTTCTGCTTTCGCCTGCATGAAATGAAATGGAAGCAATGCGACGTCTTGCAGTCAGGTAGGGAATCGAACCAAGAACAGACGGCTCAAAGATACCTGTCGGAGGCGACGCTTCCATTGTGAATAGTTTATTCATTACAACCGGATGGATTATCGGTTTTTATAACTATCATATAGAAATGAAACGAAGGACAATTCATTGGTTATATGCAGTTTAAAACCTCGTCTCCTTCCACTTAAATATCCTCCATTTTCCTTTAGTTGTTGCAACAAACGAACGCAATTCATGGCCTGCGTCGCCATCTGCTGTGTACTCTGTTAACATCATTTATGGATGATGACGCATCCTGTCATTTGTACACATTATATTATATTAGCAGAAAAAAAAAAACATTAAAAAAAATGTTTAAACAGAGGGATGAAATCTCAAAAAAAAAAAAAAACAAGGTAGGGATGGCACCACAACACAACACCACAATCCTCTTATGGATTACAATTACATAATTTTGACATTTCACTTTTGTTGTGGGATTGTGATGGAACAACATCAAATTATGTGTTGATGGTAAACCAGAAGAGGATTGTGGTGTCGTGTTGTGTCATCCCTACCTTGTTTGGTTGTTTTTTTGAGATTTAATCTCTATGTTTTGATTTTTATTACCTCCACCACCGAAGGTGAAGGACGTTATGTTTTCACCCCTGTCTCTGTCTCTGTCTGTTTGTTACTTGCAAAATCGAAGATTTTTCAAATATGTTGTTTAGTCGATTTTGTTATTCTGTCTATCTCGTTTGTCTGTCTGTCTGTCAATCGCTGACAGGTCACAAATTAAAACCGATCTTCACGAAACTTCAACGAGTTGTAGAGGTAGTCTCAACTGAGAAGCCTTTTGATTTCAAAGGTCACAGGTCATCTTGGGGTCACATTTAAAAAATCATTTTTCATCCAATTGACTTGAAATTTGAACAGGATTTGCATCGTCCATCACTGAATTGTGAAACCAACGATATTTGAGGTCAATGGTCAACTAAAGGTCAAACTTCGAAAATCATCAATTTTTATCTGAAAAATAATCAATTTTCATCCGATTGACTTGACATTTGAACAGGATTTGCATCGTCCATCATTCAATTGTGAAACAAACGATTTTTGAAGTCAAAAGGTCAACGGTCAACTCAAGGTCAAACATCTAAAATCATCAATTTTTATCTGAAAAATCATCAATTTTCATCCGATTGACTTGAATATTAAACAGTAATTTCATAGTGCATCACTGAATTGGGAAACCAACTACTTTTGAGATCAAAAGGTCCAAAGGTCAATTCAAGGTCAAACTTCTAAAATCATCAACTGAAAAATCGTAAATTTGTATCTCATTAACTTGAAAGTCGAACAGGATTTGCATCGTGCATCACTGAATTGGGAAAGCAACTGTTTCTGAGGTCAAAAGGTCAAAGGTTAACTCAAGGTCAAACTTCCAAAATCCATTTCAATCTGAAAAATGATCAATTTTCATCCGATTGACTTGAGCTTTGATTAAATTTGTCAATTTTACTCTAAATGAAATGGACAGTTTGATGTATCCATGGCAACCTTTGGAGAGGGGGGTGGATTACGCAAGTATTGTGCTTTGTACGATGCCTTTGTCTTGTTTTTTTCTGTTTGTATGTGTGCAGGATATCTCCAAAAGTTGTGGACGGATTCGGATGAAATTTTGTGCACAGGTTCGGTGTGTGACAAAGACGAACTGATGAGATTTTTGTGAAGATCCGGATCCAGATCCGATTACAAGGATTTTTTGAGTGATTCTTCACCATTGAGAGATAGGGCTAAACTAATATAAAGCACAATATCTCAAAAGGTTGTGGATGGATTCAGATGAAACTTGGTGGACAGGTTGGGTGTGTGAACACGACAAATTGATTCGATTTTAGTGAAGATCCGGATCTGGATACGAGAATTATTTAATTCCTAAAGTGATTCTTCACCATTGAGAGATTGGGCCAAAAACGATATATAATGTGATATATCAAAAATGTATTGGACCAGATATGTTCTCGTGGATTGGACATTACGGGGCAGAGGTAAGCGCTCTACTGAGTGCCATTCTAGTTTATAATGTGTTTTTTCTTGTTTCTGAATTTTTTTAAACCAATAATATGCTTTATGTTTTTTGGAACTTTCGATTTTGGTATGGATTAAATGCATCTTTGTTATTAAATTCGGCTTACTGTACATTCTACACCTCCCCCCGCCCCCCCTCCATCGTCAGGGTCTTCGGGGTCTTTTGGGTTTTTAGGTGTCTTATAGGGTCTTCAATGGTCGAAGGGGTCTCAGTAGTCGAAACATACATTCCAATAGTATGTAATTAATAGACAATGTTTGTGAAGTCAAGGAGAAAGAAACGTTCAAACAGTACGTAATTAATAGACATATAATCACACAGCTTCACCGTGAAAGGAACATTCCAATAGTACGTAATTTATCGACGTCCGTGTAGTCTCCAACTCACGTTCAACCAGGACATGATTAATAAGCATTTAGCCTTCAAAGACTGATGCATGGCTTCACCACCTCACGGACTCACCGCCTCACTCCCTCACCGTGCTTTTCATTCTTAGCTCACCTGGACTTGAGTCAGGTGAGCTTATGCGATCCAACAGTGTCAGTCGGTGA